>NC_086337.1:56130057-56476598 GCF_032445375.1 Bacillus rossius redtenbacheri | reverse complement strand
TACTTAAAACATTTTTTTTGACTGAATTGAAAAAAAAATTAATGTTGTACTGTATTGAAACGTTTTTTTTTTTTTTAATATTTATTATTATTACAATTTGTGACACTGAGGACTCTGTGGCTTTCGTAACACAGCACATGTTCTTGTGTGTCAGTGGGCAGAAGTAACCTGCTTGCTACTTTCAAATATTGTTGAATGTTTTCCACAATTGTTTCTTTTCAAGTGCACGTGTATGTGATGAATCATTATGTTCCACAGCTCGATGGATTATTTTCTTAGCCGCGGCATTGCTATCAGAAGAATACTACTGTTACCTATCTGTAAACACTAGCACAAATATAGGCTACCGGATTGCAACAGTATGTTAATTCAGACGACTGTTTTTGTTCTGGAAAAAAAAATGTTTAATGTACCCATTCTTGAAGTAACATTGTAGTTTGCAATCCTAGGTATGTTTGAACGTAGAAGGTTGGCTTGAGGTGGTTGTATTACGATCATATTAGATGTTGAACCAGCTCTGCCAACAAACGAGGACAAAGTGCCTTGAAAATAGGCATGTGTGAGTTGTGCCCTCGTTCACAGGGCGTACATGATGAGTTGAGTTGTTTTGATATGTTGTTCTTATTAGTGGCCACCAATGCAGATAATGATTACAGTTAATGTTAAACAACCATTAATAATAGCTAAATATTTTTGTTGTTTTCTTTATACTTAACCTTGTTTACAACAGGTGGAAGAAAAAAAAAAGTAGATTTCTATTGTTTCCATATCCAAGTTTATCATTTGCAGGAAGAGACAGTGTGTAATACTTGAAGAAGAATCTGTTTGTTTCTTGTGCTGCTGTAGTTGTGTAAACTTGCAACTAAACATTAAATGCATAAATGCTTAAATTTTGTTTGTATTTCAAATTCAATTTAATGTTCTTACAGGATTCTATAGCAGATTGTGATGTAGTTCTAAAAAAATGTTTTCACCATTGCAATTTTTTCCCTTTGCAAATTTCACAAGGATATATGTATGACCTTGAAAATATTAAGAATCCAAAACTTTGTAATTTTGTTTTAAATAAATTGCAACTAGTGTTATTGTTGCAATATTATTTTGTGTATTATCGTAGTAGAAAACTATAATCTATTTTGTAACAATAAATGTTCAAATGTATATTAAAATAGAATTGTTTTATTGTGAAAACATTTTGCAATTTCTTGCGATGTAGATTGTTTTTGGTGTTGCAGGTTAGCTATCTGTAAACGTTCAGACATTGAAATGAATTCCTCAAAATGATCTAGTGATGATTTTGCAATTAACTACAGTAGAAAAAAGTTTTCACATATCTTAAGAGACCAGGAAAAAATATGTAAGAAGAGGGAAGTGTTAAAAAAAATTATTTTATTAGCCTCTGCAGTAAGTCGTTCCGTTTAGAAGCTGGTGTGCGTGCTCAGAGTCGAAACAATGTGGTAGATATAGTAAAACCTCGTTTATCTGGACTACGGCCCGGATAAGATTTGTGTACGTTTTATTCAGTGTTCTCATAAAAATATATAACTACATTAACAAGAGCGTAACTATAAATATTCACTTTTTAGTTCGATTCAATGTGCATTTCCGGCATAGATGGTAGTATTATATTTTTTTTTGTCGTGTTTAAGAAAACGCACGAGTTGGAGCGTCAGCCCCACACAGCTTCAGCTAAACTATTAATGCACGACCTAGCTTCAATCAAACACCGTGCATGTTTGAAACAGAAGAAAGTGAATTAAATTCTTTGTTAGAGATGATGTGAAAAGTATTTGTTTAACATCTTGTAAACAATATAGGGCCATGTACAATACGTATTTTCGTTACAAAACTTAAGGTTTCTATTATAATAAATGTTACGTCCACTTATTATCCACATTACCCGAGGTTTAACTGTACTACTTCAATTTAAGTGGATCTTGTATTTGTAGGTAATTCTATCTTTTAGAGGAACTCAAGGTTGAAAGTGGATGCGTGGCGGTTGTTGCTTTCCTGGTAGTGTCACGCACACTTGTCGTGCAACTATCGAGTCCTCTGACATTGCACCAAACAGGTTACAGCAATGTAGCATTTTGCGTTGAGTGATTGTGAAGGGGTGTGTGTGTGCCACACCGCGAACTACAGTGAGCAGTTCCCATTTCCCGTAGTCTGCCACGCATGTGCTCAGCCAATGAGTGCTTACTACAAATCTGGTCAATAAAACATTTATTAACATATGACTTGAGGTTTTTACAATAAATACACAGATTATTGTAATATACAATACAATCCTTTAAAAGTTCATTGCACAAAAATAAAGTCATTTAACATCTTTGGAATGTAATTCTAACAGCAACAGAGTTAAAAATTGTATTGTAAAAGCCTTGTCTGAACATGCAACTTGTGAAACAGCTCAAGCAATATGTACATCGTTAGAAATGGATATGTGGTTATCGATTATAAACTTGTTCACATTTCAAAATGCACAGTGATATTCGTAATGCCAACGGATGTAGATGAAATATGGGTCGAAGCAAGGGAGGAAACCAGCCAATCACAGCTACAATGTGGTCTGTACAAAGGGAGTGTGTCTTTCTGTCCTGTAGTCTCGTTGCCACGCCAGGGTGTCCACTGGTCATGTATATCACAAATAATTAATGAACCTTAAGACTAATCGCTAGAGATAAGATTTTATGGTTTTAATACTTACTCCAACCAAATAGTAGTAAAATTTATATTCTGAATTTTTAAAATAAAATAATATGTAATAAATTGGTCTAAAACAGATACATACACTGAGAGTGATAAAAATAAATTAGCGAGCATTCGTGGTTTAAAAGTGATAGAAGAAATCAATTAATATTTCTAATCCATGCACTTAAGCAAGAAATTTTGTCTAGGAATAAACACATTCCTTGAATTTCAAACATTAAAAGATTACTTTTTTATGATTTTAATTAAGTTTTGTTTAATTGCTGTTAAATTGTACTTAATTCAATGATATGACTTGCATTTCGGTGTTATGACACACTTTTTAGTGTTATTTCAGTTTTATCGCAATTCACCATATCTTGTTCCTATTAGTCACTAAAGCCACGAAATAAACAGTTAGGCCTCGGCCAGACTGGTGGGTAAAAAATTCTCCATTAAAGTTACTTGTTAAAACTAAAGAAATAAATGTTACTGAACCTTCACCATCAAAAATGGATTCTAGCAAACTATATGTATTTGAACCAATTGATGTTGTGAAATCTTTGTGCGTTAAAACGGAAGACTTCAAAAATGAAAACCAGGTATTGAAAACGCTTTCAAATGACTGAAGGACGGAAATTTCAGATCTTAAAAACAAAATGATTCAAGTAAATCAAGACCTTAATTTCCATAACGATAACCAAAAATCACACAGTCAAGCGGTAAGAACTACAGGGCGGGAGAAAAGTACACACACTGCCAGGAATGTTGTTGCATCAGAGGCATGATCAGGAAACCAGCCGGCTGACCTACTTACGACCCAGCAGATTCCTCCTACCATCAACAACTCCACAACAGCCAAAAGTCAGGGCTTCACTGTTTTAAGATATTAGCGTAAACCAAAAACCAACTGCAATACGGAATTTATAGACATCCTGGATGCAATATGGAGGAGTCATTACAAAAAAAAAAAGACAAAACCACAGACTGGTGTGTGAATACTGACCACACGTTAATGTCTTATTTTAAATCTCCCACTTGTTTCATCCTGTTGTGGTCTAATTTGGACATTAAGCTAAAATTTAAATGCCAAGCTATTTGCATCACCTCCTGTGGCACTTAGGTCTACTTTGCACAACTTCATCACCGATGACAGCTAGCAAAGTGAAAATTAAAACGGAATATATTCACCGATACAAGTAGGTAATTGGAAGTAACAGACACCAAAGACACACAAAGGAAGGATTGAAATGAGAAGGTTTGAATGGTCGTGAGCAGAGAACAGAAGCACTACTACAGATAACGACTTACGGTGATGACAAGAAAGGCGGACAATTTCAAGAGTAACAAAAGGCAAGAAGAGATGAAATACGCTGATCTAGAAACTGTCAAAACTGTTGATAGTCTTAAAGAAACTATCGAAAGGGGTTTGTCTCTATGAACAGTAAGGACAGCGTGCCACTCTGCCGTAAGTAGTGCCGCTCACTTTTCTCTCATTATGAATAAAAATATTTTGCACAACTGTGAATCATTAATAGTAGTTAATTGTAAATAGTAGGTAACTACAAACCTCAAAAATGTCATGAAGCTTGTAATGGTTATTAATAGAATGTCCAGTACAGACAACAAATCTGCTAAATACACAAAGTACAATTTATAGGAAAAAGAAGTGACAGTCAAACCTTACCACTAACAAACAAAACATTACCTGAAACACAATGAGTTTTCCTTGAGCAGTTGCATACAAGTACAACACACAAAGATTGAAAAATTCTCCTACATACATATTTAATACAGTCCATAGTAATGACATGATGTCCGTAAAATATAAATATTCCTTAAAAATTAATAAGTAGTATACTACATAGTACATATATATATTTAAAATTGGTAACTATACAGAACAATTTAGTGTTGCATAAATAACAATCATGGCACTTGTTCTAAGCAACAGTTACTTATATCAAATTATCTGTTGAAACTCAATAATTAACTAAATACATATTAAACCAAAAATCAATTAACAAACAAGTTTCTAAATATAAGACAGTAGTTTCCTCATAGCTTAACAAACAAAAATTTTTCTTTGCTAATCAAACCTACTATTTTAAATTATTTTAATATGAATTCAAATACTGTCAGAATCCTATTAAGAAAAATAAATTAAATGCCTCTTCTGGTTTCTTTGGTAGTATAATAGTACGTAAGAGTGGATATGAAAAATTACTATCGAAAACACAATGAATACAGAAAAACAATCAATTCACATTCTGTCTCATTTAAAACCGGAGTTGACAGCTACCAGCCCTAGACAGCCCAAACAATGAAAACCTCGCGACACTGAAATATTGTTTTAATTACTTGATCGTGGTCATTATATCAAAAAAAAAAATCATTTTCAAATTAAAATTTCACTTGAACAAGCAAAACCAACATAATATCAAGTTTCCAAAATGTAATTGTGCTGATACAAATAAATTGATCCCTTACAGTGGCCCCGGACTCTGTGGGGCCCCAATATTCTGAAGAAGGACCTAACCTGGTCCGGTGAGGGGGGGGGGGGGGGGCTACTTGGAAAAATTTGAAAAATAAACTTTTATAAAGACTTTTTTAAGCCAATCTGGCTCATAAATTTCAGACAATGGTTTTGTTAATTTATCTTAAGAACGTTTTATATCCTCTCTTATTGTCTGGTTAGTTTTATGAGTGATATCGGTATGTTCTGGCGAAAACGCCCCATTTTACTGGGCAATAATATCTCTGAATTATTTTTTTTTATTATTTTAAGTACGAAATAATGAAAACTCAACTGAAATTTAAAGGGTATTAACTAGTACTTAAAATTACACACTAATAACAATCCCAATTCTTCCTTTTCCCATAAATGTCCGGATAATTCGTATAAAACTAAACAAACAAGGAAAATAAAAATGAAACGGGCCGGCCCTAGGCCCTGAGCGGCTGTCCAGCGCTGGAGCTGGAACAAGGCTGCCAAGTTAAGACACATTTCAGCTACCGCCAGATGTACTTACAATAGCCAATCCATGAATAGCATGCAAAGTTCAACTTCATCATGCTTGCGAACGAACAACTTTAAAGCCTCACTTATGCCTAACTGGCTGGTGTGAATTCTGTCAAGAATTTTGCCACATGTTAAACATACGTCATTTTGGCCCAGTGACGTGAACTAGCATCACCTTATGCAAACTATTACCATACAGTCGAAACTCTCAGTTTTTTTTTCAAGTGACACACAATTCAAACATATAAGTAAGTACAACAACTTCTTGACAGGTTGCAGTGAATCAGGATCAGGGAAATGGACAGCCACAAGTTTGGTAAATCACTATAGCGTCAAATTCTTCTTTAGTTTGTATCCAATGACAGTGATAAGTTGTTTAAACATTCTTATTGGCAAATTTATGTGCTATAAAGTAAACACGTACTTCGTAGTTCCCACACATGCAGCAATCAAAAACAGCTGCTTCAAGCCTGACAGAGTGCCACACACATAAGGCAGTTTTCAACCACAATGCAATATCTTCACATGCAACATCAGGCAGTCTTCAACCATAATGCAATAACTTCACATGTGACATCATGCAGTCTTCAACCACAATGCAATATCTTCAGATTCAACTTAAGGTATAAAAAAATAATTTAAACTGACAGTGGTGTACGATTATTCCTAAGGACTGGAAAAGCGCTAAAGGACTAGGTAAAAAAAGTATTCAAAATATTTAAAAGATGTAGTGATATATGACAAAGTCATATTCATAGTTTGTGAAATATGTACATCACAGACTTTCAATTAAAAATGTCATTGAACCACCAACAAACAATGCAAATGTAAAGGCATTCAAGAATTTATTGACTTTCTATCAAAGCATGCAAGCACAGAGCATCATCCTAACATTCTGTCTCCTCTCTATCCACCGACATTAAGCTATCGTCAGAAGCCTTTGATCACACTGATCTTCCAAAAAGGGTACAGTATTGTCATTTAAAATTTTTAAAGTAAATTAACATTGCAAGTACCATACTGTACATTACAATCACTCATCTTCATTTCCATATTGCACACCCAATAAAATTACAAAATGCACTATGTATCAATGCTTTTTTTTTTTTTTTTTTTAATTAACACCACAATAATAGGTAAGTTGAACCATTTTATCACAAAATTGCAAACACAAATGTATTTTGATTTACAATGAAACAACACTCCATGAGTGCAATGAGTACACAAAATGCTTGTGTCAGGCAGGAAGCAACCCAAGTGTACAAAGCAATTGAGATTCAGTTCAATTCTCAATAAATGCACAAAAAGCATTGTTCTAAAAAAAATGAATGTCATCCTTTTGAAAACTGATTTTACATTGCAGTTAGGCACAGTGAAAACCTTTTCTTTTTGGAAAAAGGGACCAAGTGTTGTTTTGAGAATATCACATAATTGTATGTAATGCCTTGTTAGTAATGTTAATGGAATGCTAAAAATAGTTTCTACTGTAAAATAAAATTTTTTGTTTGTATTGAATTATTTCTTTGTCAAAATGACTACAACTGGGATAATTCGGTCAAATTACACTAATTTTCGATCTTCAAAAAATCAACAACTAGTAAAATTAAAATTAATAAAAAAGCTTATTATAATAAAAGATTGTATATAAAATAAGGTTTTTAATGTAATCAAGATGGGTAGTCTCAATATCGCAGCAGTGGTCTCCATTTACTCTGTATTGCAAACTGTGAGACAGACCATAGTTCTATACCAAGCAAACTACTACGTGGGCCTTCTGCGCGCACACACGCTTGTCTCTCCAGCCGACTACTGCACCAAAAAGGGTATACCTCATATGTGTGGTCACTGCTTCTATCACATCATACGTGTATGGCGTCAGCCAGTCTAGATCACACAAAAACGTGTGCTTAAATTGTTAACACAAATAAATACATTCGTGATTAATGCTTTACCATTACGTAGGACTACAGAAAGAAGTGAAAATTGAATACACAAAATATTAACTTGATGTAAGCTTTTGGACATACGCCATTGCTAAGCACATGTATGTCTGTAGAAGAAAACTACAAAAAAACACAAATTAAGCAAAAATTGCTGTTGTAAATAGGATATATACACCACATAATATTCCATAACAGGAATATGGTCAACAAACAAAGAAAAACAAAGAAAAATGGACTAAGAGAACGAAAAGAATCCCACAAATGATGAATTGAACCCCAAAAAAAATCAGCACAACAGTTGAAACGAGAAAAAAACACAAAATGAAAATACGAAACAAACACAATAGTTTCCAAAACAGAAACAAGCCAGCACAACAGTTGAAACGAGACAAATCACAACAAAACGAAAAGACGAAACAAACACAATAGTTTTCCAAAACAGAAACAAGCGATGTTTCGGGAACTGCTATCTGCTCCCGTCCTCAGGCAGAGACGCACATGGTACAAAAACACAGAGGCGAATGGCGTATGTCCAAAAGCTTACATCAAGTCATGCTCTCCCATTGCACAAATCTTTCAAAGATAATATAAAATATTGAATTAGACAATATAAAAAAAAAAGGTGTTTCACTGTAGGCTTAACATTATTTTTTTTTAATTTTACTATATCTATTTAGTGACAGCTATACTGAAACACCCAAATCCTTACTATTTGTTCAAGATTTCAAAGGCATCTATACTTGTGTACACTGCACAGTACCTTCATCAGCAATCACTACAACGCTAATTCTAAATTATTAACTGATAGGATATAAGATCTTTTCATTACTGTCTCATAAAACAATAGGCCACTAAGTCCTCTATTTATTGTAGTCAGTCTTATGAAATAAATTACCATTATTTTCACATGGATAAAAACAAAAAAATTACAACTGTAATACCGGCAGAGCACAATAAAATAAAACTGTCGATAAAACTAACTGGCCATTGCAGCTGCAGATCATTTATTTGTACGTAATTTAACTGTGCTAAGCATAAAATAATCTTATAAAAATTACATTTAACATTAGGCAAACACAAAAATTAATAACAAAAAATCTTTGGTCTGTAAAGTGTACATTAAATTAAGTTTGATGGCAATAAAAAACCATCTACACAGTTCTAGCTTCAGTGAAGGCAAGCATAGAGGATCTGAAGTGCTGTTCTGGATGTAATTTGTTGAAATGGACCCCGAGTTGTTTGTTATTGAGACTTTTTCAAGAAACTTCATTACATACGCTAAATCAAGATTCATTTTGCATGAAATAGATTTATACAATAATTTTTAAAAGTTGAGCAAATATCTTTTTCACAGCAAAAATAAATATTTTTTTGCCTCATGCCAATCAATATTATTCCTTTTGAACCTTTACTAACTCTCTAGTGTCATTGATTTCCAAGAAACTAAACTTTTTCTTTGCCAGTAATTAACAAGTACTAACTTGTGATGGCAAAAATTCTTTTATTACTTTGATACATTCCATTTTATTTTTTTTCTCCCCTTGATAATTGAGAACTCAATCACACTTGGCATGTACTCTTCATTCTCTTACACAAACTCAACTGTCTGAAAATTGAATTTACTTACATCTCATAACAGCATAATAATATTACTGAACCAATAACATCCAGAACACTACACGATAAAGCCCTCACCAACACCTTCCACGACCATCTTTCGATTCACCGGCAACACAAGACGGGAGGTTGACAGTGTCAGCACCTGTCGCTGGCGAGGCAAGACAGGCGCAGCAACCAAGAAACGGAATAAAGGACGCCCGAGAGGAGAAAGGAGAGGTTTTGAGTTTCCAACGTGGTTTTAAGCATGCTGACAAGAAATGAGATTCAGAATTTTTTTTTTTCTTGATTATAGCAGGTATATGGAACTCTTTGTAACAGTTAAGAATGCAAGATGCTACTGAGTAGCACTCTTGTCTAGATACTTACGATAGGCACCCTGGGGTAGGGATGAGAACTGTGTCCCACGACGGCAGACGGGACGTCCGACCCCTTGGTGCCGGAGCCGTGCGGGCGGCGGGGGGGGGGGGGCCTACAGGGGCAGGCGGCGGTGCGGGCAGAGCTCGCTGGTGGGGTGGTCCCCGGTGCACTCGACGACGGGGGCGTGGGTCGAGTCCCACATGCCGGGCCCACACAGCCGGCACAGCCCCGCCAGCGTGCAGGGGATGCGCGGCTTCTGCCGGAACTGGTGCAGCAGTCCCCGCGCCTGCAACGCCCAGTCCGCCGTGCAGCCGCCGAGGCCCGGGATCACCGCCGAACTACTACTAGCGACCCACGCGAGGTCCCGTTTCAGCCCAGCACCAGTTCCAACAGTGCACCGGGCAACTATGAGACATCTACCAACAACCCTCGATAACATTATTGTCTCTCGAGCTGCACCCACGAGTCTCATACAACCTTCCACCACCTCCTCTAGATTGAAAACCTCCTGTGTGTGTGTGTACTTCCGTAAGCACACATAGGATGAAGTCCAGGGCTAGGCGATCATCCGAACAGAGAAGCACACACGGCACACGCTCGCCGCGTCACGCAGCATCCTGCAGGCCGAGATCAGGGAAGGATTCCACATCTCACGAACTTACGAAGCAAGGCTTTAAGCGATATAACATAACCCCCAAGTAAATAATAGGTCCACAAATCCTTTGGACAGCTAACTTAATCCTCATAAAAAAAATGCAAAAAAAAACTGTAATGATCTAAAATTTTCTCATTCTTCTAAACATTTTACAGATAGTTATTGATGAATAAATAAAACAGCGTTGAGAGTGTCGTTGAAATCGTGGTCACATCGATGAGATGGAGACAGATGGAAAGCATTGACTGGGGAAACAGGAGTACCTCGGGAAAACCCACCCACTGGTGACCTTCAATGTCCCCCGCGTTCTCCACCTACGTAACATCTGAGTTTCGACTCCGCCGGAAATTGAACCAGGTGGGTCAGAAACTTGGAGAGGCCTTACAAATACTTAGAGACCCGGAAATTTCGCGAATTCGTCTGGCCTCAAGGGTAGAATTCAAAGTCATAGGTGTGTTAAACCGATGTTTGCTTATCCATTGGTTGATTTCTTAGTGAAAACAGTTTTATCCTTGTTATTTGGCACTACCTGATTCGCTTACTTCTCTCCTAGCTGGACATCGTTGGCTCACGGTCGTGGAGGGGGGTGTCCAGATAACTGCGGTCCAATCACGAACACAGTGTGAAAGTGCGGAGGTTCGCATTCTAACTTGCGACTAAATGAATGCGCGAAATTTCCGTATCTCTACAAATACTGCTGGTCTTGGTAATAGCTGGTGGCGTGAGAGGGGCAAACCTTGCGCAGAATGAGCTCCCCGTCCATGAACATGGCGAGCGAGCTGAAGTGGAGCAGCATCTCGTCCGTGCGCAGGCCCTGCGCGATCACGTCCGCCGAGTACACGCACACGATGGCCAGGCACAGGAACAGGTGGAAGTAGTCGGTGAGGTAGTTGGCCCAGCAGGCCTCCCACATCTTCAGGGCCACCGCCTCGGGGAACTCCCGCTTGAAGCACCTGCGCCCCGCACACACACGCCCGCGTCTCGCACTACTCTCCCTGACCGCCCTCGTCGAGACACCGATCGCAGGAGCAACCAGAGCTGTGCCCAATCCGACCAGCATTGCCGACAGTCAGTCGTCGGCTCATGTTTGATACAAACTTAAAATTTTGGGCTGAGAATACCTAAAAATGACAAAAACAACTGCCCCTACATAACAGTACACAACTGTTCACTTCACTAATTTTTTTTTTTTTTTAAGTAGCTTGGCTTCTGGGTTGTAGCCGTGTCCTCGGCAAATAAATAATTCACCGAGATTTCATTGGGGACTGCAATGTCGACCAAAACGTCGGTGAATTATTTTCCAAGGACACTGCTACCTCAGACAATAGCCGTAAAAAGCCTGCGAACATCATTTTTTCTTTTAATAAACTTTTTTGAAAATTCTAGTACCATACATATCTATTTATTTGTATGCATTCCATCAAGAAATCTTTAACCTTGAAGTATTAGCTCCCAAGCATCAAACTGATGAGTTAGGACACCCTGTCTAAACAAGCAAGATTTAATGTCAGCCGTTAAAGTGTAATGGTCTAACATTTTCTCATTTTTCTTGATGAAGTACAAAAAAAATTTATTTCCCAAAAATCTTATAACTTTTTGTGCTTTTTGCATAAATATGGCAACAGAACTCACTGAAACAGGAACAGTGCTAATAGCAGATATCCAGATATCGTGCATTGGAAAGAGAGAGTAAATGACCATTAAAATGCACACTGAAAGTTAAGGGTGAGATGTGATATAGTATCAGAGCTATAAGCCATCAGATGAATAACAAAATACTGATACAAAAACTTTATCTTCAAACAAACAATAAAATTAAAATAAATAAATTTATTTTTATATAGTATTTGCTAACTTGGAACATTATAACTAAGATATGTAGTTTCCAAGATAGATCTGACTGTGAATGACCATACTTAATCTCTACTGTAGACAAATTTTTTTTTAAGTACAGTATGTCGATAAGAATGTACCAGGTAAAAATTTTAATAGTATGAATTATCAGCATCATAGAGTTTTGGTTCAAGCAAGGTCACAACTAAAGAGTAACTTAAAAATTTTTAGCTAAGTGCATGCGTGAGTACTGCTTTGTTGTTTTCTCGCTTGCAGAGCCACCTGCGCAAAATGGCGACAACTGAGCTTAAAGCGTTTTGTAATCTGAAATTTGCTAATAGTGAATCTGCAATTTCAGCTCTCCACATTGGAATCTCTTTGTGTGAGAGTGGTTGAACGTTGAAGTCCCTGACCATTGGATTGGTCTTAATGGTCGTAATGCCTGCGACAACGTTCACCTTACATAACGCCATGAATTTTTTTTTCCTTTGGAGCTTCATAAAAGATTGTGTCTATGTTCCGCTGCTACCTAACGATTTGCCAAGAGCTACGATACAGAATTGAAGAGGTTATTGCTTCCATTACTCCAGATGCATTTACAAAAGTGTGGGAAGAATTGGACTTTAGGTTGGATGTGTGTCATATAAATAACAGTGCTCCTACTGTACATTTGTAAAAACAAACCAAGTTAGTTCACCTTCAAATTGATGTATGATTTGTTGTAAAAAGTCTACATTAAACTATTACAATACATCATTGAAAATGGGACAGTCTTTTATGGACCCCTATATAATCTTAAAATCTTAAATACTACTATTGCGTTGAGGAACTATGTATGATTATACTGAAAACATAAGCATGTTTGAATATGGAGATCAGTTTTACACCTTATCTTCATCTTTGTTTTAAAATGAGAGTTAGTTTAAGAGGCTTATCCGCGAGTAGAGAGCGGCCGTGGGGTACACACTCACAACAGGATCCAGCGATGGCAGAACAGCAGCTCCATGGCATCTGTGTGCATCTGCAGGTGTTGGTGGAAGTCAGGCACCATCAGGCGTATCAGCTCCCGCAGGTAGCTCTGTGGGAACACGCTCGCATCTTGCAGCAAACACCAACCACGGCTGTCTCCAATACACGAGTAGGGTTGCAGCAACATTCCATACCACAAGTTACACTGAAGCATTGAGAACTGTCACACTCATACTTGATTCTGATTAGAAACTCTTTTAGCAAACGTCAATGAAACAAAAATTCATAAGTTAAACGAATGATCAAAGACAGAATTAATGTTCATATGGTTTGTACAAAACTACTGTATTAGTCTGCTGTCTATTTTTTGAGTTTCTAATGAAAGCATTATCAATATTCAAACCATTATTTCCAATTTTTTAATGTTAAGAATCATTTCTATTCAGCTTTACAGGATAACCTCGAATACAATATGTCCTAAGTATGAAAAAAACAAATGAAGTGCACCACTGAACACGATACAACCAGGAGACTCCAAACATACCATGAACATGAATATACCATAATCATGATTATAAGACTATCTCATATTTAAAACACACTTGGTTACGAAGAGTCCTTGATTACTTAAAAATTAGCTAAATAGTGGCAAACCACAGAAGTAAATAATATTAACTTTTCATATCGGTTTTGAGAATTCACATATGTAATTTTTAAATTTTTGACACAGAATAAGATTTATTATAAATACAAAGGCTATTTGTTTTGAAATTTCATATTAAACATTTTCTAATAGTGTTTGATCAATTTACCTAGAAGGCCTTGAGAACATTCAATGTTTAAGTAAATTTTCATTAGCCTATACATACATGTCTTATTTCATGTTTGATGTTTTATAAGAAAAACTTACTTCTGACAGATATACAAACAATTTTAATTTAGAAGTGAACAAAATTACAATTGCATGAGGGCAATAGTTATGCACGTGGTGGGGGAACTGGTAGAGGAGGGGACGCCACTCAAACGCACGCACTAGCGGTCGAATGGAAACACGCAAAAAAAGGGGGTGAGTAAGTAGCGGATAATGCTATATGCTAGTTGCAACGGCCGGAAGGGGAGACGGCAGGAGAGAGGTAGAAATGACGCAGCAGTGATGCTACGGAATTCTCGTAACGCTGCTTGTGTTTGTCTGTTCCTCAGTTTTCGTAACGGCTAACCATTGACGCTACCATATTTCTTTTATTTTATATAAAGTATCAACAATTTATTTGTGTAGAAGAGAGTTATTGATTTGTGTAATTAACTTTATTAATATCATTTATTTTTATGTGAATAGTATGATAGAAAATATAATTAAGTTACCTATCTCTATCTCCATCTTCTGTCACGTGTGGACTACACGCACAAACTTTTTTTTCTCCCCATTTCCATTTCATATTCAGGAAATTAAAATGAAAATAACTTATTATTAAATTTTTGTTTTCCTAACAGTGAGCAGCAGCTTAAAAGAACAACAAGTAAAGTTAAAGAACTCAAAAAAATTATATTTTCTGATACATTCCTTTTTTATACTTACATTTATAAGACAATTGTATTTAACAGTGTCACAGTGGAAGAATGGGTAACTGCACATCCTTTAGTCAGGACTAATATAAAAGTTCAGCACCATTGAATGTGCTTAGTACTTTGATGGGTGACCATGATTTTAATAATCTATAATCACATACCAATGAATCATGTGGTTCAGCCATTTTTCAAGGTTTCTAAAGCCTAGTACACACTAGTAGACATGTTGCGTGATTTTTGTCTCAGAGACATGTCTAGAGTTGTCTATGTAGACATGTCTATAGACCAATCGCCGTCTACGAGTCTGTTGCGAGACAAAAAATCGCACATCTATGGTCTGCCTATTGGAATGGGAGACCATAGACTGATTGAAAAGTTTTTGTATCAAGTATAACAATTTTTTTGGTTCAACTAGTGTACTAAGAGCATTCTTTAGTATATAAATAGGTTCAAAAAAGAGCATAAGTATCGTAGAACTGGATAATGGCCTCGCAGACCACTGGTACCATTTGCGATATTGCCTGCTTAGAGATTCTGAAGGTGTACATGAGGCTTGTGAAAGAGGAAACGCAGGGTGACAGCCAGTCGAAGAGAAGCTGGAATAGTTTCTCTAAATTTTGTATCTTTCTTCATTATTAGTCCTCCAACCCTCAGAAGCAAATCTTCAAAATCAGCAGATGTCAGCCGGGTAAAATTTCGAAAACCCATAGCGTCTTCCAGTCTTAATTTATTTAATAACGTATTACCGAACCTAGGTCCTTCTGCGAATACTTCACGCGTCCACCAACGTTTACGTTTTCGCATTCTTTCGCTTGTAATTAGTACTAAGCAGGTACTCTTTCCGCACAAAACAATGTCCTTCATGATTAACTGACGGAGACGAGACGAGAAATTCAAATCGTAGTGTGGACGCTAGACGAGACAAAGGACGGTGCCCACAGACGGTCTATAGACCATATCTCTAGACCGTCTATATACGGTCTGTAGACAAATCGCGCAACATGGTCTATTAGTGTGTACTAGGCTTAAAACTTCCATGCAGAGACAGCTTTATGGTTACGCACACAGAACATGGAGGGAAATAAAGAAGTGCGACTCTTACAGTGGAAACTGAAACAATGTTTCACGCGACATGTGTTGCTATCTGTTGGGCGGGCCCATAACTGCCAGCAAATAAAAAAATCGGAATAGAGGTTCTCATACAAAGTTTTTTTTTAGTTAATATGTTTTTTTGGTTATATTAAGTGATCTCCTTGGCGGCGCTAAACTAATTTAATCGATGCGAAAATACTTAATGCTGTTTTGTAATAAACCGCCATGTAATAAATAAAGGAGTAGGAGGTGCATAAACTCATTTCATTGTATTACATACCACAAAATTAGTGGCTACCTAAATAGAGTGAATTTTCACTGGTTTGTTTGCCTGATAATAGCTTATACATTACTTCTCCTAATAAATTAACGTAGTTATGTCAGCAATATATTATGAAAACTACTATCTAGCGGACGGGCCCATGACTACTTCAAAAAAACTAGGTCTCAGTCTTGGTAATTAGAGTTTCTCCCCCATGGTTACGCATTACTGTTTCATTTACACAAAATTACTCCTACCAAATGCTGTATACCGTGAGATAAAATGTTTACACATCATAAAGGATGCATATTAGAATCGATGATGTGTTTATATTTGATAATTACAAATATAAAATAAATTGGTTCAGAGACTAAGGACGTACAGGTACTCACAAGATTCTTATCCATGTCGTTGTCGGTGGGCGTGCAGACGAAGATGGCCTTCTGCATGAGCCCCACGAAGCACCAGAAGGCGTCCGACTCGTCGCGTATCTCCATGAGCACCGGGGCCAGCAGGTCGGACATGCCCTGTGTGTAGCCCGCGCCCGGGTTGTACACCGCGTAGTTCAGCAGGATGCTCCTGCCGCAGACGCGCTCTCACACTCTCTCCACGCACACGGCTACAGGGCTGCAGCACTCTAGAAGGAGTCAGCTTCTCCCGTTCTCATCAGCGGCGGGACCAATCCACAAGTGCTGGCAAATAATTGGTTTAGTATTGGTAGGAACAAGATTAGGTATATGACAAATTGCGATAACACTGAAATGCATCATAATGCATTGATATTTAACTAAATTCATGAAAGTAATCTTTTAGCAAAACTTAAAAAAAAAATCACTAAGTTTAAATTTAAATAAATATATAATTCAGTAAACTTAATTTTACCAACATGAAGTTTGTACCAAAATGTACCTAAAGTTGAAAAAAATTAATTTTACTTCGTTTGAGCTTGGATATCGTATCAGTAACTATTTTTTTTGGCTGCAGATTAATTTTCATTCCAAATAGTTCTGCCCAAGACACAGATATTACTACATAATTATTTTATTGTAAAGTGCACCATATACTAGTTGAAATGGAACTACCTATTTTGGTGAAATTAGCATGAAATATCTGAGTGTTTTATTTGTTGGAAAACACACTATCTTTATGAATAAAATCAATTTATAAAAATAAAAACAATAACACCGAAATAACCTGTTTTAAAAACGAAAAACACATCACCAATTAATATGTATTTTACAAACATGAGGGACAGAAACAGGGCAATGATGAAGCTTACTATTTATTCTTGTCGCACCTAAACTGAAAATGCATGCACGGAAAAACACGGTCTACAAAACTGAAGTGAACTGCAGAGCAAACCACCCCCGTCTGCCGTCGCACACGTACTTCATGATCTCCACGTTGGGGTTGTCCTCGCCGGCGAAGAAGGGGTTGGCACGGTCGGTGCGCACCACGTCCTTCTCGACCGTGCACTGCACGGTCCTCCAGAACACCTGCTGGCTCTCCGGGTCCATGTCCAGTCGCCTGCGCCTGTGCACACAGCGGCCCTCCCGCCGTCCGAGGACAGTCTTCCACAGCACCACCCCAGGTAAGTCGTGATTTGTTTACTTCAGTGTCTCTGCTTAAACTGGCAGTACAATGATTGCAAATGATCCATACTGCCCGGCTTGCTAACATTAAAACTATTAGGTATTTTATATTACAACCAACAATAAGACCATATGCAATAAATTTAATATTTTTTTTTTTAACTTTATTATTTGTCAATTTTTATAAGCAAAAAAAAAAGTGTGTTTTTTACAGTAATATTACAGTTGTATACTTTCTGAAAGAAAGAAAAAAATTGTCAATTCTAAATACCAATAATTTAGCAGGAGAAACTATTTGTTGCAGTCGGTCACTGTTAATAACAAGGCATTCCATTGATCATGATCATGACATGTGATCGAACAGAGGCAAAATTGTTAATTTTAAATTATATAAAAACAATGATGGCAAAAAACATTTTGATACCAAGATGGCATCTTTCACTTACATTTCCTGAAAAAGTTAGAATTTAATACTATCAGATGATGCTCTTGATGAAATACAACAAGTAAATGAATTTCCAAAATTCTCATTCCAAATTACCTTTTAATTTTTTTTTTTTTTTTTGTAAATTTTAAAATTCTTCAAAACAATTTGTAGAGTTGTGTCAAAAACTTTAATGCTCTTGGGGTATACAAAAATATGCCATTTTTTGGCTGAAAAAATTAACTAATGAACAGATTTATTTAATTTTTAAGTACAGTTTAATATTCTGTTGTACCTTATGTACTTTTTTCTTTTAAATATTAATTTTTGACACATATTTATATTTATTTATTTCCTGAAACAATGTTATACTTTATCTTGAATTTAAATTAATTGTTCTTTTTAACTTTTTTTTATAAAATTAATGTAAGATTTCTTATGTTATTTTTATTTATTTGTCGAGTGGTACGATTCTTAAAGTGTCTACACCTACAGTGATTGAAGCAAGTTATTCCGGGCAAAAGCCCGGCCTAGCCTCACCACCTCCACCTCCTAGAACTGAACCCGTGAGGGTGTACTAGGAGCACTAGCTTTTCTTCTTTGTCGATCAAGCATACGATGGAGTGATTGAAGCAGACGTGGTGTGTGCTGGAGAGAGAGGGAGCGAAGCGCGCCACTCACGTGATGGCGTCGTACTCCTGCCGCCGGATGGCCAGCAGCTGCTCTCGCTCAGCCGTCGTGGACTGGAAGGTGTACAGGTGCAGCAGGAAGGGCCACACGATGTGCCGGATGCTGGGGTCGAGCCCGCCGAAGAAGATGCCCTACAGTGAGCACAATGGTCGCGGTAACTTATTTATATTCCATAACAGATGCACAGAATTTAAGTTTCTTATTACAGTATCTGTATCTAAAAACTATGATGTAGCATTTGATTAATTTATAGTTTTGAAATTTTTTATTCTTTGCAATTAACTTCTATGTATAATTGAATCAAAAAACAGATGAGATGACTAGAAAGTGTTCAAGACAGAAAGAGCAAATGTAAAGAGTAAAAGAGCTGACGATCAAGAGTGAAGTAGTGCAGGGAAATACAAAGTGTGTGCACATGTGTGCAAAGAAGCGCAGAAGGGTGAAAATGTGATAAAATGGACAATGTTATTGTTCAAAAAAATTATACATACATTTTTATTTGTATAACTAACATACAATCTGTGGATATACTTTAAAATTTCTATTAATGATCTATTTTTATGACTATAATCAGTTGGATCCAACAGAACATTTTTCAAGCTTAAAAAAAAATTTTTCTTTTTTTTTATTTCCATTTTATATTATTCTATTACAGTTCTTTTTCATTGTATTGTATTTTGAACCAATTTTTCTTGGACTCCTGCTAAGTGTGGAAAAAAAAAAGTTTCACCGAGTGTTAAAAATTTTATTTGAATATATTCAATGTACGGTAATGATTTGAACTTCCATTTAAATTAATGAAATGAAAATACATATTCGCAGAAGCCTGAAGAAAGAAGAAAGAGGTCCCAGCCAGCAGTAGTCGGAGCGGGGGAGCGGGGCCGCACCTTCCTGAGGGCCAGGTCGTCCTCCAGCTGCCCCTCGTCGTTCAGCAGGCCGAGCCACGCGGCTGCGTCCACGGGGGCCACGCCCCCCTCCTCGGGGTGCAGCTCGTCCTGCCCCACCTCCGGCCTGCGCACACGCCACACGCCACACGGACCCCGTGTACTCCGTACCGAGTGACGGGTGACCCATCATAGTGCCGAGCAACCAAACAAGTTACACACTGATGCATTTCGTTACTCGCATTTTTCCTAGTAGGTAAGGGATTTATCTAGAGGTGGGACGATACCACACTTTCGATACTCAATTCTGTATTGTTTTTTCAGTTCGATACTTTCAATACTTTCGATACTTTCGATACTCCAGGGAAAAAATATTTTCCACAAAGTAACAATTAATACAAATAACAAATTAGTTTTAAACTATATAAATTCCCTCTTTATTACAAAAATACATACTGTAAACAACTTTAAAGACTAACGACTTATATAATTATAATTTATTCTGATGTAAGCCTATTGGTTATCATAATTATGGCTAATAAGCTGTTCTAGTATGTAGTTGTATTTTGTACGACGGCGACTCAAAACTTAATTCAATACAAATGAACAAGCATTCCGGTATCGATAAAAGGTATCGAACTTACAGTTTCGATAATCGATACTTTGCGATACCGTCAAGTATCGAAGGTATCGAGGTATCGAAGTATCGAAAATCCCATCACTAGATTTATCGTTAGAATGTTGTTTAAATTTTATTGTCGACACCTATTTGTTGCTGTTTTCATTGAATTCGACGCATAACGGATTGCACATGTTATTGTGATATGACATAAGCTCACGGTTATAAATTTTCCAAAATAGTAAATCCATTGCAAATTTAGTAGATTCCGTCGACAGTTCGCTTGTAGTTCTACACTTCACCTATTAAATCAAATTAAATTTAGAATGAGTTAAACACAAGTCTGGTTCAAAATACGGAAAAATTGATAAAAAAAAATGCACCTTCCGCAGTTTGGTATGTAATGTATGAGTATGTTTTCTACAAGTTACGAATGTTGCGACGCCGCGACGTCATACTGTACGCGTACGCAATACGACTCGATTCGTTGCACTAACATAACATAGCATGTGTTATGAGGTATCAGAAGTAAGGAGTAATGTAACGATACAATCGTAACGAGTACTAATTGTTATAGTAACGGATACATACAGGTACGGTTTTTTTCGTTACTTTTACACCTCTACACACGACTGCTCTTCGCCGCGCTCCTCTACAACTCTGTCGCCTCCCAGACACAGCAAGGACGTGCCCGTTCTAACACACTCTCTCGTCACGCTTGCCCGCACCGCCATTACAGCCACGATAAGCCTGTTCTCCACATTTATCATGATTATTTGTTGGTTGTCATATTCATTTCAAGACTACAGAGGAACCTCATTATTACGAGTCAGGATACTACGAGACCTTCGTTGTTACAACAGTTTTGTAATGCACCGTCAGTTTGACTATGTAAATCATACGGAATTAAACCGGTTATTACGAGTGCCTTCTTGTAGGCCCTTTCGTAAGTACGAGTGATTTGAATAGAATGGCATCTTCAAAAAAGGAAAAAAACACCGTCAGTTGGAAAAATAATGTCCACGCAGTAAACACAATCAACTGCGAGGCTACGCGGACGCAGGCGGACTGGCTCCTTAGCAGGTATAAGCTTTTGGTCAGGGGAGGAAGGACTGGTGACAAACAACATGCGCTCTCTCTCTCTCTTTCTCTTGATGGCGCCAGTTGCTTCCCCTCTTAAGTAAGGGTAAATCTAAAAATAGACCAGCCAACACCCTTCCTTTCTTCATTCGCTTTTTTTTTCCCACCGCTTCACATACCTTTTCTCCGTGACCATGAACGGCACCGGTCTTTGTATCAGGCCATTTCATTCGCGATTAAATCAAAAACCGCTGTAGATACAAAAAATTACATAGAGACACTTTCAATTCGCAATTTAAATTGCTACAACTTTTTTTCACTATAGTGCACCGTTTTCAAGTTGCGGTGTGAAATTAAGACTGTTTGGACGGTACAGAATCTAACTTGACTTTAATTTTTTTATATTCGGTTCTTACGAGTACTCGTTACGAGAATTTTTGCCGCCATTGTCAGCTCTGGTAGTAACGAGGTTCCCCTGTACATGGGATGCGGAGGCGCATTATGAAAAAAAATTATTAGTGAATTTTTACGAAACAAGATAAAAAAAAAAAGGGCTACATAAAAATAAAATAATTATTCAGTAAGTGCTTTTAAATCATATACTTAACTGATAGAAATTGTGTTCACAGACCTTTTTTTAAGTGTGTTTTCAAGTTGTTCCCGTATGTGTAATTTATTTGCATTATAAATTATAGTATTATTTAATAAGTAATGAAAAAATAATAAAATAGATAATATTATCAGGATATTTATTGATTTTATTATTAATTAAAATTCATGTATATTATTTAATGAAATTACTAAATACATAATTTTATACAAGTGTTTGTATCAACATTTGAAACTACATGTTTATTTAAATTTTTTTTTAATTTGATTAAATTTCTACTTGACCGCGGGGGGGAGGGGACGGACGCACCTGCACACCATGAAGTGGCGGTAGGGCAGGGACTCGTCAGCCGGCAGAGAGTACAGCAGGAAGTTCCATTCGTGGAGCACGCTTGCCAGGCGGTCCAGCGCCCCGTGGTGGAAGTGCAGTATCTTGTACTGGCTCTCGCGCGATGCCACCACCAGCTGCCCGCACGTGCTGGCTGCGTCGTTGAAGAACAGGCGCAGCGAGCGCATCTGACCTGCCGCACCGCAGCGACGCACCTTGGCACCCCCTTGGCCCCAACACTTCCCTCCCGCACGTACATCACCGCAGCTGTACATGCCGGCGAGACGGTGGGATGCCAGACGGAAAAAATTAACTGATTCTATGGAACCAGTGGCGTAGCCAGGATTTGTGTATGGGGAGGGGGGGGGGGTGTTACAAGCATGATCCCCCCCCCCCCCCGTATTAAAGTGGTGTGGTCCAGGGGTTCCTCCCCCGGGAAAATTATTTCGATTTTAATGTGTAAAATAGTGCTATTTTAGCAGTTTTCGGTACTTAAATTTTAAATATTGTAATGGTAAAAATTTTTATTAATTTTAATACGAAATTTGTTTTGAGTGATGAATAAGAAATTAATGAAAGATTTTGTGCTAAGGGGGGGGGGGGTGATTGACCCCCTAACCCCCCCCCCCTGGCTACGCCCCTGTATGGAACCTCAACATATTTACAGAATAAAGACGAGTTGAAGGCGATCGTAACAAAAAAAAACCTCACTCAAAGCAGTCCAAACTAACCCTCGACCGTACCCTGGGTGGAAACTTAGAAAACTACACAACACTGAAATCTCAAGCCATCCAATCAACATCCAACATACTCTTAAGCCCTTTACCTTCGGACTTTAACCAGGACTTTTACCTGCATGAATGTCACGAAAGGAAACATGTATAAACACTATAAACGTATAAACTACATACATTGAAATGTATGTGTATGAACTAATTAAGACTGACTGTTGTTTGGCATCATTACCAGGCATCATTGCGACCCGTTATACTTTAGTTAGTAATGTGTGGAACATGATATGAGTAAGTTACAATGTTGTGAAAGACACACAGCATGTTCAAAGTTGTGGTTGTGGGTTACAAGACAGGAGCAGTGATTTGAGCATGGACAATCCCGTGGATACGATTTACATCCCCTGTATACGCGTGGTCCTCCGGTCAAAATAATATTGCTTCCACGAGAACGAAGGAAATGTACAGTGCAGTTGTAAACACAACTTGAATATTACACAACTTGAATATTCTTCGATAATTTGTAGTAGTATTGATCCAGCTGACAGTTATAAAATTGAAAATATTCCAAATAAACAATTTAAATTTATTATTGATAAACAATTTCCTCACCCAAATTTAGTTTCTATCTCTGACCAGAGACTGTACTTCAATTCACTTTTTGTAAAAAAAATTTATAGTTCCATAATTAATTGTAAATATTTGTTAGATAACAATGGCCAATGAGTCCCTACTTATCACAGCCATTTGACCGCAACTTCATGTACCTCAAAAAGAAATAATAGAATAATACTCTATTCAGACTTATAAACAATTTTAATCCACACAATCTTGAAATTAATTGATAAAATAAAAGAAACTTATTATATTAACCCTTACAAATAGTAACGTTATAATTATTTTTTTCATACTAATGTTCATTTTTGGCGATCCTTTTTTTTTACCCTTTTAACACACTCAATTATTATTTTATGATCATCATGGTGTCTTGTCCATTGTTTGTACTGTCCTAGGTGTATATTCTTCTTATTTGTCTTGTATTTCTATTGTAATTGTTTGACCTTTGTCTGTTGTGTGCATCCTTGCAATTTTTTCATGAGTGTTGATGTGTGTGTTACGATTTATTAATAAACTAGCTGCAGTACCCGACGTTGCCCGGGCTAAACACATGGAGCTTTATTGTCCGCGAGTTGAAGCAAACTGCTGGATAGCGCTGTATGACAGTGTGTTGGACACAGAGAAATGTCACACAATTACTGTTTGTATGTTTTATGACCTATGATTTTTTTGTTTACCCATGGCGATCGGTTATTTATTATTAATTACAAATTATTAAGACCATTAATCGAAATAAAAACCATCCTATCTCTCAAGTTGGGAAAAAATTACACATAAATGCCATATTTCCATCGAAATCGGTTTGACTTGGCGAAGAGTTCACTGGGAACAAACATCAGGACACTGGATTTATATGTATTAAGATAAAAAAAAACACTAAAAATATCTGGCGAGTTACAATATGTAAATTGTGGCCGGCAGGGAAGGGAGTTGCGGGAGTCACTCACTGAGGTCGACGGAGAAGCGACGGCAGCGGAGGGCGCGGTGGACGACGGGGGAAGCCGTGTTGCTGTCGGGGAACGCCAGGTTGTGCTGCAGGGCGACCAGCTCCGGCGAGCGCATCCACGTGGGCAGCTCGTCTGCGGCACAGACACAGAGCGCTGCCCCTCTCGAGAACACAGAGCGGTCCTGCCGACCCCTGCAACCTCTCACAGCCACAGCGTCCCGCAATGTGTCGTATGTTCGCAATCCTTGGCTGTGTATTATAATGTCTGTGTTTGTATTTCTTTTTATGCATTTTATATTTTGATGTTTATCTTTAACAGTTATATTTCAAACTTTATTTGTTTGTTTGTATTGTTTATATGTTGTCCTTGTATATATACATGTGTCGCGCCCACCGCTAAAGCCCTTGGCTGTTGGTGGGCATGTTACAACATTAATAAATAAATAAATAAATATACACAATCAGTTGTCATCGGACGCCACAAGGAACAATCATATATACTCTCACAGTACTGTGATACATATATTTTTTTTTTGCTATTCGTGCAATATTGGTAATTATTCATGGATTTCAGGGTGTTTTAAATACTTTTTTTTTTAAGTTTTACTTCTTTAGGCGCATTATGAAAAAAATGATGAGTGAATTTTTACAAAACAAGATAAAAAAAAAGGTCACATGAAAATAAATATTATACGTATATGTGCTTTTAAATCATATACTTAAGTGATAGAAATTGTGTTCATAGACTTATTTTAAGTGTAAGTATTTTCAAGTTGTTCCCGTATGTGCAATTTATTTGCATTATAAATTATAATATTATTTAATAAGTAATAAGAATTAATAAAATAGATAATATTATCAGCATATTCATTAATGTTATTATTAATTAAAATTAATTTATATTATTTAATGAAATTAACTAATTTTATACAAGTGTTTATATCAACATTTAATACTACATATTTATTTTAAAAAAAAATAATTTGATTCAATTTATACTTTACCGCATGTATTTATATAGTATTTTCTAACTGTGGCTTGTGTTTAAAATGAGACCATTTAAAAATCACTTTACTGACAAAAGGTGGCACCAGAAAGAGGGTCTGGTAAAAAAAATGTAATAAATTTGATACGTATAAATTTTTCAGGTACATACTTGAATCGCGATTTCCAATTCATAAAGTCCCGTTCGTAAACTCTCGTAATCCAAAACGTTTTAGGGTCACGTAATATTCCGAGTTGCCATTATTTTCTGGTAAATATAGTATTTCTCTCTTTTTTTTCATTTTCTGTATTTTGCACCTACTTTTCTTACACTTCTATGATGGGGGGGGAAGGGGGGGTGCAAATTTAATTTTTAACCCAAAAAAATATTTTTGTAAAAATTTTTATACTATGTTGAATTCAAAAAAACAGAATTTGATATTATAATAAAAAAAACGGAAATTGCGGAAGCTCGGTACAAATGGACCCTCTGGAGCTCCACCGGGCACCGACCCGCACAGGCGACGGGCACGCCCAGGCTGCAGGCGGAGGAGAGCGACGGCGACCGCTGGGCCTCGTCCTCGGGGCGGGGCGACCCCTGCTCCGGGGGCTCCGGCGGGTCCGGGGAGAAGCTGACGCAGCTGAAGCTGTCCTCCTGCTCCGTGGCCAGCGAGTGGAAGGTGGAGGAGGCCGCCAGCTCCGTGCCCAGCGAGCACAGCTGGGAGCAGGGGCGGGTGTCGGCCGACACGCCCTCCGAGGACCCCTGCGTCAACAATCACCGCGTCCGTCCGTGTTCCTCACCGTGCACGCGAAGGGTCATTCATGACATCGTGAATGGCGATAACATCGTAACAACAGCGAAGTGGAAGCCAATACCCCGCCAAGCACCAAACTGACGGTCAATACACTGCATAGCATTGAAATGGTGTTTGAAGTACCTCAATTGTCTCATCTTGTCAATTCAAATATATAGAATTAATAAACAAACGTTAAGTTTAAGCCCTATTAAAAAACCCGTAATATTATCTAAGTAAACAATTTTTTTTTAGTATGTATATAAAATTTTTTACAAAATAAAGCATAGCTGTCTATAGCTACATAAATGGCTAAAGTTTTTGGGTTTTTGACATTGCATGCAGTGAGATCTGCAGATGTTCCTCTTGTCGAATATTTGTAATTGTTAATTTGTGATTACATTTTTTTTTTAATTAAAAAAAAAAGATTTTTGCACTTGAGTTTATAAGTTCAGAGTTGCTGATGGAAATGACTTCTGAACCCCGCTGTAGTGAGGTCGCACCTGGGAGGGGTGCAGGGTGCTGGCGTCGCTGCAGCTGCTGCAGTGGCTGCAGCGGGACTCGGAGGAGCTCTGGCGCTCCAGCCGGGACTCCCGCCTCGCCGCCAGCATCTCCCCGCCGAGGGGTCCCGGGCGCGCCCCGCACGCCAGGCTGCACAGCAGGGACTCACACGCCTCCCCGCTGAAACATGGACCCTCACAGCACTCAAGTTACAGGCACAGCAAACAAAGACATTTTGTAACAATAATTTTGGAAACACATTTTCTTCTTTTTATTTTGTCAAGAGCATCATCCGATAATATTCCATTTTTCACTTTTAAGAAAACGTAACTGAAAGAAGCCATCTTGGATACAATCGTATTTGCCTTCAAAATTTTAATATTATTTGATATTATAAATTTTGGCTCTTTTTGACCATATTACATAATTAATGGAATCTCTCTCCTGTGAAATAATAATTATTATTAAAATTTATATTTTTTCTTTCAGAAAGTATGCAATTGTAATATTACTGTTGAAAGACAATAAATTAAGGTCATAAAAAAATCAACAAAAAAAACATTTTAAAAATAGTGAAACTTATTATAAGTATTGATTTTTATGTTATAATTCTGTGTAATAACAATCTAGTAACAGTGGGTGCCATTTTCTCTGCACTGAAATATCTAAGCATGAGACAAGACTACTACCTCCCTATTGGCTGGCTGAAATTTAGCATCTCGTTCACACAAGTCAACAGAGTCGAGAACTTTCAGGAGTGTTTTTGGGAGATGCTGGTGTAGACATGAATCAGGACGGCACAGCCGAGATCGTGACCCATTACTCCTGAGTGAGAGTTAAATTGTTACTATTTCAACACTTTTGCTACCCAACTTTCCTACCACTTGCCACGTGAAGGCTGTAGCTTGTGCACAAGACCCACTAATGCTCAATTCCTGGAAATGAAATCCCACGACAGGTCGTTGAATAAATGTTCCCTTCTCACCGGTAAGTCCGGCATCCAGAAACCACGGCCGTTACTAGTTCCAACTGCTCAGGTTCCCGGGGAGAAGGGCATACACGATGGTCCTGTCGAGTCAGAGGGGAGATAGTCAGCAGGGAAGTGACGCTACTGTGGACGGGGCATCCAACCAGAAACCACGGCAGTTACTAGTTTAAAATGCTCAGGTTCCCGGGGAGAAGGGCAGTCACGGTGGTTCTGTCAAGTCAGAGGGGAGACACTCGGCAGGAAAGTGCTCGCACCTCGCGTGCGGGTTCTCGATGGTGGCCGGGTTCTTGCGCAGCGTGGTGTTGGGGATCCAGGACAGGCGCAGCGTGGGGCCCGCCCCGTGGTGGCACGTCACCGTCAGGTAGCCGGGGTGGTGCACCACGTCGCAGTCCTGCCGCAGCAGCGACGGCGGGTGCACGCACACGTTATTCTTGCCTGCAACCACGGCACTGACTGGCAGACCCCGTCGCCTCCAGTCGGACCAGCCACTGACGCAGGCTCCACGACTAGTCTTCCAGTGTACGACTTTACGGTTTTATTTCCAGCTCAAACTCGTGAAGATAATGTATTATTTAACAACTATTAAAAAATACTTCTCAATACTTACAACAAAAAACAGCGCACGTTTACTGATACACGATGCACTTTTACAGCAAAATAATTTGTAATAAACACATCTGGGACAGAACTACCAAGAAAAATTTTAATAAATAGGCAAATTTTAATGTATTCCAAAAAAAAAGTGTCAATGTCATTAATGTAAAAATTGTGACTAATAATAAATGCAAAATAAAACCAAAAAAAATTTTTTTTGCATATAAGTGAGTTCTTTTTTCATGATAAATAATTTACATTCATTGAATTCAATGAATAAAGGTTTACCTTTTTATAATTTGAGTAAGTTTTGTAAATTTTATAGTTGATTTAATGTTTTTGTTGAATTTCAGGCGTTAAATGGAGTATTAACTTGCATTTCGGTGATATATGGTGAATTAAAATGATTTTCTGTGTTATTTTAGTTTTATTATGATTTACTGTATAATCCTGTCCCTACTAATGCATACTTTTTAAAACACCACCATTAAAATTTTAAAAAAAGAAGACTGCAAATGTCACCATAAATGTGACATGCATATATCATATGTTGTAAGGTTTCCAAAAAATTATTTTATCAATAGACTTGAAAATTTCGTTCTGTCAGAAAAAAACCTTGAAACTCAACCAGGCACACCTGGGGGACTTTGCCCCCCGGCCCTGCCTCT
Organism: Bacillus rossius redtenbacheri; assembly: GCF_032445375.1. Lineage (NCBI taxonomy): Eukaryota > Metazoa > Arthropoda > Insecta > Phasmatodea > Bacillidae > Bacillus > Bacillus rossius. The sequence goes on along the minus strand of NC_086337.1, from coordinate 56,447,541 downwards.
CTTCAGCCCTGCACATGAATGTGCATTCTTATTCTTATTCTCATTTGCATAAATAAAATCACAAAAAATTATACTTTTGAAAGAGTGTTAAGTACTATGTGAAACACAACTTTCCTTGGCTTGTTACACTTGTAAATTCGTTTAGTGCATTTTTCCTACACTTTTATTTTTTTTATTTAATTATGTGTAAAGTTTTCTGACCAGCCACACACGCTGCAGAATCGAAGAGAGAAGAAATTATTTTTTTATATGCACACTTAATTTGTTGTCATTGCATAACTGTATTTTTCTATAGCATGACATTTCCTATATCTTTGAGTTAACCTGTTCACGCCCAAAAGAAATATCAAATGGTTCCAATGAACCAAACCGATCATACAAGAAAAATAGCGTTCGTTTCTTCACACAAGCACGCAGAACTGAAACCGGCAGTCACAAACAGTTCCTCTGGACAGCTGTCATTCTAGCAGAGACCGTAGGAACTCCAGTTTCACGTGTAGAGATAATGGCTGTTTGACCATACCTCTCAATGGGAACTGTCAAGGCACAATATTATGAATGAACAAACAGCAGTGCTGTTTTGAGATATTAGCATTGATTTAGCAGAGATCTATATAAATAAAAATGTAAATGTTAGTTCGTTCAAAATCTTAAATCTCTGAAAGTTCTTCACTGATTGCTTTGAAATTTTGACAGAACGGTACATTCAAATACGCACATGTTTTCATATATCTATGTCACACCTGTGACATGTAAAAAAATAGATAAAATATAGATAGGCAATAACATAAATTTTTAATATTTTCATTGCTTCAATTTGAATATAATCAATTTAAATTGTGTTCTGATTGATCACTTTCAATAATTGTCATTTTTATTTACTTATTTCAGAAAAATGGTTTAAATCCTAACATGGATTACTTCTCACATGGACAATTATATGTTGCATGTTCTAAAGTCGGCAAACCAGGCAATCTCTACATCTGCACAAATACTGGACCAAAAAATAATATTGTACAACCACAAGTATTGTGAATTTAAACCTATTAGAAAATGTGTGCTTTCTCTTTTCTTTCTTTTCCATTCAATCAGACTAAGCCACAGCAATGTGTGGCCAGGTACAGCTAGTTTACAAACATAAAAACTAATGTGACCATAAAAACACTAGTCTGATTACATTTCAAGACCAAAACATAAGTATGATCCTCAAAATGATTACCAATTTTCTTCATCTGAAATTTTCTTCTTCCTCTGTAATAAACTACACAATGAATAGTATTGTATCCATAGTTCATAACTCATTTTTTCCATTACACTGTGAATCCCTGGGTACATGGGACCAACACAGCTGAGGCAGATTGAGACCATAACTGCTAGTGATGTGTGAGAGTGTAAAAATCAATTGTGTACATCTGCAGCAGTCATTTTAAATAATTTTCAATTACTGTTTCCACTAGGTGGACTGTTTTGGACATAAGGTTATCTATTGGGCTTTTTTCAACCTTTATATTAAGTTACAAACCCCAGAATTATCTAAATTCTAAATTAATTCACACAGGCTCTTTTTAAGTACTGGGTTATAGTGACTGCCAAATCTCTCTCAAGCAATAGTCCCTAAGATATAAATTTTGGCAGTTACAATAAAGTCACCATCTAATTGTTTCTAATAATTCATTTCAAAACATCGTAAGGTAAATAAAGAAAATGTTGCACCTGATTTGGCCTTTATAGGGCTATTTTACAAACTTGTCAGTTAGTGTCAAAATAATACTTACTGAATACTACTTCACCATCAGCAAATGGAGCAGAGGGTTTTTCTCTCTGCTTTCCTAATATTAAACTAGAAGCCTTTTTAAATAAATTAGGTATAGACATCGTTAAAATCATGTATCTAGAGGGATTTTTATAACAAGCTTTCACCTATAACCTCATCCAAGATAAGTCGTGCAATTCCAGTTACTATTCGACGACATTCTTGGTAAGTAAGAAGTTAACGGCACTTGTGAAGAATATATTGTGAATTATTCAGCACGTGACAGATGATTTCCTTAAACATATGTTCGCTCAAAATTTAGCGCGGCGCGAATCCATATTTACGAAAATACAACAAAAAAACTACAACTCATAGATACCTACTAGCATAGAGACAACGTCACAGAAGTTTCCAAACACTCAATGCTCTATGTGTAGATATATCGATATTTGCATTCCGCTTTCGTCTTTTTATTGAGATAGCTACTGGCCGAACTAACTGATAAAATGTTCGGTGTTTACATAGTTAGGAAATGAAATCGTAAAATTTATATATAATTTTCTTGAAATAAAAAGCTAATTATAGTAACAGTAACAATAGGTCGAAGGTACGATATTTGAATACCATGTTTACGAACCTACATGGAACCTACTGATTCATAATAGCGCATAGGATGGTCGTATGTATGAGAAACAAGTCATACACATATATAAGCGAAAAGTATAAATTTTAATTATGTTACGGACGCATAGCACAACAACCAATTAGGGAAGAGTAGGAAGCAGTGTTGCCAGGTTGAGGGGTAAATCCCTCAGAGTAGAGATTTTTTGCATTGAAAGGGATGGAGGGAATTTAAGTCGAGGTCATAAATGTAGGGATTTTCGGAGAAGTGAATGTCGTCTTCTATTCTTGTTTGCGCTGCAGACACCTTTTAATGAGAGTATTCAGTATTTCGATAAATTCTAAATGGTTTCATACATTAAAACAAAAAAGAGAAATAAATGATTTTCATCCACAGTGGCATCCCTTGTTCGTGTCAAGTTAGACATGCAAAACGAAAACATGAAGAAGGCATGCTAACTGAAAAAATGCTGGAGTTGTTCAACGAAAACATGTACAAGATGGATCACAAGGAATCTGAAATTGCTGGACTCTTGGCTGTTGAAGACGAAGAAGATGAAACTTATCTAATGTCTAAGTCTTTAGGACAAAAAAGTGTGAAACATTTAAGGTAGAATTGAATAGAAAATTCGGTGTGTGGACTAGGTGTAGCGTACTTCATTAAAAACTATTTTTACCTATTATTAATACCATATTGTATTATTATTATTACTTGTCCTATAACCAAAAAAAAATTATTGTAGGGATATTTTAAGGCTTGGAGGGATTTCCTAAGTAGTCTGCACGGATTTTTGCATTGGGAAACCTGGCAACACTGGTAGGAAGCCATATTGGCGGGACAAGAGAACTGTTCATATTTATCAATCATATTGTGCAAGAAATTGTATATATATTACAGTACTCAGGTGTTAATACCATTATTTATAAGTCACTAGCAAAAATTGTAAATAAAAAATGTGTCGTCGTGGGTTTTGTATAACCATTATTTACAGTGGCGGATCCAGGATTTTGGTTTGGGAGGGGCTTGACCCAGCTGAGGCTAGGCTTTATCAAGGCAAACACTAAAACAATAGTGGACCCAGATGATTTTGGAGGGGGCTTGAGCCCCTTAGCCCCCCCTCTGGATCCGCTACTGATTATTTATATATATGATAAAAAATGTGCTCACAAATTGCGGGTCAGGTGTCACTGGATAATCATTTGGTGGTCAATATTGTTACTTCCTAACACTGGCACCAGATGTTAGATATATCGCGAAATTTCATTGGCTGAAATTAACATTAAGATTTCAAATGTGAGCCGATTTCGCACAAGTCGTGTGCACAGTCGTGTTCATGGCCTGCTGTGCACTGGCTTATGTTTTTTTTTTTTTAATTTATGAACACATCCTTAATTAAATTCACAATAATATTCTTTATATAATGAAATAAATGTCAAATTATATTTTTAAGTTATAGAAACATAATTTCCCTTTCCCACTAAAATTATTTTCGCACACGACATTCATTTTATCATTATTTTTGTTATTTCGTTTTTGTAGTCTCATTAATCGCTCATGTGTTAGGCCTTAGGCATTTTAAGTTTGGTTGTAAACGTGCGAACTTCCTCATACCTCCAGTTCATTATTTTTAGCACCAGTTACAAAAATGGAACTCATAAAAGTACTCAAGAGCATAAAAAAACAAGCATACACAGGACATATATGGTATATCAAGTTTTATAATGAAAAAATGTTTTGACCCTATAGCACAACATTTTCTTTACTTAATAAATACAGTAATAGCATCTGGAATATTTCCAGACAACATGAAAACAACTAAAGTAATCCCCCTACATAAAAAAGGTGACAAAACAAAAATAGAAAATTATAGGCCAATAAGCATATTACCCTAATTTTCAAAAATAATAGAAAAAATTATTTCAAATAGAATTATACAGTTTTTAAACAAACATAATTTATTATGTGAAGAACAATTTGGATTCCAAAAAAATAAATCCACTACTACAGCGACTTACCACCTTCTTAAACACATCCTAGAGTATCTGGATAAAGGTAGTGAAGTATTTGGCATTTTTTGTGATTTATCAAAAGCATTTGATTCTGTACATCATGGAAATTTAATAAGAAAAATGGAAAATTATGGTATAAGAGGTATTGCCATTAAACTACTCTCATCATACTTAAAAAATCGAAAGCAAAGGGTTCACCTAAAAGAAGATACTATGGAAGTAACATCATATTGGGATACAATTAAAACTGGAGTTCCACAAGGAAGTATACTTGGGCCGCTACTCTTTCTTCTGTACATAAATGACCTTCCTTCTCAAAAAATAAATGGAAAGATGATACTCTTTGCTGATGATACAAATATTGTTTTAACAGCCCCGAATAACACCGAATTAAATGCATTAGCCGTAAACACTCTAGATAACATGGAATCTTGGTTTAAAGAAAACAGACTAAAACTAAATCTGAATAAAACAAACTTCCTACACTTCAAGAGAAACACAGTGTTCAATCCCACACACACTTCTTACACTTATAACGGTCAACTAATAGAGGAAAAAAATTCAACAAAATTTTTAGGTTTTGAAATAGACACCCACCTAAACTGGCACTCGCATATACACAACACTGTTAAAAGACTAACCCGTGCTTGTTATGGTCTTAGGGTGATTCGAATGTTATTGTCTAAAGACTATGTAAGATCTGCATATTTTGCAAATTTTCATTCCATTATGAGTTACGGCATGGAACTTTGGGGACACACAGCAGAAGGAAACAGAATATTTAAGCTTCAGAAAAAAGCAATTCGACTAATTTCCTTTTCGAAACCATCATCATCCTGTAGACACCTATTTCAAGATCTCAAAATTATACCTTTTTACTGTCAATATTTTATCCAGCTAATGATTTTAATGAAAGATAACATACATCTGCACAAAACAAATAGTGACATACACCCGTATCAAACAAGAACTACACTCAACCTCAGAATACCATCTCACTCCACCAGCCAATATGCCAAAAACTGTAATTATGTGGGAATCTGCTTATATAATAGTCTACCTCGGCATGTTAAAAATATTAATAATAAAAAATTGTTTGCAATAGAGTTAAAAAAAATAGCTGAAAAACAGTTTTTTTATTCTTTCAAAGATGTAGAAGACTTTATAAAAATAAAAAATAATAGCAAAGATTTTATAGGGTAAATTCAATCCCACTTGCAATGTATGTTAACTTATAAGTAAAATGTAATTGTATATTATTTTTATTTTTTTTTTGTGAAATTCTATATTTTTGTGTTTTTGTTTTTTGTGAAATTATATATTTTGTGCTTTTGTTTTTTGTGAAATTGTATATATATTTTTTTTTTGTGAAACTTTATATGTATGTATATATATATATATATATATATATATTATTTTTCCTATATGTACTTGACATGTATCATACCCCAGAAATGGGGTCAAAGGATATGAAAATAAATAAATAAATAAAATAAATAAACGGAAACGGATGCAAATTCCGTTTTCACTTAACACGATTTTGATTGGCCGATTGCATCCGGCATCCAATATATTTTAGAACCAGTCCTATAATGCAAAATTATTTAAAGAAACTTAAACCATCAAATTTGTCTAACAAACATATCTGTGGTAGTGACATTTTCGATGATATAACTATCTCACTATATTTGACACAACATATTGTAAAGTGTTGGAAGCGAAAATTTGACAGTGTGACGAAGCCTTAGTAAGTAATAAAATGGGAAATAATATTGATAATTTGTATCACCAACTATTCAAAAGACCTATTTATCTTAAACAAGTTATAAAACCTATCTTGGATATAAGCTAGCACAAAAGTAATGCAACTATCATATAACATTTGTCATAAATATTTGAGTGCAAAATTTCAACATTAGTGATATTAAATTGCATTTACTGTAACTGAAGTGCAGTGTCGCAGCATGAAGACTTTGATCTTACATTTCAAAAGACCCGGGTTCGAATTCTATTCCAGCCATCCTGATTTTTGTTTTCCGAAGTTCTCGGAAATCACTGCAGATAGTTACTGGCCATAGCCCATGGATAATTTTACTACTTAACTTTTTTTTTCTCTGTTGTTTTGTTGACTGTGTTCGTCTCTAATGACCTTGCTTTTCACGAAATGTCAAGTACCGATTTAATACAATCTCTCGGACATGCGCCATTGCAGTTGGGCAATGTTTGTCATGGGGGAAAAAATCCATAAATGTTAAATAATAAAAAATATATATATACCCACAGAAAACAAGCCTAAATCAGCTTATGTCAAACAGATTGACACAATGATGAACCTAAACAGGTGTTATGAACAACTCAACGACGACCACACCAACAAACACAGTCTGTTTGTGCCTGATGATGGGACTGATGCCAGTTCCCGAAACTGTTTTGTCACAGGAAACTTACTGTGTTCGTCAGTTTATTCATCGTTGTGTTGTATACATAACGTCTATTTATCTTCATTGTTGTGTTCGTATATTTGCTGCATTGTCCAGGTTTTGTTGTATGTCTTTATTTACTATTGTTGTTGAAAATATCTCGTCATTGATAGCCCTGTGTGTTATTCTGTGCTGTTATTATTTTTTCATGACTATATTCTTTCCACAGAATTCTTGTGCTGTCTCATTTTTAAGTTTGAATGTGTTTGTCTGTGCTGTTGTCGTTGAGTGGTCCGTAACACCTGTTTAGGTTTATCGTTGGGTTTATCTGATTGACATCATCTGATCTAGGTTGATTTCCAGTGAGGTGAATTTTTTATTTCTTATTTCCCTTTATAAATTTTTTCCATTACATACAATTTGAAACTAAAATTATGTATGTCCAAGAAATTGTTTTAAATCAAAATTCCCGATTGCAGGAATCATTTAAAGAACATGTTATGTACTGCCGTCACCCGACCTCTGTGAAAGGTCCGGGGGGTACCTGACAGGCGCTACGGGCGTCGCGATGCTGCTGTTGTCCGGAGGGGCGCCAGGCTAGCGGACTGCTAGGCCGTTGATGTTGGGTCGTTGGCACTCTACCCCCACGTGCCCCGCCAGGTACACGGCTTGAATCTAACCTGAATGGTTCTCCCTTGACTGTGAAGGCCGCTCGGCCGTGTGGAGGACGGGAGACTACGGAAAATTATTGTACACGAGTTGGTGAGAATTACCTTTAATTTAGTCCCGCTACAAAAACTCTCACCAACACTTGGCGACGTCTAGCGGTTACACAATTAACACAAAAAAAACACAACACTATGCGACACTAATGGTTACCGCGGCAGTCTCGCGGGACGTGGGTCGATGCTCACTGGAGACGGCCAGCGCCGAAAGTTAAGTGGTGCAGGGGGGGCTCTATGAGCGGGCTCCTAAGTTCGGAGAAACACTTACGTGTGTGCAGCCGGCAGGCATATGCACGGCGTCCTTGATTAAAAATACTTTCGCTGGAGTCGGCCAGTACCGTACGTTCGGTGATACGATACGTAGCGCGGTATCACACTGAAGACGGTCGGGATAGGCCCGGTTCCGCAAAATACGCGCCGAGTCGACGTGGGCAGCGGTGAATTAATAAATGTTTTAAATTTGAAGATGTAGTACAGAATAAAAATAATCAATGAAACAAACTTGAATGCTGCCCACGGACACACGTCTGTTCCCGGCGCGGAGTGGTTGGAGACTGCCGAACATGGCCGCCTCGCAAGGAAGAGAAACTTTCTCTTCTTTGTGAGTCGGCACCAAACACTTATAATAATTTAAATGGTTACATTATGAGTAAAAAACATGCTCCAGGTGCTTGATTAAAATGTAGCAACTGGTAATTGGGTGCTTAAGGCTTAACAATGGTTTTAATGTATTTAATTATTCAATTTGTGACATCAAGTTGGCGACTGTAAATTTACTAACATATTGTCCCACTGCGAATTGTTTTAGAGGGATTTCTCCTAGTCTGACTTGATCATAGTCACTGGCATTTTAATTAAGGCCAGTGGCCGCAGTGACTGTTAATGAGGTTTGTTGTCTGCTCCATGCATGGTGTACTCGCCCGGAGTGGCTACGACGCACTTATTACATGTCGGGTAATTAGTAATTTCATACTAATGGCTTTTCGCTTAATTGAATTATGGGTTCGAGCCTCCGGGGTTCCGTACCTTTAAGTTTCATTACGTCTATTGGGGTCACGCCCGAGGCGCTCGCCTGACTCATTCCGGTTGGGAAAAGGGGCGCGCTCCGAAAACGGGATACGGTACTGGCGGTGCGGAGCACGGGCTTAACGGCCATGGTCGGTACGATGTCAGTACCAATAATTACATTTCCTTGAGTCGATGATCGACAGACATTAGCTTTTTAAGATAACCAGAAGAAGGTTGTTGCAAATAAAATCAGGAAATAAATTTTGAGCATGCAATATGTTACTGCTTTTCTAATGTGTGGTTACACCATCCACTGATGCATTCGCATAGGCACACACAGCTAATTTGTGATGAGCAGTTCATTATTTTCTGAAAGAGTTATCACTTCGAGGAATCTTTCTCCATTGGAAAATAATTTTCTTTATCATCACTTTCTGTTAACTCCCTTCTTTCCCCAAGCATATATTACGTAAACGTATGCTGCAGCTGTAGTATTCGGATTATATGACTAGACTGAAAGCTCTTCACGGCTGCCAGCGAGTTGTCACAGCAACTGGGTGTAACTGTATCGTCAACTGTGCTGTATGTATGCAGTTTTAGGTTATTATTCACCTCTACAAGAAAAGTACTAAACTGGCTTGAAGTCTGATCGTAGGATAAGCACATATCATATTATAGCAGAATAAATACAAAGACAAATGCACCTGCCTATGTCATTACAATAATGCCTACTAAATTTTTTACACTCAAAAATATTCTTAAAAGAAGCTTTACTTTTATTTTCAGTTTCCAAAAATCAATTTTCTCAAAGAAACGAAGCAATAAAACATTTATTATAATGCGAGTGTAAAGACGCTTAAAGCCTGTTCCTATACAGATGCCACATTCGGACAGTTTAATCAGTTTTAATGACTTTTTTATATTATATTTCTTGTATTTGGAAAGTCGAAGACGTGATAAGTACAGAAAATAACCACACCAGAATTTAGTCAAAAGTTGTTTCGGAAAATTGTTATTCGGACCTGGTCCTTCTCAATGCGAGTCCAGGGTGTTTAATCGTTCTGAGTGGTCGTGATCGCTAAGGAATCGCGAATGTCGTGGGTTCTATCCCACCAGCCAGGCAATCAAGTGGTTCGGAGCCCGCTGTGATCGTGGAGGTCTCGTAGACTTGAGCCTCTGAGCATTACCGTGCAATGCGAAGCCCCGTCATACCAACAAAAGCCAGTGTTTTGCAGTTGCCCCAGCCCTCAGATGACCTGCTGACCTCTGGCCGGCTGTGACGACAAGTGGGGCGTCCCCGGCCAGAGGGGTCAGGGGTCAGTGCTATCGGCGGGTTCAAGGTCGGGGCTGCGCTCCCCGCCGCTAGATAGTCGCCCGTCAGCCGTCGAGCCCGCGACACAGCCGCCCACCAGCCGCAGGTAGCTTCCAGGAGGGAGCTCCCTCTGTCATCCGTGGGTAGGACTTCAGGCCGAGTCCAGAGCGGGCTGGTCTTTCAAAATACATCATACTAAACTGCAGTTAAATTGATCACTTCTGCAACCATTAACAATAATTCTTACAGTGAAATACAGTAAAATGCTATCCCTATTTAAAAAGTTTTTGAAGTGAAACTTCTTTAGAGCCAGCAAGATAATTCGAGGCGAACGAAATCATCGTAGCGTACTCGTTGCTTTAAAAGGGGGAGGGGTAATGACGCAGACAACTGTCTCTTTGCAGGTGATTCGTCGCCATATTTGTTACAGTTCACAACCTGAAGTATGAACCTCCAATGTGTACCATATAGTTCTGTTTCATAGTTCAAATGGACTATTGAATATTTGGTTTCATCGTTCAAGTGTATTGTTTAAGTGTCAAGTTTCTCCTCTAACCAGCGTGACAGTCATGCACCCTATCTTTCTTTTATGTAATATATGCTTGGGGAAAGAAGGGAGTTACCTGAAAGTGATGTCAAACAAAATTATTATGCAGTAGAGTTAGATCCCTCAGAGCGATAACACTTTCAGAAAATAAACCCCTGCTCTCTACTGATTAGCAGTGATTACTAGTGCCACGCATGCGAGCAACAGTGGATAGTGCAACTACAATTATAGCAGTAACAAATTTCATGTTCAAACTTTATTTCCTGATATTATTTGTATCTCCCTCATACAATTTGGAGCCTTCAAGAAGTTTTCATGGTTAATAATACTAAACTTCCAGGCCCCTTTACGAAACTTTTAATGTAGTTTTCTTATAATTATTTTCTCTTTATTTAATTGATTGCCAACAATCTGCTCCAGCACCACAAAATCGTTTGTGGGATTGTTTATGTCATTGCACGCTTTGATGTTCTAATTTTTTTATTAGTAAAGGTATGTACAATAGGATATTGGAATTTTTTTTTTAATGAGATACGATAATATCCTGTTTCGAAGTCTATGATTTTTTTCTGCTTGGGCCTTTCAAATTTTCAAAAGTAAAATATGATTAATGAAGCTTTCAATTCGTTTGCATTTTGTGAGAGCAATGAACATGCAGTCATGAGCGTTAATACTTGATGTTTTAAATTATTGCTAAGCAATTAATTTAAAAAAAAGTTTTTTATTTTCCTGTTGATAAAGAAACCTATATAAAAACACTGCTTTGGTTGTAAAAAATATTTTGACTTTTACGTGCTTTGTTGTAATAAAAATGATTGCTTAAAATTTTCACCGTCACAGGTGCATTATACCATGAATAATAAATGCGGAGATGCGAAGTTTTTGTGTTCCTAAATTGCAGCATTAAACACGTACATGCTGGTTTTCTTGGCAGTAGCCCTCAGCAGAAGTGGTGGGTCGAGTCAAGGACCTGACTGCAAGTGACGTGGAATCACGGCGTGTGCTGCGACTCGCGAAGACCAAAGAGCAGGAGTCAGGATGGCTCCAAGCCTTCCCGCGGCCATCTTGGTTGTCTGGTGCGGTCTCCTGGGGGCCGGCGTCTCGGCAGAGTACCGCCAGGTGAGCAGCCGTCGGCACTGCCAGTAGGGCAGGGCGGGTCCAGGGTGGCAACCCTTCACTAGCTGCTGTATTCACCCCTGATGGCTAGGAATCGGGAATTCCAGTACTAGTTTTCAATGGAACCGAGAATTCCCGATACTTTCGGTACTAAGTGATTTTTTTTTAAATGGTGCAGTGATTAATGGTCAGTGATTGAAGTAGTAATAGTTTTGAACGGTTTAACAAGTTTCAGTGACCAAAAGTAAATAGATAAACATTTGTGTCACAATGTTTTATTGCAAAAATTATCTGCTAACGTGAACAAATCACTTTATTTTGAGTTTTACTATCAATTATTAACTTTGGGAGAGAGATAGAAAAAAAATACATTGAAAACAACAATCGTGTCGACGCATGCAAAATCACAGAATTATTAATTTAAAAAAATACTACATCTTTTTAAAATATATATATATTTGTTTAAAGCATATCGGCACCACACAGTGCTCCCAGCACTCGCCCCGCCGCGGGAGGAGCACATGAAGTAACCTCAGCACGCAATATACACGGAGCTACATGCTGCTGAATTGCGCGCCACTCCAGAGCCTATCACATAGATGGTGCTATAATAGATTCATTAGCAAGGTTATGTTGCTGTGCACCGTCGAGCTGTGCCAGAGCGTCGCGCCCCTGTCCCAGGAGATGCTGAGGGAGCTGGAGGCCGAGATACTGGCCAAGTCGTCCCCCATGAAGCCGGTAGACTACCTGATGCTGTACGTCTTAGAGCTGCGGCACGGCATGGCCATCCTGAACGACACGGTGAGTGGGGCCCGGCCTCCGGTTGAGGTCGTGGGAGTGTAGCCCCTAGCCAACAAACACAACCAATAACAACAAATACAGTACCTTCCTAGCAAACATGGTTATAAAACACTCCAAATTTTACCATTTTGCTTCAAACTAAACAACTTAATTAACAACTGAGCAGCTGCGACCAAACGTTTAGACACACAAGTATCACTATTTTTGTCACTGTAGCAAAAGTTTTTCATTAAAATACCTATTAGGGTGTACAACTTTATTTTCCATTTTATTTTATTTTTTTGCGATGTGTCAACACACCATTATCTCAATGAAATAATTTGCTATAGTGACAAACTTTGCGGTGGTTATAGAACTGTATTTATTTAACATGATCCAGATGCTCAGTGTACAGTTTCCCTATTATTTACGTTGTTCATTTCCAAATGCAAGGACATATACCAAAATGACCTGCTGCCAATGTTAGTCGGTTGAATTCTTACTCATTCTGTATAGTTATCTTATAAGGTGTATGAGATAAAATTTCTATAAAACCTCTAAATTAAAAATTGAATTTTTTCTCTCTGGAATTCTTAAAACATGAAATTTTAAAATGTTTGATATTAACCAGCTGGGAGTGCTGTTAGTGTAAAACAAGTAATTGAAAGGTAGCAAAAACATCCCAGAAGTGCCTTGGGTTGTGTGGCCCCAGGTGTCGGCCATAAGCCGGGAGTACCACGACCTGTGGAGGAAGGAGGCCGAGGAGCTGGCCCGGAGGAGCGCGCCCGCCCCTAGTTCTCCATGCGACTGCGGCCGGAACCACTCCAAGGAGGTGAGCCTGCGGCGGCGCCATAGAGTAGTGACGGGTGTAGAGGATAAAAACAGTCAACATCTGGCAGGTGATTCTTTACAAGAAACATAACACGAAACATTTTAAAACTTTTTTTTTTTCAAATATTATGTAAACATTTCTTATGTAAGAATATCGGAGATTACTTGCAGCAGGTCAACAAGTTAGTCAATGTCGTTCCTCGCGACTGAGGTCTTACACTTGCGAGAATATGGTGGACACCATAACAGAAATAAAAATTTTGCAAACTCAAATTAGTAAGATATTGTTAGAGGAATATTATTATTAATAAGTCCACCTGAATTCAGAAGGAAAAAAAGTTATCCTGTCAGCACGCATAATGCATCAAAAATATCAGTCTCTCCGTGTACAACTCCTGAAAAGTAGGCAACACGACTACACACAATCTGCTGTGGTAGTAGTACATTAAGTGGAGAGAGAGTATGATGAGTGCGGCTGCAGTAGTTAACATTTCCTACAGCAGAGCACAATGTTCTCAGAATAGGAAATGATAGCCCTTCACACGGGAATTGTCTCAGTAAAGTCTGAAATTGTTCGACTCGGAGTTGTTTGTTTTAAAAGTGGTTGAACCGAGTGACAGGCTGATGAGCCAAGGAGACCCCATCCCAGACTGCGGAAGGCATTGGAGATCCACCGCGGTGCCACCATGGTCGCCCCATTCAATCCAATCTATTTCAACGAATTACAGCTCATTGAAATTCAATTCTATCAATTCACAACACGTTCCAGCTCATTGCAACGAGCAAGCCACGCGACCCAGCCAGCGCCGTGTTGCTTCCCCAGGGGCCGGAGGGCGAGCTTCAGCGCAAGATGGACGCCGTGCAAGGGGACCTGCGGCGGGTGCTGGACGAGCTGAAGGAGCTGAAGGGGCTGAAGGGGCTTAATGCTGCCCCCACCCAGAGGCCGGAGGGTGCCGGCCCCACGCAGCAGGAGCAACTAGTCGTCGAAGCGGTGAGCACGCCAGTCCAGTGCTGGTCTTGTAGCGGTCACAGCAAACAATATACTACATGCCTCTGTCAATGATATCAGAGATGCTTCAACACAGCACAGCTTTTTAAGAGCCTTCTTCATGTGCTCTCGGTGTGTGGCATTTGGTGGAAGAACTTCCGTGAAAACGGAACAGGGGTCGATGAACGGAAATGTGACACGTGTAGCAACATGAGCCCGTACATAGTCACTTTTGCAAACATCAACGTATTGGTGTGCTAAAAGAAACTTCATTATAGTGAAACTACCCAAGAATATATTTTGGTAAAACTAAAATAGTCATAGCAAAAGTAATCTGAGGTTTTAAAATGCCCGAGAAAGCTGGTATCTCAATGGTCGAGATAGCTGTTCCCCGTGCCATGCACAGACGGAATCTGGCACAGCGGGACATGCTCTTGCTTTCCCCACGGATGCGGTTCGAATCTCGTCATCAGAGTGGTGGTTTTTTTTTGGCTCTTTTTAATAAAATTGTAATAAAATAATATACAATAATGTTGAATCAACTCAACAAGATTAAGGTTTGCTTAAAGTACTTACGTACAGACTCCTATTCCACACTGTCTGCCACAGCTAGGGATATAGCCGGGGGAGGAGGGTATTTGAAAGGGGTGGGAAAAAAACAAGACAGAATAAGAAAATCATAACAATTTAGCTACTTATAGGCCATTTTACAAGGATTATTGTAATCCTTAAATGTATTTCCTCACCATTACAGCTCGAAATGCATCATACACAGAAACTATGTATTTAATTTAATAACTGTAAATAATATTTAAAAATTAAAAAGTATGCAGAGCAGTACTGCAGCTGACGGGGACCAGTGAGGTAGCTGAGCGGTCACCAGGGGGGTGTCGGGCAGCTGGGGCAACCTGCAGAGCAGTACTGCAGCTGACGGGGAGCAGTGAGGGAGCCTAGCAGTCACCAGGGGGGTGTCGGGCAGCTGGGGCTACCTGCAGAGCAGTACTGCAGCTGACGGGGACCAGTGAGGGAGCCTAGCAGTCACCAAGGGGGTGTCTGGCAGCTGGGGCTACCTGCAGAGCAGTACTGCAGCTGACGGGGACCAGTGAGGGAGCCTAGCAGTCACCAGGGGGGTGTCGGGCAGCTGGGGCTACCTGCAGAGCAGTACTGCAGCTGACGGGGACCAGTGAGGGAGCCTAGCAGTCACCAGGGGGGTGTCTGGCAGCTGGGGCTACCTGCAGAGCAGTACTGCAGCTGACGGGGACCAGTGAGGGAGCCTAGCAGTCACCAGGGGGGTGTCGGGCAGCTGGGGCTACCTGCAGAGCAGTACTGCAGCTGACGGGGAGCAGTGAGGGAGCCTAGCAGTCACCAGGGGGGTGTCTGGCAGCTGGGGCTACCTGCAGAGCAGTACTGCAGCTGACGGGGACCAGTGAGGGAGCTGAGCAGTCACCAGGGGGGTGTCGGTCAGCTGGGGCAACCTGCAGAGCAGTACTGCAACTGACGGGGACCAGTGAAGTAGCTGAGCGGTAACCGGGCAGGTACGCAACTACACGGGGCGCGGCAGCTGGGGCAACGTGCGGCGCAGCCTGGAGCTGGTGCTGGAGCCCGGGTCGGCGGCCGCCCAGCAGCTGGAGGACATCGGGCCCCAGGACCCCGCCCCGCTGCGCACCGCAGCGGAGCGCGGCCACGCGGAGCTGCTGACGGCGCTGCTGGACAAGGGCCTGCCCCTCGACACGCTGGCCGACGACGTGTGGCGCTACGACCTGCTGGCGGCCGCTGCAGCCGCCGGACAGGTGCGTCAAACATTAGCTCTCACACGTGAAGCATTTATTTATTTCCTTTTTTTTTCTTTTGGAATTTCCCATACCAATATGGTGTACGTTTGTTCATATTTGCATCAGCTGTTTCAGCCTGCTTTGATTAACGACCGTATCCAAGCAGTTCGGAATTAAGTTAGATTAAAAAATATTACCGGTTAATATTTTCATATGTATAAAAAGTCTAGAATGAACCTTCACTATATTGATATGTGTTGAGATGATCGATTCCTTGTGTTAACCTCAAACGCATTTGTAAACAAACGAAACGGCCGCCATGTTGGCGCGAGTGTTGCCAGCTCCGGAGACGCGAAGAGTATCGATAGCGAGTATCGATAGCTTGGTGCCTGCGCAGGTGGTGGTAAATACATTTGTAAACGAGCTGCCGCCATGTTGGCGCGTGCAGTGGGAGTGTTGCCAACTCCGGAGACGCGAAGAGTGTCGCCAGCTTGGCACTTGCGCAGGTGGTGGTGGCGGAGGCGCTGCTGGAACGCGGCGCGAGCACGGAGTCGACCAACAACCGCGGAGTGACGCCGCTCATGTTCGCGGCGTCCAGGAACCACCTGGCGGTGGTGAAGGCGCTCGTGCGGCACGGCGCCGACACCAGCCGCCGCAACTACGACGGCAACACCGCGCTCGACCTCGCCCGCAAGCGCAACAACCGCGAGGTGGTGGACTTCCTGTCGGCGTTCGAGGCGCCGCCCGCGCCAAGCGCCGTCAGCGAGTAGCGTCCAACAATACAACAACGTAACGGAGATGCGTTCCGTGAACAGACACAAGTTATCTCGCGGAACAGAGTTCCTACAACGGGAACGCAGACGAAGACAGACCCGTACTGATTGACTCTTCCGTTTACGTCGCTCCGCGCTGCAATTTACGTTCCAAACACGTCAAAATTAGTTTCATTATCTGGGGTTCTATTATTACCTTGGCCATTAATTTTTCATATGTGTAAATTCTGCCCTTGTTATTATCGCGAAGCATAACGTTTGTTTTAAATTAATAATTAATATTTCGTAACCTTGTTACGATTCCGTGCAATTTGGAATCAGCAGTCACGATAGTAAATGTTTCATCAAAGATATGTCTCCGTTTACATACTATTGTAGAAAGTGGCTGAAGGTTGCAGAAATAAATTCTGAAATTAATATTTTAAAATTTTAGGCTTTTAAATTCCTTTTAAATATGCTATGCTATTTCGTATATAAATTTAACTTGCATTTTCTATCTATTAGACGTTCAATCAGTGATGCACATTCTATTATATACGTTTTATTACCATGTTTGATGCTTCAGACATAATATCTCGGTTTGGATTAAGAATTTCAATTTGCAATTATAATCAGTGACACTTTTAAAACCATTAATAACTATAAAATTTGTAAAAAATTACAACTGTTTTTGAATAATCTAGAAACATTTATTGGTAAAAAACTTAAGCAAAAAGTTATTTAAAACTTTTATAATCTAGATAATTATTTTGTACACACCATTTTAGTTTCTGTTTAAGATTTTTGTGAAAACTAAAGTAGGTAACCAATTATAACCAATTAGTTAATATGACATATATCAATCTTTGTGTGTTGTATTGTTTCGTGTTTTGTCGTAAAGTTATTGATATGTATCTGTGTAAGTCTTGTGTTAATGTGTTTTGGTTGTTATTCTATGTGCTTATATTGTACCTATTTTTTAATGTATGTGTCATATTTCTTTTATAAGTGTCGTAAGGCACAAAAAACCTAATCTCAATTTGATATGACGTTTTAAAAAAGCAGAATAATATGCAACGCATAGTAATTTATTTTATTTCGAAATAGAAAAATTACTCAAATTTTAGCAGAATTTATTTTTGAAAGACTGCAAACTTGTGTAAAGCCCATCAACATTCGATGTACGAGCCTATGTCTTGACACCACTCCCGCTGCCTGTCTAAGTTTTTAAATTGATTATTAATGTTGAAAGTGATCTCAGGGGTTTTAACGGGGGTTCGGCCTCGTGGCTGCAGGCAGGAGCGCGTCTCTGTTCGAAACCTACCTGGGCTGTTCAGGCCACCCAGGACGCCTTATAAATAACTGGTAAACGATTTGACACGACACTGCATTTATTCAGAACCGATACACTTGTTGGTCCAGGTACTGGCCGCTTCTGTTGTCTGACCGCTGCGACACGCGTATTTCTCTACGGTGAACGGTACGCGCGACCAGGATAGGTTGCCAAGTGGTGTATACGAACTTCTACAGTGGTCGATTATAAATGTGAATGGCGTGGCGGATAGCCACAGATCTCCTGTACTGCAAGAACTTCTACAGGCGGTTACGTTAGCATTGAAAACAGCACATACAAACGGACGTTCCAAAGTTATTTGCAATCTAACCTATGGCGAAATATTAAGGTCCCGGAAAAGTACGTAACCCGGTATGCTGGAATCATACACGTTACAGTCACTTATTAATCAGAGGATACTCGGTTAGATTGCATGTTACAAGTTACACATTTACAGACGATGAAAGTTAAAAGGCGAAAGTTAGCGAGTAAGAACTCGACACATGTTACTAAGAGTCTTCGATGATAACAATTAATTGGCTGTGAAGCCGAAACTGCGTAACACAATTACGCTGTCCTTAATCTCTGGACACGAAATTATGTAGAAAATGTAAAGTTCCCTGTTGGGATAAATTTAATTAGTTACGAGTCGCACGAAATATCGTGCGACTGGGTGGGGTCGGCGCCGAGCTGGAAGAAGGATTTTAAAACTTACACTATTGCTGATATGTGGATGTAGCGCGAAAGTTGATGGCTCGACGTTCGCGGATCGTCCGACCCCTGCGAGCTCCCGACGGTAACTGAGCGCGGGACCGCCCTGCGGCCTCGCGCCTAAACGCGTGGAGCGCGGGAAAACATATCCGGCCAGTTTTTGGGCTTAAAAGACATGTTACACAATATATGATTATAAAATAACTATATATGATTTCCCTTACATTAATTATGTTTTTAAATTGTTATTAAATTGGTTGTTTTTTATTTGAACAGAATAATTACGTATTTAATTCGGCGCTTTGCCACACCCAGCCGGACGCTGTCGTCGCTTTGGTGTTCGTCGCGACGCACTTTTACACACTCGGCGGGAATCACGCTCGGGCGTGTTCGATGCATTTGTGGCATAACGGCCTGTGCGAACCAGAGGGAGCACCGGCGATCGGCGTCAGTCTCCTCTAGATCGTCTGTGCTGCTTGCCCTGTGCCAACAAACTACACTACACAAAAATATTTCCCTCAAATTTCAGCATCTTAAAAATACATTTTTTAGACTTTAAAGAATATCTGAGTTTTTTTGTTTTCTGTCACCCTAATGAAACCATAGTATAAGAAAACCCTTGGATATTTGCGTTGGACTTGCACTTATTAAATAATGATCTACAATTACTTCAATTATTCTAGTGTGCAAAAATGTAAATTCTATGAAGCAAGTTACATTACGATTTTATGAGTAAGGCCGTTTTCCTCATTCCGTGGAAAATATCAGAAATGTTGGCAGAATTCCCGTTCGTCCATTTTTGTTATGACAGTGTTCCATTATGTTACTTTTGAACTTTTCCGTTGTCTCCGTCAAAACAGGAGGAAAAATGTCATGAGGAAAACTACCATGTGTATTTTTTTTTTTTTTTTTTTTAATCTTCATAATAAGAATACAGTGCTGCACCCTATAATACATTTTTGGAAACATTTCTTTCTTCTCATACGCGATCTGGAACTGATTTGTTATTGCAGCTATCACCGTCAGAAACGCTATCTGTAAGCTTTAAAGTTAACCTGAGAAACAGAGGATTGACAGCGCTACCTACTGAGTATTCTATGCACTACTTCGAGAGAAATGCCGCTGCACTCTTTCCATGGAGTGTATAAGGAAATATGGCAGAATTCGGTCTCGTCCTTTGAAACTATGGCAGTTTTCCATTGTGGTACTTTTCCACCTTTTTCGAAGAGGACAGGTGGAATAGTCCCATCATGGTATATTTCCAGTATGGTTGTCTTCCGCGCTCCTTGTAAATTTTATGTGTCCAAATCATTATTAAATACTTTTTCAACCCTAAGTATTTATTTAATACAACTATTACCCCTTACATACATTCAAGTGGGAAATGTTTTATAATAAAACTAAACAGAAATCTATATTCACTCTACACACGAAACTGTTAAAAACTACTGGAATTCAGTGGAATTTAACTGGAGAACTGTTTAGATTGAATTAAACTGATTAAACATTTGGAAGTTTCAAAAGTTTTTTCAATTGGTTATTTTTTACCTCGGAAGCTTTTTTTTTCTTTCTTTTTCCAGTTTCGTGTTTAAGAGTGTCTGGAGCCGTTTATTCCCTTTACATTTTGGGATGGTACCAACAATCTTCAATCATACTTTTTTCCTCGATTACTTATTTCCTCTACATGGTATGCCACTTATTTTTAATTTTTTTTTTGTTATGATGCTGTTATGCCTGTCATCATTGTGATTATCAGTTGATTATAGGCAATATGTGAAGCCACTGTTAAAAAATTACTTTTTTAAATATATTTGAACAGTTTTTTTTTTTCGAGGAGAGATTTGGGGACAAAAATTATTTGAACATGTGTATTCAAAGAAAAGATTACATTACTATTTACACTTATACGCTTACTCATGGGTCTACAGAAGTAGCCTGAGTGAGCCAAATTACAAACTACCTTCGCAGTTTTGGTTCAAGCGTTCAAGGTCACAATTAAAGAGTGACTCAGACAGTTTTAGATAAGCCATGTGTTTTGTTCATTGTTGTTTCCTCGCTTGCAGCGCCACCTGCGTGAAATGGCGACTCCTTAGCGTAAACCGTTTTCAGTTCTGCAATTTGCTAATGGTGAATCTGCAATTTCAGTTCAATGTGCGTTTCTTTTAAACTTTAAAGTTTAATGTCAAAGTCACTGGCCGTTGGATTGGTCACTGGCCTCCACGTTCACCTAACATAACGGCACGCTATATTTTTTTCCTTTGGGACTTTATAAGTGATGGTGTCTACATTCCGCCGCTACCTAATGATCTGTCAGAGTTGAGACACAGAATTTAAGAGGCTATTTCTTCCATTAATCCGGACTTGTTAACCAAAGTGTGGTGAGAAATTGAACTTTAGGTCGGATGTGTGCCGTATAACTAAAGGTGCACATATTGAACATTTGTAAAAAAAAAAAAAAAAAAAAAAAAAAACTATGTTAGTTTGCCTTCAATTTTGGTGTATGATTTGTTTCTAAACTAAAACTCTTATACAATTGAAATTGGGACGTTGTATGGACATCTGTATAATGTATTCACTGATATCATAGCTTCGGAGAGGGGAGACGTATTCCCTTCATTATCAACAACATCTGTGTCCGCCGTTGACTGGTATTTTACCAATTTCTTCCCAACTACGGGGGAGGTGGTATACCCCCCGTATCACCACTGTATTTGAAGCAGGCCCTGTACTTGTGGTATGAGCGTGCTACTGAGGACCTGCTGGAACAGTAGTTCGCCCGCTGCTCGGGGCAAGCAGGCAGCGCCACCGGTCCGTGGGTCGACGGACAGCCAGGAGTCGGGCTGGATTGTGGCGGTGTCTCGGAATGTGTCTCATCAGTGTATTTGATTCTGAGAAACCCGCTGGTGGGCGGGACAATTAAGTTGAGGGAAATGGAGCGGTAAAAGCCATTAAAAAACCATAATCAATATTGTTTTGAAAATTGCAGCAAAATCTTTGTTTTAATGCAGTATTTTGGACATACGCCATTGCAGTTTTGCACTGTTTGTCATGGGAAAAAATTCATGAATGCAAAATAAGAAATAAAAATGAAATCATAAACCCACAAAAAAATTTCTATATGGTACGTAGTATTTAGTCAATGAAAATCAAAACACAACTACGAAACAGTCGCATAATAAAAATATTATAAACTAGTTAATTGTAATGCGCCCGTTGATAAATGATGAATATAACAAACTTATAATTTAATATACACACTATATTTATTAAAAAAAATGGGGGTTGTCTGTAAAGTCGGTTTACGGACGATAATCTTACGTGATAACGTCATAAGAAAACATTGATGAAAAATTGCATACTTTTATGAATTGAATTGAACTATTATCACTGAATTATCATTATTAAACATTAATTTTTAATCTTGCATAAATATCTACGCACGATCATTTTTTTTCATTGAATACTAAATAAAAGCAGTTGACTTTTTATACGATTGTTTATGAGATGATTTTTTAGTCAAAATTGTAACAACCTATTATTACTGCACTCGCCGACCGATGCTATTTATTTTATTAATCAAAGAACAAATATATGAGATTATATCACTAATCAAATTCTTAAAATGCAAAAATTAATAACCTTTTTTGCCACAATTGTTGTAATAAGCAATGGAAACCACGTTAACTTTTCACTTTACTTTATAAAAAGTTGACAAAACAGTTCACGTCTAGATTGTGTGCTGCCGCTGTCTCTCTTCTACTTGGACGCATCCGCCGATGGAGTGGAAGAGAGATAGATGCGTCACAAGCCGATCGTGCCTCTCTATCACTTGTTCCGCGCTCTCGCTTGCACGCTCGGCTCAGGCGGAACGTGACAATGAGTCATGCTTTTTTGTGTGTGCAGCCGGCGTTCATCGATTTATAAAACATTATCACGTCAAAAATTCAATTTATTTTGATATTGTGCAAATTAAAATTATAATCTTATATATAGAGAAAAATATTTTTCAATTTTTTTATAATGAGGAACCTCTTGGAAAACTATATTGCGTGTTAATTGTCTCTGGTCATTCAGTAATCTTCCTTGCTGTCAGGGGCGCAACAACAGGGGGGGCAAGGGCATTTTGCCCCCTCTGAAACCTTGATGTGGCGGCAAACGGGGGCAAAGAAAGTGCTGTGTAATCAATTTTTAGAAGATAAAACTGCTTAAATAGCACCATTTTCAACCTTGAAATACAAATTTTTCCGGGGGAGGAACCCCAGACCCCCCACTTCAATAGGGGGGATAGATGATTCTTTATAAAAAAAGGTATATTGCCCCCCCTTTGGAAATTTAGTTGTTGCACCCCTGCTTGCTGTGGATTATAATCAGTATACACCAGGATGGCAACCATAGTGGCAGTGCGATTGTATGAAGGTGCTCAATTTAATAGAGTTCCCAAAACATTAGCACACTACAATTCAAATGCGCTATCAATCTAACCCTGTCATTAGCGCTTGAAAAGTGCTACAACAGAGCTTGGCGGATTCATATTTGCAAATGGAGGCCAAACAACTTGTATTATTATATTAAACAGATATGCGCGGCCAAAAACTGTTCGCTGAAACTATCGGCCTCGTCAAAAACATGATTCTTACGCGCCACAGAGGAACAGGTTAGCAAAAAGAGCAATGAAAATGTTACGCTGTAAGTGTCAGTGAGTGAGTCAGTGAGGGATGCCTTCTTTTCACAGACGAGAGAGCCAAACGCTCGAACGTGCATCTTCGGTTGTTTTTTTTTTGTTCATTGTAAATTAATATGGCGGTGTTGATAAAAGGATACTAATGGTCAATTAGGTTAGGTTAGCTATATTATAAATACTTTAAAACATTGTGGACGGTTGATTTGGTTAGTATAGCTACATTAAAGATACGGGAAAAGAAAAGCTAGCATGAACTTCGGGGAACTTCGGGTGTGGCTCTCTCTCCTGTGTGATGAAGGCTTCCCGAGTCAGTGATGAGGGCGCGACAGTTGTTGCCAACTTCGGCAACGCTCCGTCGGTTCCTTTCTCCTAGCTGCGCGTCTCCTAACAGTTGCGACCTCCTTGGGGCGACCGCCTGCCGCCGTGAGGTGGGGTTCAAAGAGCTGGACGGGCGGGCTTATCTAATCGCCGGGTTGACGGTGTTATCGGCGGCGTGGTGGCGTGGTGGCGCAGTGGCAGAGCTGGTCGACATGGCGGAGGAGGAGGGCGGGAGCGTGCTGGGGGAGGTACTCGCCAGCCCGCTGAACCTGCTGCTGGTGGCGCTGGTCTCCTTCCTGGCCTACAAGCTGCTCACCGGCAGGCAGCGGGAGTACGAGCCCCCGGCCGAGCCGTCCCCGGAGCTGCCCCGGCTGCGGCGCGACTTCACGCCCAGGGAGCTCAGGCAGTTCGACGGCTCGGGCCCCGACGGCCGGCTCCTGGTGGCCGTCAACGGCAAGGTCTTCGACGTCACACGAGGGAAGCGCTTCTACGGACCAGGTGCGCCGCGGCCCATCGGCCAACTCGCAATCCCCGCTGCCCCGCGGATTTCATTTACTTCCTTACAATTCAGGCATTTCATTGAAGAACACTTATTTCGTTATAAATGGGTTCTTTTTATGCGGTTTGTTGGTTTTTATACTTCATTTTTATTTTTTTATTACATTTGGGTACAAATCATTTTATTTCTAATGTATCGAGTGATTTGGTTTGATGTATTGGGTTACCGACTCATTTCCGATTATGTGCATTTATTTGAGTTCCTTTTGATCGTTTCAGATTATTATGGTTATTTCACATTAATATGTTCAAGTAGATAACATTTCCACACATTTCAGAAATTCTGCATGCGAAAACCGCCAAATCGAAACTTTCAGGAACCGAATCAGGAGGTAAGGGGTTCACAATAAAGCTACCTGGTGCTCCTTCACGGGCCTCGAAGTTCGATGCCAAGTTCCTAAGTCCGTTACTGGCGATGACAGTCGTGATGACTGCTTGGGGGATTCTTCGTTAAGCAGTAATTCTGAGCCCGAGCGACTCACAAACCCTCCCTCCCCTCATCGCGTCGACAGCCAGGGCGGCTCGAAGGCAGGACCCTACCGGGACCCTGCCTTGTTTGTTCAGCTGTATGTGGAACTAGCGTCGTAGAAGCAGCTTTGCTCCTGGGTTGTAGCCGCGTCCTCGGGGAATAATTCACCGACGTTTTCGGTCGAAAATTCCAGTCGCCATCATCAGGGAGCAGTTAACCTAGGATGGTCGTGAAAGCCTGTGATCATTATTAGCGTGATAGAAGTTATGCTTACCTGGCGTAATAAAAATACTAACTTTAATTTTGCATGCGAATGGTATATAAAAATAAAATAACAAAATGACTGGAGTGATGTTATAAATACGATCGGTAAAGTATATATTCTATCAAATAAAAAAAAAATTAAATAAAGTCTTTTACTTTTTTTATAGGAGTCATTTTATTATATATTTTTTTAATGTATTTTAATCAAATGATTCAATGGTCTGCGTAGCTGCTCTAGCAGAGAATTCTAGCGGTGGGTGCGGAAACTACGAGTGATTCGTGTCCGTAAATATAGTTGAGAACACAATTTTTTGTATGTTTATCACGCTCGCCATTATTTTTAATAATTCTACGTTAAATTCCGTGTAGCAGTTGAGTATTGACAGCGTATTGGCCATATGAGAACACGTTAATATATTTTTTTGTAACAAAATTAGGTACGAGTTTCACAAGTTTGTATTTTTCTGAGTGCAAGTAAAACTATGAATTCCATAGTTTCTAATAGTTACGAATATATTTTATTATCAACAGTCAGTTCTGTGGTGCAAGCTCGCAACTAGCAGTGCGCGCTTCCGCCTAAAGCGCTACCTTAGTTGCAGCTGTCCACGTTTCAGAGGCCATGCTGTGTGGGCTACCTGTCAGTTGCCCATGAATTTCCCCACCCACGAAAAAAAAAACTAATGAAGTAACGGGAAGCCTACGATTCACAAATCCTTTCGCACCAGCCCAAATATTTGCCTTCGAGTAACTTAAGGTTTTTTTTATAAAGTTGAAAATGCGATTTATATGCGCGACATAAATGTATTGAGTGATTTAACAAAGATATTTAAGCCATTAAAAACGACACAAAAAAACGAAAAGGCAGTCATGGGGACTGTCGACATAAGTGAAAACTTAAAACTGTGGTTTTAAATGTGTAATATGACATAATTTCTACGTCAGATGTAGGTACGTAGGAAAATGATTTTGGTGTTATGTCACTAGCATGTCGGTGACGCGAACCCATAGGTTTTGCCCCTACCAAATATTGCAGCAAGCATCTTTGTTATGTCACTTGATCCTGTCATTACTGGGGCAAGCAGTTCGTGAGCTCGTGAGAACCCACATGCGAACGTTTGTGAAGTTCAACAAAAAAAAAATCAAAATTACACGAATGCAGGTATTGGGGCGTGTACGAGAGAGTTTGTGAACCGCAGGTTGCACGAAGTGTAGTAGTGCTGTGCCCGCCACGGACTCGGTGTACTCGCGAGGAAGTTAGCAGTAGACCAGGTGCTTTCAGCCGTGGCATCCATGCCCTCGGCATTAGCGACGGTTATATTCCAGTAAAGGAACTAAAGGGATGTATCCACCTCTCGGCCGTCCCAGCCCAGATGAACCTACCACAGAGTGTGACACATCGGGCAACCCAAGTCGCCGAGAATCTCACAGATACGGGTGACTCGGGTGGACAGCTATCACGGTGACGCGGCCGATTGTTCAGTTGAGATACGAAGCCACCTGATAAGAGTTGGCGTTAAGCGCAAAATGATGACTCACGCAGACACGAGACACTCGTCAGAATGACAAACGACTAATACGTAATTGCGATTGTTCATTTTCGTGGGTGCTCGGTAAGCCTGCAAAAAAATGATGACGTGGCCTCTTTTTTAAAACGTTTTCTTGTTTGAATTTTTCGCAAGGCAGAATAAGCCACCTTATATATATATATATATATATATATATATATATATATATATATATATATATATATATACACACACTATCATAATGGCAGAAGTGGCTATAGTGGGAGAAGAGAGTGGAGCATTCAGTACCTACTATACGTAATGAGTTAAACCGAACGTAGTTTACAATTGAAATCGCTCCGCGCAC
Organism: Bacillus rossius redtenbacheri; assembly: GCF_032445375.1. Classification (NCBI taxonomy): domain Eukaryota; kingdom Metazoa; phylum Arthropoda; class Insecta; order Phasmatodea; family Bacillidae; genus Bacillus; species Bacillus rossius. Next base: position 56,420,700 of record NC_086337.1, on the reverse strand, counting down.
ATATGCGCAAGAAGCATATGCACTGCCCGGGATTCGAACTGAGAAGCAGAAGTAGTGAAGCCGGTGTGCGAGGCTATAGGAGGCGCAGGATGATTTCGAACCTAATGAATTTACTAATTTAAAATGCAGTTCTCGCCAGTAATAAACCACGATCAACTGAGAGAAAAAAAAAATTGAAGGTTCTTTTTATATTCCCTAAGAACGAAATGCTGAGCTCTCGTATTTGTAGGCTATTGTCAGGGCCAGCGAGAGAAACCAGGGGCCCGAACGTAAATAATGTGTTCAGTCTCACCTTTTATTTAATGTACAACTTTTCAAACACCACCATTATATATATATATATATATATATACACTACTATAGGGCAGGGGCGTAGCCATGGGGGGGGGGGGGGTTTGTGGGTTCAACCCTCCCCCCCCTTAGCACCAATTCTTTAATTAATTTCTTATTCATCACTCAAACAAATTTCATATTAAAATTAATAAAATTTTTACCATTACAATATTTAAATTTAAGTACCGAAAACTGCTAAAATAGCACTATTTTACACCTTAAAATCCAAATTTTCCCGGGGGAGGACCCCCGGACACCCCGCTTTAATACGGGGGACCATGATTCTTAACACCCCCCCCCCCCCCCATACATAAATCCTGGCTACGCCACTGTATATATATATATATATATATATATATATATAATGTAAACAATATTGTGGCCGTAACTGTAAACGTGATGTACGTATCACATTACTTGTAAGGTTTCCTATGAATTGTGTTAGCAATAGACTTGTAATTGTCCTATCAGGGTAAAGCCCTCTTGGTGACTCGCGACGGCATTTTAATGTTGTGAGCCATTGTTTATTTGTCAGACTTCATTATTCCATTATAACATTTAACTAGGGATCGAGTGGTGATTTATAAAGTTGTTTACTGCTGCAGTCGCAAATGTACGGCGGGTAAAAATTCATATCATTATTTGTTTTGAATTTAAGGATCACTTATCAAAAACTACGAAGTGTACATAATTACGTATTAAATTTGAGGATAAATAAAGCAAAACAAACTAAATTTATTTACTTTGACATTACAACCTAGTATTTTGTATAATTATGTGTGTTGTATGTGTGACAAACGGCGGCAAACATTTAAAACACGGCGGTGGATATTTCGATTGTCAACTGTCGAGTATGACTAGATTAAAGACACCGGCCCAATATTTCCCCTCTGATTCTCATATTTACCCTATAGTAGTACTGGATTGGTAAAACATGACCAATATTTTGTCGACAGTACAGAGCAGTGATGTGTTAGTAAGGATAGAGCCAAATAATGTTAGAGCAAAACTGGAAAGTGTCGTGTTAGAAGTCTTGAGCTATGTACCTGTGTTGTTTACAGAACTGCGCAGTGTTGTGTTGGTAAGTCGTGAGCCGGGTATTGTTTGACCTTTGAAGGGAAACCTTTTCACAGACTAGAGAGCCAAACGCATCTTCGGTTTTTTTTTGTTCATTGTAAATGTGTTGATAAAAGGATACTAAGTAATGGTCAATTAGGTTAGTTTAGATACATTATAAATACTTTAAAACATTGTGGACGGTTGATTTGGTTAGGATAGCTACATTAAAGATACGGAAAAAAAAAGCGAGCATGAACTTCGGGTTTTGGCTATCTCGTCTGTGAAAAGAAGGCTTCCCATTGTTGACAGGACTGAGCAGTGTTGAGTTGATAGGTCTTGAGCTGGGTATTGTTGACAGGAAGAAGCAGTGTTGTGTTGGTGAGAGTACTGAGCAGTGTTGTGTTGGTAAGTCTTGAGCTGGGTATTGTTGACAGGAAGAAGCAGTGTTGTGTTGGTGAGAGGACTGAGCTGTGTTGTGTTGGTAAGTCTTGAGCCGGGTATTGACAGGAAGAAGCAGTGTTGTGTTGGTGAGAGGACTGAGCAGTGTTGTGTTGGTAAGACTTGAGCCGGGTATTGACAGGAAGAAGCAGTGTTGTGTTGGTGAGAGGACTGAGCAGTGTTGTGTTGGTAAGTGTTGAGCTGGGTATTGTTGACAGGAAGAAGCAGTGTTGTGTTGGTGAGAGGACTGAGCTGTGTTGTGTTGGTAAGACTTGAGCCGGGTATTGACAGGAAGAAGCAGTGTTGTGTTGGTGAGAGGACTGAGCAGTGGTGTGTTGTTGGCATTACTGGCACGGTTGTCGCCGCAGGGGGCCCGTACGCTGCCTTCGCGGGCCGCGATGCGTCGCGTGGCCTGGCCACCTTCTCCGTGGTCGGCGGCAAGGAGGACGAGTACGACGACCTGAGCGACCTCGACAAGATGGAGATGGACTCAGTGCGGGAGTGGGAGGAGTCCTTCCAAGGTGCGTCCCCTGCATTTGCCTTCGTCTCAGCCAGGAGAGGGGGCAGGGATATATTTCCACCACCCACCACCCCAGATATCCGATATAATCTAGGTTACCCACCATCAAAAGGAAATCATTTGAAAGAAAACATCTGGTAAAGTGGTTCTAACTCATCCCCTCTCTCCAGACGAAATGAAATTCTGTGTACACTCCTGATCTCAGCATTTTTGGGTATCACCCTTTGTAAAACTCTATTTTTGCCCGAGTATCCATAGTCGTATACATTTAAATAGTTTGACTGCAAGTAATAAAGTGAAATGTAGTTACAAAATCTGCCAGATAACCTTTTCAGCACTATATGTTTATATAAGTTGGGTGTTTTTGATCAGCCTACAATCTAAGCCAAAAACGTAAAGAACAATTTGACAGGCGCTAAAATTTGTTTTGTTTTTTGGCGGGGTTCATCAAAGGGCTATGTCTTGAAGGTTGGACATGTATGCCTTAATACCAGAAAAATATTGACAGTGTTAAATAAGACCTTAAAGGAGTTTCTGTCAGTTGAAACTGTTGCCCTAATGAGTTTTGCAGTCCGCTCTTTACCATAGATGTATCGGGTATCATGTTTCTTAATTTATAGTTCAAATGTCGTATTGAAAAAACCAGAATGCTTGAGATTGCCGACTAACTTCGTAGCCGGCCTATTCTGTAATCAGGAGAGAACTGAAAAAGTGATATGGGGAGGAACACGATACAGCTCATTACCAAATGACATCCATCACATTTTATCTCATGGTTTATATTGAGCTCATACCCGACATGGAGTAGGGGGTGAGTGATCTCACCACTCTGTCACTCACTATGTGTGCTCAGTGGAGGGCGTGTGGTGTGATGTTGCAGACAAGTATGAGTACGTGGGCAAACTACTGCGGCCAGGGGAGCAGCCGACCGTCTACCCCGAGGAAGAGAGCAGCCAGTAGAATGCTCCGTCGAACTTGCAATCCCTGATCGCCGCCTGAGTTTACTAAGTAATCATAAACTGCTTTGTCTTCTTCAAGACCTTCCAGTGCAGGCTTGTCGGGTCTCCAGATAACGCCTGTTAACACAATGGATAAATTAACACGTTTCAGGGAAGACTTACAAGTTTCTCATTATCGTAATTATATATTAAAATACTGCTAGAAGTGTGGGAAATCAGGTCCGGAAGGATATCCCAATTATTAGCTTGATTACATGTGGTTTTATTTATTAACTAAATATTAAGGAAATTATAACAATTTAATCGTCTGTCCACAAAGTAATCACAATTTTAAGATATTCACTATTCACTCTCCCCACTGGATCACAGCTCACACACTGCTTCGCGTTACTCACTCGTCCCCGCCGTGTCACAGTCACCGATGTACCATCCTTCGGACACGAAGTGTCACTCACCCTCTTCACTGCTCTTACCGATGTCGCCACAAACCTCTGTCGGAGGTCGGCGTCTTATATAGGCCCTACCTGCGAACTGTCGCCCTGAGAAGGTCCTGTAGCTCTCAGAAGTGTCGCGTAATCAAGGTAGACGTAACACCCTAGTTACGCCATTTCACGCAGACGGAGCTCTAGGGATGTTCCGAAGTCTCAAGAGGGACAGAGAGGCGCCGCTCTAATGGCATCACCATGGGCGCTACCTGTGTCCAGGAGGTGGGGCCTTCCCTGGACCCCCGCTGGCTGTCCTGCCGGCTGACCGGCCTGCCTCGTCTCTAGCATCCCCGTAACAATACAATAATATATATGTGCTACCTGCGTGGTTAGACTGCTTGACATTTGAAACATTCTAGACCATGCTGATGTAATGGTATGTATTAAAACAATATGTAAACTACAGTTCGCGAAGTGGATGACTGACTCACTATTTCCCCCACTTATTTAGGTGTCTATGAAGAACAAGACATAAAACTAATGAGGAATTCATATTTTGTGGCACTGGCTCCAAGTAATACATGGGGACACAAAATGTGGAGGATGTGGAAAGGCGGAAGAAGAACGGAAATGCAGCTTAGGCGAGTGTCCTTGTTTTGATGTATTATGGGAAGGATGAGAGAAAAAAAAAACTCGTTTAACTTCACCCTTGCCTATTTTTTTTGTATATAAATTCAGCTTAATTTTTTATTGAGCATTGTCAAGACTCGAGTCAAAAGCTAGATATTATCTAAGAAAAACAGGACTAATTACTCCAAATATCACTGCTGGAAAACAACTTGTGAATACATTGCTGTTTTCCATGGCACATTTTCACCACCACCATGTCTGGTAATGTTACATGTCAGCATTTTGTAAATAATACAGTATTTTATAGTTTGTAAAAACTCAAATTGAAGTTAAAATTGTATTTTTTTTTTCTAAGAAATTATTTTTTATTGTTTGCAAAATCTTTCCTTATCATATGCTTGGGTAGAAAAATGTATTTTGAAAGTGATTAAATAATATTATTTTAAAAAATGCTTAGTATAATAACTCATTGTTGTGTATTTTGTATTTTTATTTAAGATCTTTTTTGGATATACGTCATTGCTGGTTACACTGTATTTCATAAGAAACCACAATAATGTAAAAAGAAAAAAAATTAAAATGCAAACACACCAAATACAATCACAAAATTAAAAAAAAAAAAACATACACAGCATGTACCTATATGGAACCATTTTCAGATTTATATATGGCCAGTATAATTAAATGTTTTAAATATATTACAGGTATCATACATCGTATAAGTGTCTTAAAATTATAGCTGTAAATACTTCATAATGATCTTACATAAATATATTTTTATTTAACAGAAAACAGCCACAGTGAAGAAAGCGTGGTCTACTCACTCACCTCCTACTAAGGATATTCGGATTCAGATCCTATTAAAAATTGTCTGTATTTTTCGCGAAGATCCTATTAAAAATTGTCTGTAATTTTCACGAAGATCCTATTAAAAATGGTCTGTATTTTTCGCAAGTTCAATGACTTAATGGATTTTCTTTGGGTGTTATCTTTTCTTCATTTCTACGTTTGCTCCACATCACTTCATTTGATCTCACATATCTGCAGGATTTTCAGGACTATTGTTTCCCCACCCCATCCACCAATTGTAGAGCTGCTGGCAACATTGGACATCAGTCCTCTATTGTCCTGTTTTACCTTGCCTTAGAAGGGAGCGTCTTATAAAGGTCTCATTCCAGATAAAAAACATTAAATCAAATAATTAAAATCGTATTCTCTTGAATAACTGTCTGCATGTCAGGGATGGTCCTACGGGAGGAGCGATAGAGCAATCCCTAACTCCCCTCCCATTTTCCCCAAAAAAAATACTGTAGTGAAAGAAAATAATCTACGTTATACTGCATCTGACTTTTGAAGTTCGTTAGTTTTTTTTTCTCTTAAAAATATTTGATTCTACATTTTTATTAGTGCTACTGTTGCGTACATTAGTTTTTTTTTTTTTTTTACTTTTCAAGGCATCGGAAATGCATCGAAATAGCTTTTAAAGTGGCTGGTAGGTATTCAATAACACTCAAAACTATCTGGTCATTTGCATACACTCCTGCCTATGAACACAAACATTGCAGCCAAGCTCACTGAGATGAGGTCAGTGACGAATTGGGGAGTACCTATTGTCTTCATAGCTTTGACACCATCCCAATCAGCCAGATATTGAGGTGACATGTTTGACATCCTCCAAGTGCTTCCAAGTTTTTAGATGAAATCCAAATGAACAGGATTGATACCAGAGCCATGTAAAGAGACTGGACAATGTCGATCAGCCTATAATGTTGGTGCCCATGCTTGCCAGTTTTTGAGGTTGCATCTCCCTCATGTGTGAGCAGTGGCGTAGCAAGGGGGTGGCAGGGATGGCCCCCGCCAGGGGCACCGGAGCAGGAGGGGGCGCAGCCGCGACAGTTTCGCGTTACTGAACACCCCTTTTCCTCTTTTAATCCAAGAGGGGGCACCATTTTCAATTCTGGCCGGTGGCGCCAGTCACCTTAGCTACGTCTGTGTGTGAGTCATGGTAACTACATATTTGAGACATTTGCCTTTAAATTCAAATAAAATAATATTACAGTCTTTTTCCTTTGTTAATTTATTGTAACATTTAGTTTATTAAAACAATACATTTACCTTGGCGCGGACCGGTCTCCACCAGGAGTGTGTGGAAATATGGCAGACATCGCCTGGCATGTGTTGATGATGATGATTTCCTGGTGCCAGGGGATAGCAACCTCTCACACAGTGAGGCATTGTGTGGACTGTTCTTCCCATTGTGGCTTGCCGGGAGATGCATTCGTGTCGGAGATCTATAGAGGTTTGTTGGATATCCAGAATACTTGGTCCACATGTTGTGGGCCTGTAGACATGCCCAGCCTATAGTAGCATAGTCTCTCGCTGGGACACATGTCGGTAGAGGAAGTGGCTAGTTAAGATAGTACTAACAATTCTGGGTAGCAGCAAGCTGCTGTTTTTTTTGTAGCGAACAATTACATACTGATGAGTGCTATTACAAACACATGTAACACTTGCAATGTAATTAAGAGACTATGTTGGCACTTGTCAGTTGGAAAAATGTTCCGGCACCCGGTGGAAACCAGAGTTTTAACTCAGATAAACCTGGAGTTGGCCGGTTTTGTGAATTGTTGTTGGCCCACGTGCCGATGTTGCACAGCTACTAAAGGAGGAAGGGAGTAATCATCCTCCTCTAAATATCAGACGAGATTGACACAAAGCTCGAAAATAATTTACATAAATTTAAAACAGATTGTTGAATACATTACCGTGAAATCAGTTTAAACACTGTGAGATGCGCGCGGAGCTCTAGCAATAAGAAAAGAGGTTTAAAACAATACTTATAGAACTATGGCAGTGTCGGCAGCTCCATGAAACTATGTCTGACCTCGCTGGTAGGTCACACAGGACTTGAGCAAGGGTTGTTACAAGTATGCGCCTTCTGCTCCATAGAAGTGAAAGTAGCATCAACAATATTACTTATTCAAAACTGGGCTGCTGCCAGTCTGCGTCTGGATGGCTGTAATAGAACACATAAATTACACTTGAATTAACAATGCCATCCATCTAGCTGATTAAGGTTTTAAAACTAAATTTAAAAAGACAATACTGGTGACGGCCACCATGATGGGACAGAGTGCTCTCCTACAGTGGTGGACAGTACTCGGATAGTACTACCCACGCGTTGTACCCAGGTCACAGGAGTAAATGAGTGAAATAGTGGAAAAATTCATTTCCACCGATCGGAAGTCTAATTAAAGGTGTTATTATAATTATATTTTTTATAGTGCAAATTTTCAAGATAGCGAAGTCTAACAAGGTGTTCTATTAGACATATCTATTTGATTTTTTTTAAGTTGCTGCTGCGTATAAACAACTCCCTCATCACTGTAGGTAAAGCGAACGCGTAAAAGGTGAATTGTCAAAAAGAATAGTCTAATCGAACGCCGTATTATGTGTTCATTGTATTAGAATGATTTACGAGGGTTTATTGGTAAGTATTTTGTCATATTTATCGAATTTGTCTGAGAAGCGCAAGATATATAACACTAAGCAAATTGAACTGTCCTTATGGAAAATGAATAGCCAATATTGTAGGTGTAGAATTTTACAATTAAAATGTAGATGAACAACAATGTGGACATACTCTCATTATGTTTTTAAGGCCTACATTTTTTTAATCTTTTTATTTTAGCGGCAGAGGGAAGAATTTAAAACAGAATGGGGTTTAACATTTAAAATAAAATATTAGATAGCTCTATTTAAAATGGTATGAAGGACTGGTTAGGTTAAATTAGTTACATTTAAAGTATTTTAAATTGGTGGAAACTGTTTGTTAGGTTAGCGACATTAAAAATTTATAACAGCGATTTTTTTCGGAACAAATAATACTTTTAAAATACCATTTTCGGTTTTTAAATGTTTTATGAGCGTTTGATAACCAAAATTGGTAAAATAAAATGTTCAAGTGTTTATGCATTGAGCTCCTGAATTTTTTTTTTAAACAGCTGACTTTCCAATAGTCAGTAATTTTTTTTTTAGATAAGTGTCTAAATTCGGCCGTTTTGTAACTAAATTACCTTAAGAAAATATGCTTTCAATGTTCATCATGTGTCCAAAGTAAAAGTTGCAAGTTCTGGATTCCACTAGCAATTTAATCAGTATTAAGTATGTGTGGCAAAAAAAGACGGGGTTTAAAACTCCAATTTTGGACTGTGTAATTTTTTTTTCCAGTGTCTTCGCAGGTGACAGTGGAGAAGTATCTGTGTGTGGTTGATTGAGACTGTCATAACACAGAACAATGAGTGAAGTCCGGTCGCGTGTTGAGTGTGCTCAGGAGAGTGTGATCGTAAGTCTGACTTCAGTTTGCCAATTAAACCCATGCAATCATTAGCTTTTTTTTTCTAAAATATTTCCAACAGGTGTTATTTCCCACTCGTTTGTACGCTATTTTATATTTTTGTATGAATTTATTGCATATACAGAAGACTTTGATTAGCCATGACCGTCTGGACCAAAGGTGTGATACGCATAATAGAAATCTCTTAATGTCCACAGCTTAAAAATGTGTACTGATCAGTAGCACTACTGTAAAATTATGCCAAAAAGTTTAAATCAGGGCACTAAGAAACAAAAATATTCATTCAAACATAACATACAGGCTACTGTGTAACGACTGAGACCAGTACTGTATGTAAATATAATAGTGACTGGTTTGTGGCGCATAATGATTAGTCAGTATAGTTCAGTCACTTTCATTGTGAAACATATTCTTAGGAAAATTTAAAGATCTTTTAATACACATTTTTATAGATGATGAAGGATGACTCAAACTGACTGCTAAATGAGTGACGATTAATCAAAGTTTTACTACATTCCAAAATATGACTGCCTGTACATGTATGAGTGACACACATGTGCATAGATTTTAAAAATTATTGGTTCTAAGATGACAGTTTTAATGAGTTAATTATATTTTGTAAATATCCTGTTTCTTTATTTTCAGTAAATTCAATTTTGATTTACTCATACAAATTTCTGTCATTACAAGACATAAATAATGTTTTCACAAACTTGTAAATCTTGTCACAGCCAGACATTCAATAACAGGGTACAGTTCAGGTACTGTTCTGGAATTTGTGGTTTAATATTTGAAATACCAAGATTGTGAGACCTACCCCCCCCTCACTGACATGACGACCCAAGACTAGGCGGGCCCCTTAACAATACACTGATTCGTTTCTGAGTGATCACGTGAAGTGAGCTTGCAGTTGATTTCAGTGATGAAAATTTATTTTGTATTATAATGAATGGTTACAAAAAAAATTATTTTGTTAGTTTGGTAAAGTTGTAGTGTTGAATGTTCCTGTTCTGGACCAATGTTCCACGGAACATCATCCACCCGTGCTCGCTCGCGCCTTGCTGGATGGTCTGGTGTCGTGTTTGTCGACAGCCGAGTCTCAGCGAGGAGGCCCTGGAGGCGAAGTTCGAGTGCCCCATCTGCCTGCAGTGTCTGGACGAGGCTGTTCTGACGTCGTGTGGCCACCGCTTCTGCCGGTCGTGCATCGACAAGTGGCTCCAGTGAGTGGCTCCCGCACCGTCTGCGACCCTGCGACCCTGTGTTGGGGCCTCGCGAGCACAGCGGCGCAGTTGTGAAGCCAGGAATATTTTTTTCAGGGAGAGATTTGAAAAAAAAATTAATGAAAAAAAAACTAAATTAAATTAGAATCTGTGCAATAAAAAGACGTACATCAACCAAGGGTCAAGCTCAACATGAGTCACATCCTGTGTAGCTTGTAGCAGGCGCTGGACAGCTCACCCTGCATAACCCAGTATTAAAATATAGCCTTCACTGAAATATCGCAAATTTTTTCATAACTTGAGGGGCAAAAAGCTGCGGGAAATAAAAGTTTTGACACTTTTGGCACATTTACTATTTATTTTGTAACATTTTCTGTCTTTCATGACCCCTAGACACCCTTTTATCGTTATCCTGATTTTTTCTTTATTTAAAATATTCATAATTTTATTGCTTATAAGTTTCTGGGCATGACTCCTAATAGAAACAGTTTGTAGTGTTCAACATTGGAACACGACTACATCTCAGTGGTGGATTCAGAGGTTCACGTCGGAGGGACGCTCATCAACTGAAGAACTGTGGAGGTTATTCATACTTGACCCACTTTTATGATACTAAGATAATGCTGTATTTCATATTTCAGTGTTAAACTGGACCTGGGATTTGGTTGTATATACTTACATAACCTAATCTGGAAGGAAAATAATATTAGTGCTGCAACAAAATAATTTTGAAGGACTTTGTACCTGAAAATCTTAGGTTGTGCATCTATATATCATTTGAATTAAGTTGTGTTTTTTTTTTAACGTGACGTCTAATAAATCAATGAACGCCAGCTGCACGCACGAAAAAGTGTCCCGTAACGCACATTGTCCCGTTATGCCCATTGTACACTTGCACCACATCTATCTCTCTTCCACTCGATTGAAACAACCATCGATTTGACTTTTTCGAGGCACATTAAACTTGAAACACTCCCATTCGTTTCCTACGTTTCCTATCATCGTCCTATCCTTAACAGAACAACACAGATTGGAAGAAGTTAAATAGCAAACATGAATAAAAGTTATAGTTAAAATAATCTCATTTTGTTAAAGTAATAAATATATTTGAATTAATGAGTGCAAATAAAAGTAAATTTATCAATTAAATTGTAGATTTCATTTCACTCCTTGTTTGTATCCATACAAAATAGTGATAATTCAATAAAAATGATTCAATTTTATTCATAAAAGTATGCAATCATTTCATCAATGTTTTGTTATGACGTTGTCATGTTAAACTATCGTCCGTAAACCGACTTTACAGACAACCAATTTTTTTAATTATTATTATTTTGGGGCACTTGTGAATCCAAACGACTGATGTTTCGGGGTGGCACCTGCCCTGGTGTCCCTGGCCACGTCGTGTGCTCGTGATTGGAGCGTGGCAGGACACCAGAAGTAGGGCGAGGGGGCGAGGACCGCGCGTGCCACACCAGCGCCACGGCTGACGTGTGTGTGTGTGTGTGTGTGTGTGTGGCTGCGCAGGCGAGACAGCGAGTGTCCCGTGGACAGCCAGCCCTTGAGGCCGGACAGGGACGTCTTCCCGGACAACTTCACTCGCCGGGAGATCCAGCAGCTGCTGCGGACCGACAGGCCGGACGCGGAGGTGAGAGCCCGGGGCGAGGGCGGATCCAGGGAGGGTCTCATCGTACGAGGAAACATCGCATCGAGGCTGCCTTCACACTGGGCCACTGCGAGCACGTCGGTAGAAACATGCCGCACAGTGCTAGCATGAAACCAAATTAGAACTATTCACACTGAGAGGTGCATTCACACCAGCAGTGGTCGAGGATTGTACAAACACTGGGACGTTTTTATTCAAGCCACTTCCTTCAATTTAGCTGTTTTTTCCAGCAGGAGATAATTGCAATCTGGGACTCATTCAGTCAGAGAGTTAAAAATTGGTTAGAAATCATTATGTCCTATTGCTCAACGAAGGAGCTCCGATAAATCCAATACCTTCTGTTCATACAACATTTTTTTTTGCTGTAGCAACACAAACAATGCACTTGCTTCATCCAAATCCATTATATACTGGCAAATTGGGAACGAGGCAGGGTTTGCCTAACACCTTCACTGTGCAAGCCGCCAGGTTCACATTGGATTACAAAATATGCCAAGGGAAAAAAAAAAAAATGGTGGATCAAAGTTACTGTACCGCTGTATGCTTTTTTTTTTTCTGTCGTTCCAAAATTTAAATTTGTTGTATTAGAGTTGCGCTGTCTGTTTGTCCAGCGAGATGAGGAGGCCGGCTCGGTGGAATGCAGCTTCAGGGAGGTTGGCTGCACTGTGTCGGCGCCCCGGGGCCGGATAGCCGAGCACTTGGAGAAGGACATGCAGCACCACTTGAACGTCAGTGCCCCTTCCCTTGCCTCCCGCCTCTCCCTTCTCTGTCCTAGGGACCACTCGGGATTCACCAGCCCACTCGTGCGTCACTCTCCTGTTGCGACACTGCGCACACCACAGTCGCAGGCCCGTGTTTCTAGTGTGCGAGTTACCCTGATTGGACAGAAATTAGTTGTCTTTTACTAACACAATTCATTGGAATCCTTACAACTTATGTGATACCCCTCAGTTTACGTTTACAGTCTTTAATTTTTTAAGTTATACTTCTTTAGGTGCATTATGGAAAAATTATAAGTGAATTTTTACAATGCTCATGGAACATGCAATGAAATTTTCACAGGAAGATAGTGGACCCACGTTATGAACATAAACCCATATTTATTCACTTATATTTAAGTTAATTTTCATAAAAAAAATGCTGATTAATTTAATGATTTTAGTTGGATTTGGGTTCTTTTTGGTGTCTTAACTTACACGATGGAGTTATATGGTGCATTTACATGCTTTTTTGGAAATTCACCACATAATCCATTTTCTGCTGATTTCAGCGGGATCCTCACATTACTTGGAAGCACACAACGTACAACAGTCATAAAGTAGAATTCTTGAAATTACAATCACATAACTTATAAATAAAAACCCCACACTTTATTCCTTGGAATCGTCATCAATTAGAAACATGCATAACTTTTAAAAATTCTATCTTGAGTAGTTTCTAAGTTGTGTGTGTGTCTTAAGTAATAGCAGCACTTGAAGTATGCGTGGTGAGCGTGTCGTGTGATGCCTCCCGGGTCCTCACCCTGCGGTGACCGGGCGACGTCGTGTTGCAGCTGCTGAGCGTGGCGTACAGCCGGCTGTCGACGGCTCAGCACCAGCAGCAGCTGGCTGCCAAGGCTCAGGAGGCGGAGCACCTGTGGTCGCCTGACCCCAAGCAGCCGTCGGCCACCAAGGTGGGTGCTCTTCCTCCGGGGGGCCGGGGGTCGGGGCGAAGGGGGAGCTGACGAGGGGCCTGCCTGCAGCCGGAGCCGCTGGCGCTGGTGCGGTCGCTGTACGAGCGCGTGGTGGTGCTGGAGCAGCGGGACCGCGAGCTGGACATCCAGCTGGCGGGGCAGCGGCGACAGTTCTCGGCCGCCCTGGACGCCGCTACCCAGGAGCTGTCGCTGCGCCACTGCGGCGGCACCTTCGTGTGGCGCCTGCCGCGCTTCTCCGCCACGCTGGCCGCCATGCGCGCAAGCCCCAGCCGCTGCTCCGAGTACAGCCCCGGCTTCTACACCGCCCCCTGCGGCTACAGGTGCTCTCTCTCTCTCTGCTCGCAGGCCTTCACAGCCATTGTCTGAAGTAGCAGCTTGGCTTCTGGGTTGTAGCCGCGTTACTAGGCGAATAATTCACCGACGTTTCGGTCGGTATCAAACAGGTTAAGGCGGGCTTTTTAACTAATTGTTCGTGATTAGATTTGAACAAATTATTTAAATTAAATTTGCAAAAACTGTAAACAATATTTGAAAATTAAAAAGGTATGCAATTTTTCATCAATGTTTTCTCATGACGTTATCACGTAAAATTATCGTCCGTAAACCGACTTTACAGACAACCCCCTTTTTTTAGTGTATTCTTGTTTCCCCCACCAATGTGTTCCACTGTCGTCTCCTCACTCCTCGTAGTCTCCAGTGATTCCTGAAGCAGGACGCGGGGGTGTGGCGCAGGTTCTGCGCGCGGCTGAACCTCTCGCAGAAGGACCACGGCTTCCTGGCGCTGCTGGTGCACCTGACGCGCGGCGACAACGACGCGCTGCTCGCGTGGCCCTTCACGGGCTGCATCTCCTTCGAGCTGGCCAGCGGCGCCGGGCCGCGCGACAGCCTGCGCGAGAGCGTGGTCACCCGCCCCGACCTGCAGGCCTTTCACCGCCCGCTCGGCCCCATCAACCCCAAGGGCTTCGGCTACACCGAGTTCGTGTCGCTGGCGGAGCTGGAGGGCCGGTTCCTGCCCGACGACGTGCTCACCGTCCGCCTGTGCGTGCAGAGCGTCAAGTAGGCCCCGCTGCCGTGCCGTGACGACGCTAGCCTCCGGCTGACCGGGACACCCGTGCCTGAGGGTGAGGGACGCATCCACTCCTGCCGTGGCCCGTTGCAAGGATCTTGCTCTGACATCACCATCTGTAGCTCTCTGGCTGACTGGGACACCCGTGCCTCCTGCTGTGGCCCTTTGCAAGGATCCTTCTCCAACGTCACCATCTGTAGCTCGCTGCATGGATTTAAAAACCCATTTTTTTTTGTCATGATTGAACACAACACCTAGCTTGGAACTTTTGTTTTAGTCTACGTCAAGCACAACTGTCTGCATTCGCGCGAATAAGCCTGTTTATTAATACCAGACAAACAAGTATAAAAAGGAATTAGAAATGTATTCAAATTCTGCTTTGTCAAGCCATTAACTTGGATAAAAAAAAAAAATTGAAAATAGTAATTAAAGCAAAACTTAACTCGGCAAGACGTCAGGATTGTGACCTGGACTCAAGGCACGACTCCCACCGGAAGCATGGTACTCTCGAGCAAGTGTGACGTGAGGTGTGTGTACAGTGATGACAAGAGCAGATGTTCTGGCTACACTAATACCCAGAGAGTTTCTCGGGGGAACGTATTGTTTGGTAATTGCCGTTCATTTCAGCTTTACTCGGTTCAATACGTGTCTTGTGATTTATGGAATACAGTGGCTGTGGAAAGAAGGAATATAAATTAAGAAATTGTATTTTTTAATACAGAAAAATGTGCTAATTTACATTCCATATTATTGTAAGGACCGGAGTTCGTCTTTAACTGTATTTGTTTTCAGATCTCTACGAGATATTTGGTATGAAGTAACAGTTCATTACAAAGTACGTAATTCCATTTTTAAGCACTGAAACTGTTTGATGTTTCAGGTTAGTGTACCTATGTTATACATTGTGTTGGGGCCACATTGAAACATCTGGAAAATGTGTATTTTTTTTTTCCATGTAGTTCAACATTGTTGTAAAAAATAAAATATATTTTATTATAAACAAAAGTTTAAATTTTTATTGAATCGTGTCCGATTGTTACAGACAAGATTAAATGAACTGCTATAAAATCAAAATAACACAGAAAATTATGTAAAACCACAACACAGAAAATTATGTAAAACCACCACACAGCACTGAAAAAGCAAATTATATCATGAAATTAAGTTGCATTTTACCAAAACTTAATTCAGATCATAAAAAAAAAAAGAAAGTAATCTTTTAATGTTTGAAATTCAAGGAATGTCATTTTAGACAAAAAGTTACCAAAGTACATGGATCAAAAAATTATTTTTTTTTTGTTTTAATGTACATCTCTCATTGAATTACCTTTAAACAAAAAAAGCTTGCTATTATTATTATTACTACTCAGAATGTATCTGCTTTAGACCAATTTATTACAAATCATTTCAACACAAAAATGCAGCCCATAAATTTTACCATTATTCTGGTAGAATAAGTATTAAAAAACTGCTTTTCGAAAAACAAAAACAGCAACACCAAAATCCTGTCTTAAAAACAAAATTGGGCTCAAAATAAAACCATACGATATTGTCTCTACTGATTGTGTGAATGCATGCCAAAACTTAACAGATTGTTTAGTTCTACTAATAGGAATCATATATGAGTCATGTCTAAGCAAGGTTTTTTGTTCAAGTACATATTAAACACTAGTGTTCTGTTAGTGCTGCTTTGAGATGCATGTACTATGTCTGAAAACTGCATCATTCCGTCAATTCTCGACATTAATGTACATAAAGGCAAAATGTTGTCTTGTGCCTTACATTTATGTTTTGAAGCAGTGAAATTTTTAGAAAACCCAAGTAGATGATTATCACTTTCATAGTTTGTAAGAATTAACATCCTTCACCTTCAGGACAACTACACTGCACCTTAACTAAGTTACAATAACCTGCAGTTACTTTTGAAGTTAAGTTTCAAAACTGCTCTTTTAACTCCCGTTCACAGTTTCAATAAAAATATTTATGAGGTCAGTAATTTTTTAGGTTAAACTGATGTCTTCCAAAAAAAATCGATAATACAGAAGACTCGAGGTAGATAATTTATCTTATTTCAGACGTACATTCCCGCGCCCACTTACCGCATCTTTCCATGCCAACATACTATCTGCCCTGTACTCACTCTAGTCGGCTCCACATATTGGCAGCCTTGCCTTTGGTTACCAAGTTAACTGACCCTTAAAATCCCAACCCGAAAATATCAGACTTATTTTCGTAAACATCGACCCAAAGTCTGCCTTTTGCAACTCTTTGTACTGTACCACATTCACGTTTTTTTACACTTTATAGTCACTACAGTAACCTAGGCGATACAGATGGAGTGAAAACTTGACGTATGGTATTTCTTACTCTCAAGCCGTTTTATCAGGTTCACCTTTGTTCGGGAAGTCTACTTAGTTCTGTATCGACTCTGAGCTGACCCGTGCGACGCTGTGACGAACTTGGTCGGCAGACGATATGTGCAGCATTCATCGACTTACTCATCCATTGAACATGCTTCAGAGCATGTCCAAGATTAATAAAAACTATAAAATATATATTGATACAGTTTCTTATGACATTTATCGTGTAACATATGTCCAAAAAAAATATCTTTAATCAGTCTTCCCCCATTGCAAGAACGAATCTAAAAGCCATTTAAAGAAAGTATTGATGAATTAAGTTACATGCTTTGCATGGACATCGCACTAGTCAAACTACAGAACTCTCCAAAATAAAATAACAATAGTAAGCATGGAGATACAAAACTTAAATCATTAAAACATTTAAGCGCTATCAGGAAATGGTGATTTAGCATTAGAGGTAGGTAATAATTTTTGTTTTGGCAAATAATACCTTAAAGTTATCACTGCTATCAGTTGTATAGAATGGACTATTCAAGGCAGTTATTTATTTTTTGTTAAAAATTCTACCATCATTTTATTTACCCACATTGAATTACATCATCAATCTGTTCTTTGAAATCTACCAAATTTGTTCAAGCTGATTTGTGTCTTATGTTTAAAATGTATAGAAATTTTATTTGTGAATGGTTTTGAAAACTTAGTATTAGGCACAGAACAGAGACAACAATGAACACAAATAACACAGCTAACACACAAAAATAAAAGACAAAAACCACATAATGGACAAGTACTGACAAAACAAAAATAAGATTAGTACTGCAAATCAGACAACAAAAATGAGCAGATAAACTAACAATACAAACGTGGTCACCTTAAAAACATTCAGGAGTTGAGGATACTACAAATTCTGAACACAAAATAAATAAGAATCATATTTAAAATTTATATTTATATATGGGCAGAAGATAAAATTTTTCATTTTACAATTTACTTATCATTAGTTTGCAGTAAGAAACACTCATATTTGTTTAAGTCAGTGTACAAATTTTCTTTTTTAAGGTTCATAGTAAAGGTGGCTTACCACTATTAAAAGACTGAATATTAATGCTTTGAATTCAAAAATTTAATGGCAATTAAGGTTACAATTGTAAATAAATATTCCATCTATCATAGGAATACAAGCTGAAAGAGAACCTACGAGAGAATTCAAATCTACAAAATTTGATAATTTAATTTGTACTCTATCAAGTTTTTTAATACCAGAATTATTAATGCTGTTCCAAGTTATTTAAATGCATTCAAGTTTGGATCCAACCCGAACCAATTTTGTCAAAATTGATTCAATATACGGGTGCAAATATAGCTTAGAATCGAGTAATATACATACATCTTCAACATAATGTGACTTAGGGATAGGTGTATTTTCTAGTTTGTATTCAAATATAATTGGAACAAATAGTGAACATCTGTTCACCATTTAAATAAGCTGTATGGGGAACTGGGGAACTAGTGTATCATGACAAAAAACCAGTGTTAGTTGCTACTTTTGTACATTATTTGTTTATTGTATCTTCAATATTTTACATTTCAACACAAAGAAAATTGGCGCAAGCATCAGCATGCAAGAACGTCAGCATCGCTCAAACACTTTGAATATTTGGGGCAGGTTGGCAATCTCCAGGATGGTGGCGTTCTCAGCGAACTCCTTGGGCGGCAGCAGGCAGCGCTTGAGCGCCGGGTAGACCACGTGCTCCACCACCCACGACCAGTGGCTCCTGGTCGTCTCAGCAGGCCTCGCCTTGTCCAGCACCTCTGCCGCGGCCCAACCCATCGCCAACTGCTCGCTGTAGAACCTCGCAGTCTCTCTGCAAAACGTTTCGAAGCACTTCTTCTCGGATTTCCAGTTGACGTTGCGCGACAGGCGTACCACGTACGTGGGGAGACCGCCTTCGTCCGGGCAGAAACCGTCCAACAGCAGCGGAATGCCCTGCAGACGGCCTTCGGGATCGATCACCGTGGAAAAATAATCTTCCAGCATGGCCGCGTGTTGCGTCAAGAGATCCGCGACTCCCTCGGCAACGTCTTCTTTCGTGCCGTCCGTTTCTTTCCAGCCGAATTCTCTGCTGTCCACCGCGATGCGCGCGAGGTCCTTCAGCGAAATGGGTTGCTCGAATCGCAACAGACCCAGGTTGCCGAAGTCGTACACCATGATCTGGTAGAACATCTCGAGGCTCAGCTGTTCGGTGTTGCAAAGGTACAGCTTCGTCTCGTGCTGGATGACTGCTTGTCTGGGGCTGATGCAACCCACGAAGGTAGAGTTCTTGACAATATCCCTGAGGCCAACATGAAGTTTACTTCGGATGTCCTCTTTAAGTTCCAGAACACTTGTCAGGCGGATTTCACGTCTTTGCGATGAATTTTGTTTTTTCGGCACGGGTGTGGTGTTGGTGCTGCTAGTAGCATCCCTCACGTCAACCACAAACTTGTCGAGTGTCTGTGCCGTGCTGTCTGTGCGGACCATGTGCTGCGGTGCCAGCTTAGGTTTGTCGGCAGCAGCGACGGGCGGCTCGGACGCACCCGGCAACAAGGCCTGCGTGTAGTGCAAGCTATCCCCGGCCTCCGACGACAACGCCTTCGTAACACAACTTTTTATCTTGTCTACGATAGCTCTCTCGTGCAAGATGATAACTTCGTGTTTGGTTGGATGAACGTTTACATCCACAATCCTTGGATCAACGTCAAGTTTAATGTAGAAGAATGGATGGCAATCTTTCTCGAAGTAGTAGCGGTAGGCCTCCTCGACACCCTTGCGGATACCTGTGGATTCTACCTGCCTGTTATTGACAAATAGTAACACCGTTAATTTTTTTGCAGAGTAATTGGGCTTGGTTAGATAACCCTTCACTTTAAAGTTCAAGAGCTCACTGTTCTCTTCAAACATTAAAAGTTCTTTCGCTACGTTATTTCCATGTATGGTTCGTATGTTGTCTACTGGGTTGTTAGTGCCTTGCGTTCTTATAACTGGTACATTTTCACCTTGCTTTTTAAGTGTGAATGCAACATGGGCATTATGAACTGCATAACTGGAAACAACATCCCATATTCTTGAAAACTCTTCACTCTCATTTTTCAGGACCTTACTTCTTGAAGGAACGTTGTAAAACAGATCTTGAACAGTGATCTGAGTACCCTGATTCATTGCACAAGGTGTTAGCTTCCCAACGAGTTTGCCATCAAGGTAGACGGCCTTGTAGCCGCAGTCTTCTTCAGCAACTTTTGTCTTAATAGTAAGATGTGAAACATGACTAATACTTGTCAGTGCCTCTCCGCGAAAGCCATAGGTGCTAACTGTAGCCAAGTCGTCAAAGTCACTTAACTTGCTCGTGGTGAAACGTTCACAAATAATTTCCAAGTCGTTCTTAAGAATTCCAGTGCCATTATCTTGCAATTGAATTAGTTTAAGACCTCCAGACTGAACTGTTATTTGTATACTTGTTGCCTTTGCATCCAAACAGTTTTCTATCAGCTCTTTAATCGCATTGGCAGGACGTTGTATCACTTCTCCTGCAGCTATTTTATCTACCACACATTTCTTCAGTCTTCGAATTCTTCCCGCAGAACACATGTTAAAATCGCGAAGCTTCTGAATCAGTTCCCGAAAGACAAGTCATGAACTTAACAATTAAAAAATGTGTGGCAAATAACTGTATATCATTTTCTTCATTCCTTTGGAAAGAAATTGCTAACCTCAAAATATTCGTTCGGCTTCATTCAACCGCCCGCCATTTAATTTCCGATTTTCACTTTTTTAATTTTTTTTATTTATATTTTTAGTGGCCTACAGCTGTTCACTAATGGCAATTCGATTATTTATTTCTTATTCGAATATTTTATATTATTATTAAATCAATGATTAAATTGCCATTCTGAGATTAACACCCATGCCTTACCCGGGATTCGAACTCAGAATATCTCGAACCGTAAACCGGTGTGCATCCGACTACGCTACCGAAGGTGTGCTATTTTCACTTAAAAACAAGAGATTAAACGATATAAGGCCAGTTGTTATCAACCACTGCGCCATTATTGGTTGCATGCAAGTGACATAAGAAAGAGATGGCTTAAAGGTTGCCCAGGCATCTCAACAATAAGCGGCGATAAAATAAACACATCATTGTAGAGAAACTAAACAACAAAACTGTATTGTTCAAAGTTATCTTCTTGAAAGTGCTGCCATCAGCCGGGATTTCGGGTGCGATTCCCGCGGCGAGTCTAAGGAGCTGTACGTGAAAATTGGGGTGTTTTCCAGGAGGGCGCCAGGCTAGCTCTGTCGTCTAACCGTGAGTGGGTCGATCGGCCCCAGCGTGTCCCCTAGACTCGGTGGCTTGACTTGGAAAGTAACGACGGCCGGGTTAATCCCTGCACCGTAGAAAAAAAACCGACCCCGAGTCACGTGGGGAGTTGCGTTGAAAAAGGTATTTGGTGATGACTGTAGTTACCAGTCGTGAAGAATCAGAGAGACAAAACTTGAAGGCTCCCCACGGTACGCGCACGTCCGCTCCGGGGCGCGAGCTGATCAGAACTGCCTCAGGGGTTGGCGTGCGGAGGGGGGGAGACTCCCTCTATGCGCCAAGGTTACGCCGCTCGTCTCCTCTGGGTGGAGACTTGGTGAGGGGTGCGTTCCGCCAGCAGGAGCCAGTACTGCGGGCTGAGGCCGGGCTAATTGCCTTCGGTCGGTGCGACGTCAGTACATAGTCACTAATGAAGTTTTTAATACCTCAATTCACTATACTATAGCAGAAAAAATAATAATAAAATGCCAAACAGTGATTTTTTGGTTTAGCAGATGATTTGGTACAATGTTCGATATAGAAGGATATTTATTTCCTGATGACACTAGGAAGGTGAAGTTAGCATATGAAATATGCATTAATGAACGAATATAAAAAAAATGTTTACATGGCGTCTACACATGACAGAAGAGACAAACTTGCATATTATATTATATTATTATTAGGGACAGAAAACATAATTATTTTTAGCTGAAGACCACAGATAAAAAAAAATGTATATGCAAGTATGTGAGCAATTAATTATTCTATCGCGCATTTGTTTGCTTTCATTTAATACCACAGGTTAAGTAAAGCATATTCTTATTTGAGATTTAATGTTTAAACACATATATATATATATATATATATATATATATATATATATATATATTCATTAAGCTCTCATCATTGCTGGCATAAGAGGTAATGCCGAAAACGTTCCACCTTCGGACAAATCTTAAATTCCAGTTAACTTATATTTCAAGACTTCATATTTTCTGCTTTGTTAATTTTTCTTTTTTCGTTCGTTCTCTTTGCTTATGCCACGGCGAGAAAAACCAAACATAGGTTAGAAAATGTTCGTAACTCTCAGGTAAAGAGAACGATAGATGTTTTTTTCCCCTGAAACGCAAGCAGACGTATAAAACAATACAATAGGCATACTTTAATTACCTTGACAATATTAGTTTGAAGGTGAAATAAAAATAGTTTCATTTAAAATTATGTGTTAATTCAAAGAAACTGTAATATTTTTGTTTTTCTTGTGTAGTAAATTAAAAAAAAAAACACCTAACCTATAAATGAAAACAATTATTCCCTTCTGATAAAATTTATCACTTTCAGAATTTTGTTTTATGACAGTAGGTAAAGGTCGCGCCCCCCCCTTTTTTTTTTTTGGTAAGTAAAAGCAGTAGCAATCACTTCTGGTGCCACACACCCACCGTAAAGTGACCAATTTCATGTGCATGACCCTGGGTTTACATGCCAACAAACCCCTGCTTTTCTTCTTTGTGGAATTCCGTACAGCAAATCCAATCAAATTCAGGCATGCTGCTGCAGTTGGGCATCAGCCTAGTGGTATGAATTTTCACTATACTTCTTTCTCACTTTTCACCTAAACTGAGCTGCACTCCTCATCCAATACATACCACTTTCTTATCACTTTCACTATCATATTTGCTCTTTCTGTTTTACTTATTTCCCTAACAATCTTGCTGGAGTTCTCACTTCCAATTCTAGGTTTTCTGCAACACAACTAAGTATTTCCCCCACCCTTTCTAACATTGGACATACCCTAACTAGTCTATCCACCTGCTTTCTGTCTCAAATATTCACGTGAAACACCCAGTAATTTAATATCTCCAAAGTTTTAACCACACAGGAATATGTACATGTCTAAGACGTGTGTTGGCCCCTAAATGCTCAAACTTAGAGCGCTGGCAGACTCCAGGAAGAAACAATTCGCAAAGCAGCTGCAGCAGACGCACGCATTAAGCATATTAACTATTAAATAGCGTATGTTGATTGTGTTATGTGTGCCACAGATGTCAAGTGTACTCACGTATTAAAATAATGAATCAGTCAGTAATTCGTGTTTTTTTTTTATCCAGAATTTTCCTATGCGGGTAACATCATCTAGAAATCAGTTATATTTTCTGATTACAAAGTTAAATTTTTGTGTGCTACTTAATGTCTTATTGGTCATAAAATTTTCTGTTCATTATAATTACACTTTTAAAATAAACATAATAAATATACTTGTATTATTCAAAAGGAAATGTAGTTTTGCTCCCAACTTTGACAATTTTTATATTATTTCAGACCATTTACTAAACAATATTCTACCATTTTTATTTTCATCAAACCATGAACATTGTTTTTGAAAATGCACCTTTTTAAGATGAACAAAAATATATTTTTGAGACAAGTGACTTGCCAGTAACTCTAACTAACCAATATCTTATATGTTATCATTTCAATAGGTACTTTACTTCTCTATTGTTCAGCATACAAAATGTCAAACAGTAGGCTTACTGAAATCACATACACACATATTTTGAAACTTTTATGTTACTCCCATCTATGAATACGGTACAAATAGTGCATTATTATATTATTCTTATTAATGCTAGCTAGAGTCTAAACCTGACTTGGTTATCTTAAAGTAACTAATAAATCATAATTTCCTAAGCAAACCACTTAGCATGAAATGAATTAAGTTCAAAAAGTTGTTCATAAAAATGCTTCATCAACAATGACTTCATGGGGTTTGTTTACTTGAAACTTCATTTAACCTTGCTGTAAATTAACTAGCTATAGTGCAGTTTTCTTACTGTCCCTTCGATCTGAGAATTGCCAGAAGTCCAGAATTGAGAATGACATTAGTACCTCTTCTCAGCAATTGAACATCATGTTTTTGTTACATCTGAAAAACTTTCACCAACAAGCACCCGAACTACACATTCACTAGTCCACGGGCGGATCCAAAGGGGAGCCATAGCCGCATCCCCCCCTCCCCTCCCCAAACACTTAACCCTAAATCATTTTCGGATTTTTTCCTAATAGAGACTTTTTGAACCACAAATAAAATGTACGAAATATTTTGATTCTGAATGCACTAAAATTTGTATAAGAAAATTTAATTTGTGCCTCCCTTGCCCTTGATTCTGGACCCACCCTCCCATTGGCCACATCTCAGTAGGAGGGGGGGGGGGGATATCCATGTGACTGAAAGAAGCACGTGTACCAAGAAAAGGTGTCTGCTGATGGACAAAATAAGTAGGTGCGGCAAGAACACAACTAGTTAAAAGAAGAATTTTTATTGATATCTACTGCAATGTAAAATGTAACATTTATTGACTGTGATAACGAACATGCCAAATCAACTGGAAAATGCTTCTGAAATATATATGGATAGTAACATTGAAACCAGATTAAAACCTCACATTGTTTTAATCAAAAATATATACAAAGTAATTCTAGATACAAAATTGTTTAAATAAACTGAAAAATATCCAACACATATTCTTAGAAACTTGGAAAATATTTTTTAAGTCATAAATTGTCGATGTTCCCATACATACTATAAAATTTTATCTAACAGTTTTGAATAAAAAAATTGTACATGTTACATCCATCTAAACTACCAAATAAATATAAATATAATTTAACTGAGAATTATATATATAAAATTGTTACGATTATTGAAACAATAATCGTCATGGGAAAAATACTGGGTTCGTAAATGGATAGCCCAATTAAAGATTTTACTACACAGTTTTATTGATTGCCAATATTTACATCACTACAAATAATCTTCTAAAAATGCCTAGTAATCAATACACTTAAAAAAAAAATGTTTATTCCCCAGTCACTCGGTTTTTACACATTGCACACCTCGCTGGGCAGCACCCCTTGTGGACCTCCGTCGCCGCCGTCGCACTTCCCTTCGCCGAGGCTTCCACTCGACGCTTTGCTCGGGACTCTCGCTGCACCCACGGCCTCTCGCCACCCAACTCGCTCGGCGAGGAACTCCGCTGCACCCGCAGCTCTATTGCCCGGATCAACCCCACTCCCAACTGCATTCCCCTCGGAGGCCGGCGTCCCGGGCTTATATAGGCCCAGGCGCCACTTCTAGAAGTCGCGAGCGCAGCTGGGGCCAGTCGCGTCATTCCACGCCGACCCGACGCCAGAAATCTCGAGACACGTATCGGTAGCTCGCGTAACTCCCCAGCTGCAAGGTGTCAGATAATGTGTCAAAGACAGAGCGTCGCTAGGGAAGCAGAGGGAGGGAGGGGGGAAGTGATGACACTTGTAATCTAACATGCGCGCACAGCACGTCTCATGTTGCAGTGGCCACATGACATCAGTAGCCGTACGAGGCCGCCAGCCAGCTCCGAACCTGCACGTGCCGCGGCCCTTCTCACGTTCGTAACATTGCCCCCTACTTAAACCGGTTCGTCCCTAACAGGTAACACTGTGCTGTTGTGAGCCATGCGGCAAAGCCCTCCTACGCAGCGGACCGGTGCACTGAATATGGCCCACTTCCTGACAGATATAACATCGCGGCCGTCCGACTCTACGGGTCCACAGGCCAACTTTGCGGTGCCTATGGGTCTCGCTCTTCCTTACCTGCTGCCGTGGCGCTTCCCTTTCCATAAGGCAACCCCGCTGAACAGGTTCCCATTCCGGGCACCTCCCTTGAGAATGCCCTTGTCGGCACGCAGAAACTGAACACCGTAGGCAACTTCCTGTTCCTTTAACTGGTGAGTTACCACCCTCCTTAATCCTGCTGACACATCAGTGTCCTTCCTCCTTCGGTTTTTTCACAAGATTCGGGCAGTCATGTTGGACATGTCCTCTTTTTCGACACCCATAACATTGTGGGCGACCTCTTCTTCGTCGAACCGGCAGACTCTTCTCCTGTTCGATCGTTGTCTCACAGCGTTGTACTTCTCCCTTGGGCTTCCTATCACGATTCGGACACTCGCGCCGGATGTGTCCTAGTTCTTTGCAGACGAAGCACCACTGTCTTCCCCTTGGTTTCTGAAACTGCGATCCATTCAACAGCTTCCTCAGTGTTCCAAGTTGTAACATTCCAGGACCCCTGCCCTCCTAGCTAAATATTTTTCTTTTAAAATATTTTCATGAATGTAAACATTTCTTAAAAAGTCTTGCTAAGAATATTTTTACCGGTTTTATGTATTTTAGGTTTGATATTTGCACTTGCTGTATGTTTTAAGATTGTACTTTGTATATTAACAAACATTTTAAATCATTAATATTTTTTATGTAATTATTCACAAATAATCCGTACTGGATTTTTGCTTGTTTTGGCCCACTTTTTCAGGTTTTTCTAAATAAGTTTAATTTTGTCAAGTAATTTGTATTATGATTGCTGTTTTTAATTTTCATTAACGTATTGCATAATAGTTCTAGAACAAGGAACTGTGTCTGTGGCGGATGTAAATAGAGAGAAAGAGGGATATGAGATTTGTAAGTAAGAATGAGACGGACACTGGGATTCTCTGCCAACAGAGACAAAAGCTGGGATTCCCCACTGGTCGTGAGAACTGAGTGCTAACTGCTGTCTCACGGTGTGGGAGAGAGAACGAGAATGTAAATTCCCTGGCTCTGTGTATAGAAAACTGTTTTCAATGTATGTTGCGTATTCCTATTGGCTTGTGATTTGTAGTGTGAATGAAGTGTGTGTGATTGGTCGGTGACGTCATGTGACTGCCTCCCTGCGTGAAGGACACAGTGCCATGACTTCACCAGTCGTCTGTCGATCGCTGCACCAGGAGGGCGTGTTGGGTGGCTTCTCACAAAATATGTAGTAATTGTGGAATAGAAAATTTAACGTCGGTAGCTAGAGACATGCTGTTTAATCATTTGTTGTTTTGAAACTTTTTGGACACTTTTTTAATTAGAAATTGCAGCTACCGACGTCGGCATTTTGGCTCATGGCGAAATTAATTTTCGTTGGGTGCGGCCACGTTTGAGGCCGCACTGATTTCGTGTACTTACAGTAAGATGTTACTGAAGGACTTAACCTACGTAATTTTTCGTTAATCCTCATCACCAGAGCTGCGAGCAATTCTCGACAGGCGGAGTACGAGTGGAATGAGAGAAAGATTTTGAAAGTGATTGAATTAATCAGTGTAGCATTCTACGTTGAAAAATAAAACAAAAACAACAATTGGCGCTTAACATTTTATTTTTTGTATATAACAAACCGTTAAAAAGTATAATCTCTTCGTTAGTATCTGAGTGGCTATTCGCTAGGTGGTAAGGTTCTATCACGGCCTGCCTTGCTCTGATATGAACCACTTACAACTCTGCAGCGGCGAAGCAGGGAGCAATAGTACGAGGCGTACGTCATGGAGGAGGGACGAGCCAAGACTGCCTCCCGTGCACCGGGGTGCGGCGAGCACGGGAGGGGGCCGCACGAGATGTGCGTGAAACAGTATGTGGTCCGGGTCAACTCGCTGACGTAATTGCACATAGAATAAAGAGAATACACAAATACTCTTCCAGACAGTCAGTAAATGATATATAAATAAAAACATAAATCAATAAACACAATTATATTAACACCAAGGCACAGAATGACACAGTCATTCACCGTACCAGTCGCTGCGCTTGGGGCACTTGCACTCGAAGCACTTCGTTGCACTCGCACCAGGACAAGACGGCGATGGGCAACAGCGGGCCCAGGGACCGGGAGGGACACGACAGACGTCGTCCACCTCTAGAGTCAAAGCTGTTACTTCAGTTCTCCATTTCAGCTTACAAGTTTTCTGGGAAATTTTCTCCCAGTGCAATGCTGGCAATAGTTACACTCTCATGTCCAAACAAAGGAGGCAAAATCCTGAAAAGCACACCGGAAGGACAATCGCAAACTTCCACCGTTGTGTCCACTGTCTAGAATATTTTGTCATTTGTTGAAATGACAATGAAATGAAGGGTATCTGTTTGGTTCTAGAGCCGGTTGCAGGTGGCACTGCTGGCAGAGTGACATTTTTTTTGTGATAAGTTTTCAAACAAAGTCTACAAGTGCTTCCGCATTAATAGCCTTGCATCTCTCAAAAAAAAAAGTCTTTAAAAATTTGCACGGATGATTTAACAATGTTCTGTGCAGTCTTTTGTTATTGGACTTGACCTGTATGTCAGACACCACTCTTGTCTTTCATCCCACCCTGTTTCGACATGTGTCGGATGTTAAGGACAATTCTTCTGAACGAGGCTGGCCACCGTTGTGGAAAGCAAACAGGGTCGAGAGTGGGTAGGAACGAGGACTGTCGAAGATGCTGCGGACTCAAGGTCTCAAATACGGCAGCCACGCCCGAAAAGGGGATTTTGGGGGTGGCAGTGCCGAGATGGAGCCCGGTGCGTGTCGTGTGACTCTCGCCGCATTTTCCCGCCTCGCCGAGAGTTCTGCCGCGAGCGAGAGACAAGAGACCGGAGGTAAGAGACTCACAGGTGTGATTGAGAGGCACGTAGATTGACTTAAGTATATTTTATAGATTTAACTCAACGGGTGACGGCGTTGACAATTGTAATAGTTAGTAGTAAATTGAAGTGGAACTGAAGTTAATGTTGAGACCTTATTTTATAACCCCTTATTCCCTTCAAGCCCCATTAGAGGGAGAAGATAATAAGGCTTTCCTTAGGAGAGAACTCGTCATAACACTGTGAAAACATATTTTGACGGTTTAATTATTCTAATAAGAGATTTTATATTCTGCCTTTATGTGGATTACATAAATATGAACTACAAAAGATGGAACACCAAAAAGAAACTACATTGGTAGGCTACCTGGGTTTGTGTTGAAAGTATGAGTATTTTTCAAAAACAATGTGTGTGAACAATGCAGTAAAGGAAGCTTTGATCAACTTTGGTTAACAGTAGCGATAGTGATTAAAAGGTATGTATTAATACTAATTTCTTTATTAATTTGATTTTACAATTATTTTATGAATTCGTACCAATGAATGTGTGTAACGTTTCTTGTTGTTAAGTTGGAGGAAAAAAAGTGGCAATTTTTATCAAAAATTAATAAACATGATAGTATAAAATATTATAAATAACAATATGAGTTCTTAAAATGGTTCTTGTGCAATCATAATTCTAAAGAAATGCATATCCCGATAATCGTAATGAGTTGGGAGATTTGGCAACAGCGCACAACCTAAGCTGTGTACTACAATCCAAGAGTGAAACGGTCAATAGTACAGATAAACCGTGAATTCACAAATCCTGACCTAGCTCCACAAATTTTTACTGCTCCCAGTGCACACCTCACGTTTTGAAGATGAAGCCATTTTCTAATCTGATTTGTTTTTGACAGTTTTCAAAATACATGTCTGCATCTGGAACACCCACCCCCACTCCCCATCGCTGGTCATGGGGACAACATACGCCTACATAAACTCTGATTTCCCGCTCATGTATGTATTTTTGCAAAATGGTACATATACTGTATTGGAAAAATTCACATATATTGCATTCTTTGGTACTAATTTTTTTTTACCAATTAGGCCTATTGGTAACTTATGCAGCCCAAGAATAATTATAGTTTCTTTTTCCTCACAGAATACAAATGATACAAAATATTAATACAATCGTAGAAAACATATAAAATTACCATTGGTACCATAACAAATTATTTTTGAAATGACATACATGTGTACAAGATATGCTAAAGATTTTTAAGACATACCCACTAACTTTCTATTTTTTTCAATTTATTGACATTTGTAACAAGTTACACCTAATTACATGTTTTATATAAAGGGCTATCACCTTAAACTATTTTATTATTTTTATATTAACTGAAAGGATCATACAATTATGCAATGGGCCTTATTACTTTCATGAAAGCCAAATTATGAAAATTATGTTTTTTTCCATCAACCGATATAAAAGGGCGAACTTACATTTTTGAAAGATTTTACTTCTCTATATGATTTTTTTAATATAGGAAAACTTTCATACTATCACGTTTAATAAATTAAAAAAATATATATATTGTAAATAATTACATAAATACAATGATCATAGTCACTATCAAAGTGCAGATATTTTCAATTTGGCTGGTGACATTAAGGAAAATTGTTACAGGTTGTCCCAGTAAGTTTGTTCTTCATGAAAGTGTGATAGTAAATGCAGGCATCTCTAGGTACAGCAGGTTCATGTTCATTGTTTACCTAGAGCAGCCTCGCGACTTGTTAGCGACTCACGCCGGGAGCTACTATCTATGGCCTCCGAGGCAGTGCGCTGACCTTGAACACAGACAGGACAGTCGGGCCACCCCTGCAACGCTCTTCGACCAATGCTTTGTCTTGCATCTCGCTTCTCTGCTAACATAAACAAACAACATTCCCGGGCGGGCTCTTCGCTTCCGTTCCATTCTGCGTCCAAGAGATTTACACAGAACTGAATTGATTATTACGCTCGCAATTGGGATTTCACTCGGTGGCAAGAAGTCCTCTCTTTTCACTCACCTCCCCCGCTTTCTCTAAAGAACCTTTGCCTCTGTCACACCTAGCATTTCTTCATCCAACCCATTCCACTCCCTTCCTGTCCTGCCAAGAAAAGCGTTCCTACCCCTTTCCATTCGCCTTCAGTCCCTCTGGAGCTTCCTCCCATGATCTCTCCATCCTTTATACCCACCTCTGTGTATCCTAGACCCCAGCTGCTCCCAACGCCCTCTCACTTTATCACCTTATACAGTCTGACTAGCCTTACCACCCTTCTCACTTGTGATGCTTCCCACCCTAGCCATCACCCACCTCGCTGCTCTACGCTGCTCCACTAGGTAGGGGTCCCAGATCAACCCCATACTCCATCACTGGCCTGACCTACAGGGAGTATGTCTTCTCCCTTTCCCTCCTCCCTGCCCCCTGCAGCCCCAGCGCCCTCCTACCCTTACTCACCACCCGCTGAACCTGTTTGGCCCATTCCAGGTTATTGTGCAGGGAATGTATCCCCTGCCCCTTCCACACATACACTTCCCTCATTACCTTCCTTTTCCTCGTGAACCTAACCACCTTCGTCTTTTCAACATTCAGCGACATTCCATTCTGCTCCGTCCATTGTTCCAGTCTGCTCACGTCACCTTGCAGATGAACCCCTCCCCCACCACCTCATCCGCAAATACTCTCTTCCTGGCCTCAATGCCCTCTCCAATGTTATTCATCATTATCGTGAACAAGGGCCCCAACACACTCCCTTGCGGAACTCCTGACGTCACTTCCCCCTCCTCACCCACCCTCAGGAAGTCTCCTACCCAGCTAACCACTCTCTCGTCCTCCACCAACATCTCTACCTTTTCCAGTAGCCTCCATCAATCCCGCCATCTGTGTTTCACACGAGAAGCCTCTCCTGAATCAATGCTGTCTACCCAACCTAGGTCATTCATTTCTCCCACCATATAACTGCCCACCAGCATTTCCATTACTTTCCCTACGCAGGTCATCAGGCTTACTACTGGGTTAGTCTTATCCCTACTTCCCTTGTTAATTGGTACCACTACCGCTTCTTTCCATTGATTTGGCAACTTCCGCTCCTCCAGGGATCCGACCCAAGTGCCTTCTAACCTTTCAAACTCCTGAACCCCTTACACCTCTTCCATCCTTATCTCTAAACCTCTCTGTCCTACCATGTTTGCTACTTTCCGATACTCACATACTTCTCTTATAAGCACAGGTAGTACTGCTCCTGAAGCAAATTTGCCTTCTCCCTTTCCTGCGTACATTCCTGTTCCTTCCTCTCCCTTAACCCTTCGCACATAGCTCTAAAGGTCTGCCCCATTTCCTTTCCCAACGCCTTCAACTCTGCCTGTATTTCTCCCACTCTTTACCGCCAGACCCTTGCATGTAGCCTCCTACACTTTCTCTTTAAGGCCCTTATTTCCCTCCCATAGAAGGTAGAATCACCACCTTTCCCAACCAGCCTTCCATGCAGCAATAAGCTTCACAATCTGTATGCCAGCGGTGCCTAAACAAATATCAAAATACTCAAGATATTAAAACATATTTTTCAAGTCACAACGCGACAAACACGCTAGGAAAACCATTTAACGGAATAAAATGACACAACTATGCTATAAATTCACTACGAAAGTAAACTCAAAAGCTTAGAAATATTATAAATAAATTGTAATACATACGTTTACTGCTACAAAATACCTGCTATGCGATTTACAAACCATGGATACATAACTTTACATCTTTTGTTATGACACGCTGCGAAAAAAATGGAAGTAAATGTTAACATGCGATAAGATACGCTTTTGTTTCATTTATAATAGGCAGATTTCAGATATTCCTTGTTCCCACTGCCCTCTGTACGAACAATTATAGTTCGGGTATCTTCGGCTGAAAGAATGACGTCACAGGCAGCCGTCGTGAATTGGATACACCAATAGTGGCAGCCTGTTTGGTCACATGACCATCTTCCACCAATGAGAATGCGCTCAGCTCATTAATAGTCGGAAATTTTCTGACAAGCGTAGAAAAACTTTTCATCAACAGCCGCCATTTTGATACAGTGACTGCATAGAAATTTGGAAATTTGTGTGTAAATTCCTGTAATTTTAACCATTCTCTGGAGGATATTTTCACCTTATCAACAACTTCAGAAGTTTTGTGTTATTACCTGTGGTCAGTGTCAGCGAAAGGTGTGACTGTATGTGAAAATTTTTGTGTGATTTACTTTTGGATCATTGTGAGTTCCGTCGGAAGATGGAGAGAGGTACTATGTAAGCTCATCCGCCAGTTTCGGGCTTCATTAATGATTATTGTGCTCTGTGCTCCATTATCATGTTCCTAAAGATATGGAATAAACATCGAACTTTTGGCATGACATTATTCATGTGTTCATTATGCCATAGAGGTACCGTAGTGAAACTAGTGATGGTTTGAAAAATTTTCTAATGCGATCTTGTGTAGGCCAGTAGGCACGGCTTGGTAAACAGCAAGATATGGCCGATCATCTCGTCGACGGACCGCCAAATAAGCGGCCGAAAATGTCTGATCCTTTTCAAGGCACGTCAGATTCTTCAGGTATGTAAGACACCAATTTTTAAAAAATGTTTATTTGACAATTCACTGATTTCTCACAAAAATATTGGTCAAGTAAGGAGGCGTTCCTTGTTCTATGATTTGACATTGTAATGAAAATTAAATTTTAGATTTGAAATTTATTTTAAGCAATTGTTATTGGGTGAGTATAATTTTTTTTATTAAATGGGCAAATTTACATTGTTTACTTTCACAGCTGCACATGTGGGAAGTACTAACATGTGGTTGACAGTTCTTATATTCTTGGTGACAATAATGTAAATATGCCAAGCATGGAAACTGGCAATGACAATATATTCTTTATTCTCTGTGTTTGCCATTTGTATTATTATTTAAATTTTAAAATCTATGTTTACGTAGAGTAGGTCTAGTTTATTTTAATTGTTTACATTTGCACTGCACATAATTTTCGACTTTTGTTATTTTAATCATATGCTGTATTGAAGTAATGTAGCATGGTAAAAGCATGAATAACTAGCATGATTTGCCTTACAAATGCTTATAATATTTTTGGTGGTTAATAATGTTTTGCTGTTTGAATCTACCCATTTGGTCATCCATTGACATAGTAAAATGTTTTGGGGGAGAGGCTACAGTAATTTATCAGGAATTTAACTCTGGCTAGCTTTTGTTTAACAGCACACTATTCAATTTTTACCATTACTAGGTATTTAAGTTAACATTGTGCAGTCTTATTTTTTTTTCTTTTAGCTCTTCAAATTTTGGGTCAGTGTAATTTTGTTTTAACCACTTTCTCTTAATATTCTGTTACCTCCCATCCGCCCTGCAGTTCCGATGGCAGGCCATTTAATGGTGCACCCAACTTTCAACTTGGGCTTGAACACGACACTTGGAAACGGTGGTGGTGCCATTCAGCAACAGCTACAGTGGAGTACGCAAAAGAGAAGTAAACTTAATTTACTGGCCAAACCATTGTATTTAACATTAAAGAAGTTGATATGTACATTCAATAGTATTTGAAGTGAAATTGAGGTAGCCCTTGATAAAATTTTTTGATAATTGTCTAGAATAGTGACACATAGTAAAACATGATTATTTATTTTGAAAGTGTTATTTTTTTATTATCTTAAATCATTTTCATTTATATTTTTTTTAATGTTTTCATAACTGTTACATGGTCTAATTGGTAAATATTTACAATCGCGGTAGATGCCAAAAAAAATGCTAAAAATCCGAAAATACTTTTATTCTATGCTCTTTCACTTCCTCTTTTCAAATCAACCGGCGGAGATAAGAAATTCCAAATACTTTAGGAGATATCGAATTTTTTAATTTCATGATATGTAGAGTCGCGGTAGATGCCAAAAAAAATGTAAAAAATCCTAAAATACCTTTATCATATGCTCTTCAACTTCCTCTTTTCATTTAAAGCGGCGGAGATAAGAAATTCCAAATACTTTAGGAGATATCGAATTTTTTAATTTTGCAATACAAGACCTGTGGAACCATTCGAGCGGCGCCATTTTTGTTATTTTGCCGTGTGTTCGTGAATACGTGAATCGTGAATGCGTAATTAATAAAATGGTTGATTAGGTCAGGTCAGTTACATTATTAATACTTTCAAACTAAGCCGACATTAAAAATTATTTTGTGAATTAATTTTAATGGATGTTTAGTTTTAAAATATTTATAATGTAACTGACCTGACCAAACAAACCCGGACAGAGGGTGAACAGTAAACTAAAATGGTCAATTAGGTCAGGTCAGTTACATTATAAATACTTTCAAACTAAGGTGATATTAAAAATAATGTGAATTAATTTTAATTATTCTTTAGTTTTAAATTATTTATAATGTAACTGACCTTACCTAACAAACCCGTAACAAAGGATGTACAGTAACAACTCACGTAAATTTTTTTGTTACTTATTACTTGCGCAACAATATCAAAATAAAAATAAGACTTTAAAATTAGAAACGTTAAAAACTCACCTAAGTTGGAGGCGGTAATTAAACACCGTTTTAAACAATAATTGAACTAAATAATCACGTATTAGTTCATTTGAATTCTGGCCTATCACGAACAATCACGTGACATCATTATCCAATTAAAAAAATAGATACTCGTACGTAAACAAGAAACAATGGTGCACGCACGCCACAGGAATGCGCTGGTTTTGTGCTGAAATTTAAAAATTCAATATCTCCTAAAGTATTTGGAATTTCTAATCTCCGCCGCTTTTAATGAAAAGAGGAAGTTGAAGAGCATATAATAAAGGTATTTTCAGATGTTTAGCATTTTTTTTGGCATATACCGCGACTCTACTTATGATGAAATTAAAAAATTCGATATCTCCTAAAGTATTTGGAATTTCTTACCTCCGCCGGTTGTTTTGAAAAGAGGAAGTGAAAGGGCACAGAATAAAAGTATTTTCAGATTTTTAGCATTTTTTTTGGCATCTACCGCGATTGTAAATATTTACCGTCTAATTTTTTTCTGCTTAAAGTATATCTATATATAATATTGTTTTGGCCCTTAAAAAAATTAATAAACCCTAATGCTTTCTAGAATTATGTAGGTCTAATATAGTATATAATTAATTTTATTCTTTTTAGATTTGAATACTTATGTTTATATGATAGTTGTTTTGTGTCACACATCCAAGTTATTCCTTTAATCCCAGTGGCATGATCCTGGATTCATAAATCCTGTGGAACATGATGCTTGCTGTTTAAATTTAGTACATCAAAAGATTCTGGCCAAACAAAAACTCAAATATTTCAATACATACATATTACGTCGGGTTGTGTGTACATTTTTCATTCGTATTCAACTTAAGAACAACAAATTCATTGTTTTATCATAAGTATTTGTTATTTTCAGATCTTTTGATGTACTAAATTAAAACAGCAATCATTATGTACCGCAGGATCAATTTATGTATGTATACGGGATCATGCCTTCAGGATCACGCGATAAACTTGGCTTCGTGATAACGGAAAAGTTAACAGTTTACTTTTTTGGTTGTACCGTTCTGCTTCCTGGAGTGCAAGAGGCGTAAGGGAATACCTGCTTCTTTTTATTCTGTGTTTTATTAATTGTTTCTTATCTGGCCAGGTTGGCTAGCAGTGTTCTCGTATGATTTTTGAGGTGTAAGGTACTGGCTGCCCTTTCGCACTTGATCCACTCTTGCCCTGGGAACAAGAATGATGCAAATTTGTCTTAAATGTTTGGGAAAAAAATCCTAATTGAAACAGATAAATATTAGCCATTACAAATTGTGAACTGTGAGAGTCTAGAAAGCAATATGCACTATATTATAATTTGCGAAAATTATTGTTCATATTCTGCTCGGCTGTTTTCCTCAACTAGTTAATAATTTATATATTTACCTCAGGGAAATAACTTCATTTTATTTAAAAAAAAATTAAAATAAAAATCGTAACTAATTATTACCTGTTTTGAATGAGTTGCTGTTCTAGACAAGTAACCTACTAAGTTTCGTGACAGATGTCTTATAAACACACAACGCATGTTATGTACAAGGTCCTGCTCAAAGTTAACGGTAACAGACAAACGTGCTTGTTAGAGTAATGGTTGTAATTGTGAATGGGGTAACCTAGCTATATCTCTTTATCTCTTGTTTCACGTATTTGTTGTGCATGAAAGTTGAGATCGATGTGACATCGCTTCACTCATATCAGTCCTTGCTGTCATTGCACATCTCTGCTACCTCTATTAAAGCAGGCAACGCAGTTTAGATCATAAATATTTAACGTACGCAAGTTTAAAAAAAGATGGGCTGGATCTGTTAACTTGAGGGTTATTTTCTTTGTCATAAATTGTAGTTGCTAGTTACATTTTTATGGTAGCATAGTGTCTGTTTTGCATGTTACTTCTTTTCTTGCAACCACAAAACATATTTTCACTATTTATGCCAACATTTGAAGGCTTTGGAAGCTGTTTGTTGTCATTTAAAGATTTTAAAAAAATTAAATAATTAAAAAATTAATAATTTTACATGTGATTTCAGGGTGTTCACAAATTGGGGGTATACATTTAATAGGTGGCTAGAAATGCCAATACTAAAATTTTTTGTTGACGAGCTAATGTCCAGAAACGCGGCCCTAAAAAAGTAGGTGCAACGGTAGCACCCAAATTTGAATTTGGCGGGTTTCAGGGGACTACTCCACTGGTCCGGAGGATGCAGTGGGGTTCAGACGTTCTGGGGGAAGCAGGTGATCACTCGGGTAGAGACGTTTATAGAGCTAGTCGTACGCAGTCTGGTGTACATCGCCCTTTGTGTATTGAAACTCCCAGTTTCAGCCAGTAGCTGGTTAAGCCATTCGAAGGTCTTCCGATTCAGCACGTGTCTGTCGTGAATGCGCCCTTAGTAAATCAGCACTGCTGCATTAACGTGTTGAACATCTCTGTGAACGTAGAGTCTGCAGTGCGTTTGCTGTTTGTCAGATTCAGGACTTGTCTTAAACAGTCAACACCGAGCTGATCGCCTGAGGATAAGTGTGTAAACGCACCGCAGCCAACCAACTACCGATTCTAAACGTCCAAGTGTGGTGTTGCCTGCTTTCCGCGGAGCGTTTACTCGTGTTTTCTCTAAGCCAGTGGAGTATTCCCCTGAAGCCAAATTCAAACTTGGGTGCTACCATTCGTGCCTGTAACTCTACAGGATTTTGTTTCCGGGCATACGTTCCGAAACAAAAATGGCTTGTTGCGACATTTCCTGCCGACCATTAAATTCAACCCCTGTAATTCGTGAACATTATGTTTAAGCATTGCTGATGCCTATTGTGAGAATATTGTGAGTATTGTAGAATATATAATCTTATTTCACAGTATGTAATTGACTGCTGAAGTTAACTGATCAGTTATCTCGTACCTGTCGATTGTTATGATATTTTTTCAAGCCACATTGGTTATTGTTTGTGTGTTCGTAATGCTTTTAAAAGGGTTACTATGTGTGGCATTCTTGATTGATTTAAAGTGTATTCAATCTCTGTAGCTAATAAATTGTTAATAATAATATCCACTAACTTACTGCAGTATCTGCTAAATCTTTTAGAAGGTCTCTCACAAATTTTATCTTTCGCTTGATAGTCCTGATTGTATTAATTTTTTTCTCCACTGTCACTACCAGTTTTGGACTGAATCAGGAAATAATTCAGAATGTAGTTAGTTGTTCATCAATTTCAATAGGGATAAAATCAAATAGCTTTACATCCCTGATCTCTGGCGATTCCCTCGATAAAAATGATTGCATTAGATGTACCTAGTTTAGTTAGTTATATAAATTAAAAGCCATAATTGGTTTGTCATCACACATTGAATGTAAACAAATAACAGTGCATTGAAGTGCATCAAACATTTATCCAATAAACTTGCCACGAAATTCCTGTGTGCTATTAGTATAGCATATATGAATATGCTAGAATAGATGATGCTAGATCTAAGTTTTAAGTTTTACTTGAAAAAAAATGTACTCTCATGACAACTGGCCAATGTTTTTATGAACAGTGTAGTTTATACATGAATGTGCACACCTGTTGTTCACCTGGATTTGTGTCTTCTGAATGGTAGTCGACCATGCAAGCAACTGGCATACTAGCGTGGCTCCCTCTAGGGACATTTCTTTTCTCTACAGTACTTTTTTTTCCTTGTACAAATCTGTGTGAACAGAAAAAAAAATTCACAGCGACATTTAGAAAATTATAATTACCTAACGTTTGTTCTTATATGCATATTGATTGTAGTACTTTTATTGCTTGTGTATCAATTATAAAAATCTTATTAAAAAATTAGAAATCCTTGCACAAGTAATGAGTACATGCACTTGTACTGTATGTAGGGATTATAGGGATCTTTCTTGCATACTAGCTGGGATTAGAATTAGTGTTCACTTTCTCTATTGCCTTTTGTGCTCAAGAAAGTTGCCCGTGTGCAGGGACATTACATTACTAAATCAAAAATATTATTGCGGAAGCCACTTGCATATTTCATTTGACTACATGTTTGAAGCATTCATAAATGTTTGAAAAAAATATTTAAGATTCTAGACTCTAATTATCAGTCAAATATCTGAAATAACTGGTTTTTATATGACATATTTTAGACTAATATTGTAATAATATTTTTTATTTTATTTACATAACTTTGTCTATTAAGTAAACTTCATTGCAAGAATTTCAAGCACACTTATCCTGAAGTTTTGCAAATTCCCTTAAAGCAGGTTGTCATGGAATGACGCTATCAAACTCTAAGGCTTTTGTGTTGCATGATGTATGCAATTATTTTCCATTCTTTATTCCAGATTTTTGTGTAGTGCAAGCAACTTTTCAATGTTAGGGCTAAGTCTAAGGCTTATTTGCTTCCTAAGCTAACTGCATTTTACTATAACTGACTAAAGCTGTGAATTAATTAAGTCATGTATTTGCATGTTGGAGAAAAGTGTTTCCAGTAACGTTTGCTTGCTTGTGCCTATTCGATTTTGTAAATGCTTTTATTAGGGAAGATTGAACACAAATGGCAGAGACTCCAAGGAATATACACACATACACACACACACTAAATGTCTCTTCTGCAGTAGGGACATGGGTACAGTTCAGGTTGACACCAGAGTTTATTTAGGAATCAGGACAAGACAGTAAGAGGCAGAAGTGCAGGGAAAAATAGATCAAAAAACCCCTCAAATAAAATTAAGCGAATTTTAGACAATGATATGACAGGTACAAACAATAATGTGAGAAAATGTTCATACAGACCAAAAATTTGAAATATACTTCATAAAGGCAGCTGAGTCCAATGAACAATTTGTGACGATGACGTCGGCGAAGCACAAGCTCACATGCGGCAGTGGCAGAAGGGGAAGGACGGCACACGACTTCAGGCACTGAGTGTCGTCACACGGTCAACACATATCGAGAAGGATACGAGAGGCTGGAAAGCGTAGGGCGGTTAGGGGGATGGTGTCTGTGGGGGTAAGGGACGGACGGATCGTGGACGAGGCGACGGGATACCGGGATCAATGGAGAGAGGAGTAGCACCTGTCAGTGTGGGAAGTGATGAACTGAGGGTCCAATGGGGTTTCCCCAACAGCATCCGGAGGGCAGTGTGGGGAAAAACCAGAAGGGGCAGAAGGTCGTTTTTGATGCGTGCGCCCAGACGTGGGAATAGAAGAGAAGAATAGAAAGGACATAAAAGATGAAGAAGGTGATGTGAGCAGGAACGGGGAGAAAACATTTTGGGCGGGCCGAGGCAATGGATTCAGTATGGCGAGCTTTCCACCGCAGGCCAGAATCCAAACACTTAGCTTTGATGTTAATATTCATTCTTCCACCATTGTGGTCATATATGTATGTATATGATTGCACCGGTACAACCACTTAAAGGACATGCTGTTTGGATTTGTTGTTACTGGAGCAAAACTTAAGTTATGAGCGACGCTGGAAAGTCAGTTTGTGCAAAGTAGCAAAGTTGGGTTCAAGTTCTAGGTTCAGTTTCCCCAGTGTGTGCATTTAGCTACTTACTGCGAGGCCAGTGTTCTATCTCTGCGCTCCCATTCCGTCCTGCTACACTGGCTTTGTGACATCTGTCTGCTTTTTTCATCCCTGCTGATATATTTTTTTTGTTTTATACCTTTTTTTATGGAAATAAATATGTAGCACTGTGCCATTAAAACCTTTTACTCACGTAGAAAGTTTAATTACACACAATTTTACTACATGTAAGTTGTCATTTTTGTATCCATTAAAAGTTACTGCATTGATTTTGAACCGAGTGTTTAAAAATTAACATTTAGAGTATAATGTTATTGAGGTCAGTCTCTGCTGTCCTTTTGTGCAGTCACGCACCTGCTTAGAACTAACTGCCAATGTTGTTATGACGAATTAACATAACCTTTCACCCGACTCCACACCGTCTTAGCAGGGCTCAGGTTACGCAATGTCTTCTTCAGATTACACTGATAATGGTGGAAGTGGAGCAGCCACGTGACTTATATATCACATTCTTTACAACACTGCTTGTTTGCTGCTTTCACTTCATCCATCTGTTAGGGCTTAGTAAAAGAATTGTGTGTGTGTGTCCACGTTCATTGATGGAAGCCACAAAAGGTAGTAGTGATATTCCCTGTCTTTTTGTATGTATTTAGGTTAATTATCTATAGGGGATTAGGGTTTAGTAAATTCCATTCACAAGCAAAAATAACCCGAGGAAAGTGCATCT
The DNA here is from genome assembly GCF_032445375.1 of Bacillus rossius redtenbacheri. NCBI lineage: Eukaryota > Metazoa > Arthropoda > Insecta > Phasmatodea > Bacillidae > Bacillus > Bacillus rossius. Next base: position 56,379,353 of record NC_086337.1, on the reverse strand, counting down.
AAAGAGATACACGCAATATTGTGTGGGAGGCACCGCTGTTTTCTTGTGCCTATGGCGCCAGGCGACTTGTTCTTGTTTCTTCAGCGCAGTCGTGATGCAAAGCATAGGTGGTGTAAACGGGAGCCCCAGAGAAAACTAAAAGGCTGGTGATGTCTGCCTTCACCACAATGTGAGGACCCAGTTTGACCCCGCAGGTAGCCTTGGTATAGGAGTGCAAATTTCTGCTTTAAGTTGTCATTAACAAGTCTTGATAATGTTTATTTAAATGCCATGGCTGGATTAGTAGAATATTTGGTGTACAAAACATGTAGTTAATGTGTATATTCTTCTGTAGAGTATGTCATGTAGAATATTAAGATTTATGTACTATTATGCTTTTGAAAAATTATATGTTACAGCATCACACAGAATGTGTATCTAATTAAATTAGGTGACTACTTGTTTCAAAATTCTCAATTTTTTTGTACGACTCAGCATTAAAATATGCTACTCGTGCAAAAAAAATAGTTTAGATAAACATTTTTACTGTTAACATTTATACTATTTTTATCATAAATGGCTCTACTTAATATTGTAAATACACTCAGCATGTAATGAGCAACACTGGAAAGTCAATTTGTGCAAATGTTTGCTCAGAACATGTTTGAATTAAATGAGAACATAGTCATTTGAGTGAAAGCTTTGATTTTCTTGCACTGTGTGAAACATCCATGCACTCTTCGCTGTAGCTATGTCCAAATACTTGGAAGTCGGCAAATCGGTTCTTTTAAAAAAAAAATGCAAGCATTGACAAGCTAGAAGCAGTAGCTTGATCGTAAAACTTGTGTTTTTTTCTTATTTTAAATGTTTTTCAATATCGCTGGCACCACGATGCCCAACGCCAAAATCAGTATGATATTCTTCACGTGTAACGTCTTCTGCACCACTCCTGTGTTTCATAAATGGATGCTTTTTTTTTTTTTTTTGCAAAGTAATATGAAAGATACACTTGTGTTTAGGTTACTTTTGTAATGTTACAATCACACACTCCGTCCAACTTCGAACTAGAACAAAACATTGTAGGTAATGTTCACTCAGTGGTGGATGTGGAACGGGAATGAAGAGGAAGGGGAGTGGATTGGCTTGGAACTCGCTCTCTCTGGTAGTTTGAGTCGTTTAGGAGTCTGGAACCGAACCCACGGTCACGTACTTCGTAGACGAGCATGATGCTGGATTCACGATAGCGCGATTCCCAACCAGTCACGTTCGACACATCTTTGACGTCAGCGCTACAAAAATGGTGGACGCGACAGCATTCCCGAATAGAAATCGCGTTCGCTAGCGCGGCATTACTGATCTTACATTGCCCGTGCCACCGCCACGCTTTGCGAGTGAAAAAAAATAAGTAGGTATATTAAAGTATCATTTTGTTCGCAAAAGCGAGACATTTTTTCCCTCGCTGGCGGGACACCGGGACGGACAGCCTGAAAGTGGGACTGTCCCGCGCAAAGCGGCGTATGGTGACGTTATTCATTCCGGACCTTGGGGGGAGTTTAATATCGAGGTTTTTTTAACACAAGTGTTTATCCTGATAATATGGCAACAAAATTACACATGCGTTGCGCAGTGTGTAGCGTACTTCCAAGAAGTGCCTGTAGATTGCTGTAGAGAAGCACGGGCACATCATTTAGCAAGCAATAGGAGAAACGTGTGAGAGGTCACTAATCAACCATCCCTGTAGCATTCACGTTCATGCAATCTTACATCAGTATGCTCGTGGGCACGCACAGAATACGGACTGTCTATTCCTTTGTATAGATGGCAGAGCACATGGGATATTTAGTGATGTGAAATGAAAATGAGTTAAGTAACTGTTATTTCCAAAATAATTTGTGTTGGGGAAATTCTTAAAAGAAATACTACACCTGAAATCTACTGTCACATTGGCAAATTATACTAATGTAATATTTTTTCCCAGATTAATAAACCTAGAAGAATGCATTTCAGTTATTATCACATGGTTACGTGCACAATATTATGCCTATTTGAATTTTTATTCCAATTGAGATGGAACAGACAGATCTACAGTTTTCATGAAGTGTAATTCACTACCAGTGGCCTGAATGAACAGTTTGTAACAACCAATCAAAGAATTGCTTGTTCCAGAGGACCTGGGTTGCAGTCCCGGTCAGGTAATGCTGATTTCAGTTTTCATTGTTTTCTGAAATCATTTCAGCCAAATGCTAGAAGAGCCTTAACATACCCCACAGCCAGTTCTCATCCCAGTATCCATGTTGTGTGTGTAATCGCGCTTTAGATAAGAGGTGAAAATGAAAAATCATGACAAATAGCACTAGAACTCATTTATTTATTGTCAGTTTTTATTTTTAGTTACAAAGCTCCTACTTGAGATTGCCCTGCTATTTTTAGAATTTGTGCTATGGACGCCATCATTGCAAGTAGTGAAATAATCATCAGCCTTTCTTGTTTTTGGTTAAAACTCACAAATCGCAGTGCCTACATTCATGCCACTCGCAAAGTAACACCAAATAAATCAGAAACAAAGTGTCAGAGTAGCGATAGTGTCTGCCGGAGAGTATTACGACCAGACCACCGCTCTCCTGCAACGGGCACACGATTCACGCCCAACTGTGGGAACTATTCCACGCTCGGGTGTCCAAAGGTTTGCGAAATTATCAGTTTCAACTTAACAGGGAATTGTGTTGGTTAACCTCACTGCTTTGTTAAGAACTATGTCAGTTAAGATTCTGTGTACTTGAGATAAAGGCAAATTATAAATCTTTGAATAATTTCCAACTCTGGAGTGAAGGGGAACACTCCCCTAGTTATTAATTCAGGAAAAAACAATGCGGAATTAGTCTAATATGCTTAAGTGACACATTTTTTGTAACATTTGTAGTCTAATAATTCACTATAATTAATTATTTTGAAAGTAGTAGATTTTTTCCCCTGCAAAATTTAAGTCGCTTCACCAAATTTTTCTGCAAAATCAGATGATTCGAACATGGCTTATAAACTATGTCAACCCACGAGTGGGATTCGATAGGGTCACAATAAAGATGATAATTTGAAGAATGACACAGATTGGCAAGTGATACTGTCCAGGGTATGGCCCTGCACCGTTGCAGACGGCGGTGCTCTTCAAATGCCCGTAGTACCTCCGCGAGTGCCATGGCCGTTCTGCTCTGGCTCACCGCACGCCTCACCACTTCCCGCCTGGCTAACGCGGTGCACATGTCGTTTGCTTGCCTTCTCCCGCTTGCACGTCACTGGCTGTCTCGAGGCCCACTGTCGTTGAGCGTTGCGTGTAACCACGTATAAAAAAAAAAAGAAATTTCTGAACAAGCTGCAAATGCACACAAAGACGCCGTGCTTGCGTGGTTAGGGGAAGCCTAATGATTCAGTCCCGACTTCAAGTGCAAAGTGGTTCTTAGTTCGTCTAAATCTGGAAGATCTTGTTTGAATCCTGTCCTTGCCTAGCCTGGCGACTTGGCTCACTGGCGTTCCTCGTACTTGCTAGAAGAACTGTGGGGCTTTGTGTGCCTGACAACGGCTTTGTTGTAAGAACCGACAGATGCTCGCCAGTCTGGGTATTGTGTTGCATGTTTTGACCTGTCACGCTGCATGCTCTTGCACAAGTTTTACCTCTCTTGTAGCTAGAAGTCATTCTCACAAAGCATTATGGTTTTTCAATTTGTAGTTTTATGTTTGTTCTTTTACATAAGTTCTTCTGTACTTCTGAGCGTGAGTAAGCCTGCAGTTAAATTATTTTATTCTTTTTTTGAAATTCTAGGTCATTACTGCATTATTTGTTCTATTTGACCGTTGGTTATTATAATTTTAGAACTCCTTTACCCCCATTACGTGAAGCCCTAATTGTTTTTAGCTGTGCTGGTTGGTAATGTGAGTATTGAATATTGTATGTATTCAGATTGCAATCTCGGTACGTTATAGTTGGGTACAGTTACTCTTGTCTGGGCGTGCTACTAGTGAGACATAATTACTCGTTGGCACTCCTTGGGCTGTTTACCAAACACGCTCTGAAGCGTATTCACACAATTGACACTTTGATAAGAAGGCTTTATTCTAGTGCACACAAGTTTCCCTGCCAAGATAAATGAACAAGTGTAAACATGTGTTTCTGCATGCAAATATTTCTAAGGCAGAGAGAGGAACTCAGGAGCATCTAAATGTTTCACTTGAAAAAATCAGTTGTGTTCACTTGTGAAATTTGGTGCAGGGTAGTGATTAGTATATCACACAGTAATTGTATCAGTTTGTGGCTAAAAGCATTTACCTATTACAGATGATAAACTGGTGTTCCCATTTCGGTGCATACATGCCACTCCATCAAGTTTTGTGTAAAAAATTTAATGGAGTTGGAGGCGAAACTGTGGCTAGATGTTATGTCCATTGTTTCAGCTGCTTCATGCATGTAAATGTTCAGTTTAAGGTTGTTCTGGCCTTAAGTAGGTATAAAAATTAAAAACTGCTGCCGAAACTTACCAACTGAACGTTTCTCTTGTTCACTTGTCGATGGTCTTCCACTTTTTAGAGTTTGATTGCTTACATTCCCGACACAAGACCTTCGATAATATATTTTCGGAATGTTTCATGTAGCAGAACAGGTTGTGTTGAGTTTAGTTTGGCACATGCTACACAAATGGAAACTATTTACAAGTGAGACTTTTAAAATCCAAAAATAAAGTTTGTGCTACCACTTCAAATACTTTTTCGCAAAACCATAACTGGAGCAGTAATGATCTGCTTGTTTGGCAGCTCCCACGTGTGTCGTATACTCTATTACTAACTGTGGCGTAGGTATCTCTTCTTTTTTGGTTTTGTAACATGCCTTTATTAGCTTCACTTGTAACTAACGAAGTATGTAAACAAATCTTGGAAGTCCATTTTAACCTACTTATAATTGTCGTATCAATTTAAAAAAACTTAGCAAGTATATGTAATCCAGATGACCATACAATAATGTGGTACCATCGTATTGCTCTGATGGAGCTAAAAGGTGGATAGTGGAACTCTTCAGTGGCTACTAGTAAACTGTACAGTTTAATACAATGTAACAATAAATGAGTAACAAATATATATATATATATATTTTAAACTATGTACTTATTTGTAGTTCTCTGCATCATCAAATCATCACCACATTTGAATTATGACATGTACTCAACATAGTTGTACATCGTTCATCATGCCAAGGTAGCACCATCATTTTATCATCAATTTTATAAGCTTTCACATTGTGTTCTTTTGAGTTTTAGATTATTTTTTTCCCTAATTTGAGTTGGTAGTCCCTATTTTGTAGTACAGTTCCTGGCAGATAAACACCCTTTTTAATAAGCTTGCAAGGTCAACACGTGTATAAAATATATATCTAAAGAGGAAGTATGCCACTTTCTATGTATATTTTAGACCACTGCTATCAATACCAAAATGATACAAGTAGTGAAAGTATGTTTGGGTCGTAATAAGGCATTGGTAGTTGCATAACTATAACATGATTTGTGGCCTAAAATTGAATCATTCAGAGAACCTGCTGTCACATAAATCCGAAGACCAGTCATTAAGACAAGTCATATGTTTATTTCTTTTTTGTGGGTTATATATTTTGAAAGAGAATTTACTGCAAAATGTTGACTTGGGCTAGTATTCTAATAATTAACTACCAGTATATTTAAGTGTTTTTTTACTTGGCTGAGCCTAAACATATTTGGCCTACTCTCTCTTGCAGCATTGGTAGACTACACATGTAGGTTTCCAAAATATTTGCAGGAAACATTTCCGTGCAAAAATGTCTTCCAAGAAACCAGATGAATCCAACCAATCTACAGGAGAAAAAATTCTAGCAGATATGTTGTTGCTTTTCTTCCCAAATTTAACAAAACACTGTGTAAAGCCATAATTTCTTCCAGAGATACATCTTTCCACCTCCACCTGATGGAATGTTGTTTCAGTGGCCTGATCTTAAAAATTTTTTGTTTTTCATCAGCATTTTGTTTCTGCTCTGATTTCCTGAAAAAGACAAACACGGAAAATAAAGTTGTACAAATTGTATAGCGTCAGTTACATAAAGGTGGCCTCCTGTATCGTTTGAGTCAAAAGGAAGGCAAACAAGATCACCGTCATTTTCTGTGCACTCCTTTCAATTTTCGCAAACAGTATCTTGCAACACACTATCATTGTCGTTTTCATCACTGGAAACGGAATACGAGGTTCGAGCATCATCATCATCATCATTCATCATCTACTGAATCGCTACCAAAGTCTTGAAAATCTCTTTCATCACTTGTTTACATCGTTTTAAATATTACAGCAGTGTTTCCATAGACAGTATATGTAGTAATCTCTGCTTGAGACCTGTACTGCATAAAGAAATTTGGTTGTGTTTCGAAACATCCATATAATAGTGAAACGTGGTTCAAGATGTTTCGAGAGCCAGGCTTGAGAAAGGATTGGAGCAGAAAATTAAAGATGGCGGACCAGGCTTGACCTAGGAGTGACGTATATTGGTAGGATCAGAATTACAGAATTCTGACGTAGAGGCTCGTGTCTGCCATCCAAGGCCTTAAGGTGTAGGTAGGCGTGTAACAAATTTTAAATAAATAAATGTATCAAAGTTTATAAGTGGTGAATTTCTACCGGTACAACTTCTAGCCATTTTGTACCAGGTTTGGTGAATCCTGTGCTTGCAAATGTGAAGCCAATTACTTTTTTTTTTATTGGTGAATCCATAGTACTGAAATGTAACTATTTTTAATTATTTTCTGGTAACCTAGCTGAATATTGAGAAACACAAGTTGTTTGAAATAACTTTGAAATGTATTTTAATTGTGATACTAACTTTTAATATTTTCTAAATGATCTACGACCCCGGGAGTCTTGTGCTCTGGTGTCTCTGTTTTCCTTGCACCCTCAAACCCAGTTGCGATGCTCGACTCTTCAAGCTGGCATGGAGTTGGTATTAACGTCGTGTAAAATGTCCATACACATGTTTAAAATTAATGACTGCTGAAGTATTGTGCTCTTTTTTTTTTTACTATAAAGAATACAACTAAAAACACTAATGAATACCACAGTAGACTTGGGATTAATTATATTAAAAAATTTAAGTATTATAATAAGTCATTACAAATTTTGTTAGCTTCTTAATTTAATCATTAGCTATAATTAGTAATGAAAATTACTGCAAGCATCCAATCACTATAGTTCTGTCTCACAAACTGCAGTCATCGGAGTGCTGCAGATGTGTTAACTAATGCAATAAATGCAGACACTGGTAAACAAGTGTTCTGAGTATAATTTTGCAGAGCAACAGAACTTTTTGGTGAGAGGTTGTTCTTGTTAGTGTGACGTACTAATGTATATCTAAGTACACACAAGAAACAAGGGTATTGCATCGTAGAATCATAAAGTAATTCTTAAAATACCCGTGCGGTGATTGTAATCAGTTAATTTTTTTCAGTAGTTAACATTTCCAGAAACTATTTTTAACTCCAAATGGTTTGATATTTCTTTTGAGTTTCCCCAACTACGGTCTGTAGTATGGTGTGAAATATTTTTTTTAATAGTGTCGTGATGTGAACGGTAAGAAACGTCAATTTTTCCAAAAAAGCATTTTGTGTGTAGATTTTATTTTTTCACATGACATGGTAGTATCTTGAGTCAAGGCCTTGTCTGCTTTACTAGCCACGTGGAAGGGATAAAAAGTAATTTTATGACAATGTTATAACTCAAATCAAATAGACTTAATTTTGTTTGAAAATATATTTTTAGTTAATTTATATTGTATGTTCTGCTCGGGAAAAAGTTAGTTAGGAACCGGAAGGAAAAGACGAAGTGTTTAGTGTTTCCTTAGGCAGTAGTATATGTAGTAATCTCTGCTCGAGACCTGTACTAACTGCATGAAGAAATTTGGTTGTGTTTCGAAACATCCATAGAATACTGAAGAATGGTTCGAAAATGTCTGGAGAGCCAGGCTCGAGAAAGGATTGGGGCAGAAAATTAAAGGCCTTTGTCAGCTTCACTAGCCCACACGGATGGGATGGAAAGTAATTTTGTGAAGATGCAGTAACTCGAATCAAACGGACGTAAGCCTAGATTTAATTTAAGTTTGACAATATATATTTTTAGTTGACCTGTGTTGGTCGGGGAGAAGTTGCCGGGGTGTTTGTTGCTGTCGGCCGGACTGTTTGGTGGGGAAGACGCGTGTCGGGAGCGTGCTGCAGGCGTGCCGCGCTGCTTGCAGACCTGTTCACCAACACGGACATGTTCGACCTGGAGAACGACCTGCCCGACGAGCTGATGTCGTCCGGCACGTGGGGCAGCGCGGTGGAGCCGGCGGCCGGCAGCAAGCCCCCCGCGACGGGGCCCGGCCCCGGCCCCCCGGGCGGGGGCCTCCAGAACGGGGCCGTGGACCAGCCGACGCCCGACCAGCGACAGCTCTCGCACCACCTCATGCAGCAGCAGCAGCAGCAGCAGCAGCAGCAGCAGGTATGTCTGATCACCCACGCTGAAGTCGCCTGAACGTGCGCATGATTCAAGTTTTAAATGGTAAAATTTAAAAGAAAGAAAAAATCCCTTATAATACAGTAGAATCCCGCTAATCCGATCTAATTGGGACCGAACCCTGTTTGGATTAGCGAAAATTCGGATTAGGCGGAATTTTGTCATATGATGCCATATATTGTCTTTTTGAGGCGTATTTAGTTTCTGATATATCAAATATGTAAGGAAGGACAGACGAAAAATACACCTTTATTATTTAGCGTACATATTTAGTGTCATATAATATTTTTAAATAATCACATAGATAGATAGATAAATTTTAAGTTTCTTATGTACATATTAATAAACGTACAACATTACTTGAATAAAACTTGTTTTTCTTTACTTTTCTTAGTTCTTGAATGATATCAAAAAAATTTTTTATCCTAGCCCTTTTCGGATTAGGCGAATTTTCGGATTAGCGGGACTCTACTGTACAACTTTACTTCCAGCTTAATTTTATTATTTATTATTTTATTTATTACAGTTGTGACATGCACACCAACACCTCATAGAGAGGGTACTAGGGTGTGCACGTTAGTTTTTATACTAGTATTAACAAAACAAAAATCCTGTTTGGACGAGCAAGGTACGAATTAGTAGGACTCTTACCGTCACACGGTTAGTCTGTAACTGTACTAGAAAACATAGTTCACACCACAAAATGTTCGCTAGATTACCTCGTACCGAATGTGTGTTAAAAAAATACTTTTGTCGCAAAAATTTCAAATCTTTAAAGGTTCTGTCTTGCTTGCAACGTTGTTCATTTCATTTTGATGTTGTTACTACTACTTTAGGGCTATTTCTTTAACTAGCCACAATAGCTCTCTTGCCTCCAGATGGTTGCAAGTGTTCCTAATGCCAGTAAGTAGGCACACGAGAAGGTGTTCCTGATTGTGATCACTTGCGTGGCATGTTACAGCTTGCCAGTAAGGTTTAGGTATGTATCTGGTGGCGGAGTTGGTGACCGAACTGCAGATGCAAAGGAGCTACAATGATATATCTAAATGAAAGGCCTTTAAACTGGAAGCATGGGCCACTTGCCCTAGCCCTCCATCCTGTCTCATTTGAGCGTCACTCATGATTTAGGCCATTCATTTTGATTGATTGAACTTTTTTGTGTTAAATTAATATTCTGAAGGTATTTTCAGTTAAAAAAAAAATTTTGTGTGTACTAGTTTGCACAAGTATATTTAATAAGTTGTATTCAAATACAAATTCGACTTCAAGTACAATCACTGCAAACTGAAGAATACAGTACACTCCCGATTATCTGGGGTGATGACTTTCATTATTTTGTAGTTTGTGAAGATTTTCTGGATCAATATGTAAAGTAGTGTGATCTGGGAAATAAGACAAATAAAAACTGAAGTGAAAATTGTGTTAGGTTAAATTATGAAAGCTGTATAAAAACTTTTTTTCCCCTTCAAACATTTAACTATAATTACGAGTGGGGTAAACGTGTTTGGAAAGGATAGCTCAGTTAATTGAAGAGTTTAATTTATTAACTTCTTTTTACACTTGATTTCATTTATAACACTTAATAAGTATGTCTACGAATTAATGACTTATTCGTTTAGTTCACATATTGCACTCCCGGTGGAGCTCGGCTCGACAGTGGCTGGCACTTCTCGTCTGTTGCACACGACACTCCCGATGCATCGGTCTTCGCACACGAAGCCCGTCGCTCGCCCACGTTCGCTCTCCCAGGGGTCATCTGCCCCCACCTCACGTCATTGCCTCGGAGGCATTCCCCTCAGCCCCCTTCTGGAGTGATCTCACGCCCCTTCCAAGTGTTGCGTCATCAGGGTCGACAGTGGCGTGCTAGTTACCCCACTCACGTGCCGAATCCTCCAGAGGCGCCGATGATGGTGGAAGTGGGGAGAGGGGTGTAGCAAAGAGCCGTTACTAATCTGGTTAGGCGTCGTAACTGTAATGGACCGCGCTCCATCCGCAGGCTCCGCATCCCCACCTTCACAACAATATTTTTTAACAAACATTTTACGTGTAATTATTCTAGCTGACCTTACTCAACCAACCTTTCACTTCAGTAATATTTGTCTAATCTCCCAGACGCAGCTACACATTATTTTTTTTTCTATACGTGTTTGTTTTGTTATGTGGAAAAAGAAATTCTTGGTTTACAATTATTCTGACTATTCATTATTTGAATTCAATATTCACATTTGAAAATGATTTTGTATGCATATTTGTATTCAATTTTAATAATGAACTGATATTTAATACAGTGTTTGAAACGGCCACTAGTTTGGCAGTTCTACAGGACAGGAGTGAAGTGTGAATGCATGTGATGAAGGGACCTGGGCCCCTTCCCTCGCTAACACTGGCTGGATCCGCCTCTGATTCAGCGCGTGTTCCAGGGCAAGAACCTGATAGCGAGCGCGCTGGCGATGGCGTCAGATGCGCACGGCAGCAAGAGCCCCGGCCTGCAGTCCCCGCCCAACGTGTCGGTCAGCAAGGGGGGAGACTCCATCGTGGGGGGGCTCATGGCCCCCAACAGCGTGCAGGGCCTGCCTGTCGCCATGGTACGTCAGTCTCTGTCTTTCCTAGTAAGTGCGACGACCGCGTGTCTGGCGTCGGGGCCGGGCGAGTAACCTCCTGCAGCGCACCGCTCGGTGAACAAACCTTTATTTCACTGTGAGGCACATAACCTGGTTTGCAGAATCTTTAACGCCTATGCACAGTCTTTTAATATAATCGAATTTTAATGATTAAATGCTTGAATATTAACGAAATAAATCAAAGGAAAGAACTAAAATGTGTGGAAATTTATTTAACTGTACATACTAATGTGAAATAACCGATAAAATCTGAAACGATACAAATATAATTTAAATACATCCACATATACCGAAATGAGTCGAAACCTAATATAACAAACAAAATCCCTTGATACAATAAAAATTAAATGATTTGTACCCAGATGTAATTGAATAAATAAAATGAAGTAAAATCACATAAAAAAAGCATCAAAAGAACCCATTTGTTATGAAATAAAAGTACATTAATATAATGGAATTTCAGTGAAATTATGCCTACGCACAGTTCACTAGTAAATTAAAACCTCAATAAAAAAGTTCTTGTTTTGTTGTCATTTATAAACTAATAACAAACACATCTGAAAGGCTGTCTCAAGAAATTGTAATGCTGAGGTACATTACCCATTGATTATAATTTTGTCAGTATTTTTTATTTTGTTATGCTTGAGGTCTTTTGCTTCCAAAGTGACGGTCGCATAATGATGTTTTTTTTTTTTTTTTTTTTTTGGAGTGTCCACGCTGAGGTTGTAGGTAAGCCCTGATCATGGTAGTTTTTGGCACTCTTGTCGTGCTGTTAATTTTGCACTGTAGGCTGTCTACTGGATTAAGTTGTGGATTAAGCAGAGAATTATGTCTATAAAAAATTTTTTAGAATTGATGGGTTTTGCATTGTGTCAGTCGCATCTCATTCGCAGGCTCTCTTTCTTTCTCCTAAGTTTTCAGGTTTGGATCAACTTATTTTTATGTTGGCTCCAATAATCCAGTCAGCCTTTAGAAATCAAAGCTATGTTGCCTAACTTACTTTAGTTCTACGCATTGGCTGCAGATCGGTGTTTGCTCTTGAAAATTAATGTTGTTCAGTTTTAAAATAAATACTATATTGCGTTCCAGTTCCTTAAGTTTCCAGGCATTTGAATCATTGTTCTTTGAAGGAGGTTTACAACCTTGCTTTTAACTTCACCTGCCCTTGTTTATCGTGTGTTGCCGATCCTTGCGTTGTAGAGTTTATAAACCAGGCCCCAACGCATTAGACGCAAAATGTAAGACAAGTCTGGGAAGTTCAAGCAACCAATCGGCAGTGAGGACTGGTTGAATCTTGAGTGTAGGAGACTGAAGTGAGTATTTATAAAAATATTTGGGAAAAAAATAGAATACAACCTTAATCACAATTTCCTTGTGTAACCCAACTAATAAGTTTTTCATGATAAAAATTTTTTTAAAGTTTTTTCGTTATTAAAATATCACTTGTCTTGAGAATTAACAGTAGGGATAAGGAAAATTATGCAAAATCCCTTTAAAACGGTTGTATTTTATTTTAGTTGTAAGTTACTGTTTTTGGGTTTAATATACTTGAAAACTTGTTTAATGTTTTTACAAAATAAAAAAAACAGTACTGTTTATCCATTAAAACATGTACTCATTGTGTACATTAAGTAATTTTTACTTTAAATTGTAAATTGAACATTTTTTAAAGTAAATGAAAACATGGGAAGGGGGGGTGATAAGTGTTTAATTTATTTTTTAAAAAAAAAAAAAATATATATATATATATATATATATTTTTTAAGAATGTTTTGGGGAACGGTATTAGAATCTGTTTAAAGATAAACATAAATAAGTCTAGTAAAATTTTGCCAGTGTTAATTTTTTAATTTACTATTTTCACTCTAATATTTTTCTTAGAATCTTTATCCTCGTATCGTTAAATTTTTTCTTTGAATCTTGAATCTTTTGAATACTGGAAGTTTAGTGGGATTTGAGGATTCGACAAGTCCATCCCTAATTCTTAATTGTACAAATAGTTAAATAAAAATAAAAATAGAAACTGAGTTGTTTTGAAAACCTTTCTGAAAAAGAATTGACACTTCAAACACATTCTATGTTGACATTTAATCCCACTTTTAGTTGATACCAAATTACTGGTGTATGTATATGAATGTTACAGAACAAAAATATAGTTTTTTATAAACTTAACCTAAATCATTTGACAAAAAAAGTAATACCCTGGGCGCAAGATGTAACTAATGTAGTTTTTCTATAACATTGTTTTTTTTTTTTTGTGCGTGTCTCTTTCTCTCTTTCTTTCTCTTTCCTTTCTCTCTCTCCTTTCTCTCTCTCCTTTCTCTCTCCCTCTCTTTCTCCCTCTCTTTCTCCCTCTCTCCCTATATCTCTCCTTATCTCCCACTCTACCTCTCTCACCCTCCCTCCTCCCTTCCCCCCTCTCCCCCTCTCCCTCTTTCTCCCTCTCCCCCCACTCTACCCCTCTCTCGCTCTCTTCCCTCCCCCCCCCCACACACACACACACAATCACACAATTTTATTTTCAAAAACATGTTTTGTATCACAAAAATCAGTGTTAATATTTTTCCTGGGAGGGTGGGGAAATGAGGGTAGGCTTTACCAAGCAGCCCACTGTAAATGTAATAAATGTTCTTTTAGTGCTGATGGTGGTACAGTTGACATAACTACTACAAGGAGATTGAAGTGAGCCCGGAGGCTGTCGGGTGTAGCGTGGGGCGGTGGTGTGTGTGGTGCAGGTGAGCATGAACAACTCGGTGGCCACGAGCGGGGGCATGGTGATGACCAGCAGCGGCATGGTGGGGGGCGGGCTGGTCGGCAAGCAGGCGGTGGCGTCCATGATGGGCGGCCACCACGCCGTGCCCAACGGGCCGCTGATGGCGCGCACGGTGGTGGCGGCCATGCAGCAGCAGCAGCACCTGGCGGCGCGCGGGCACGCCGTGGGCATCGGCGCGGGCCAGGGACCTCGCATGCAGGTGCGTGCTCGTCAGGTTCCCGAACCTGTATCATGTCGGATAGCACCAGGGTGGCTGGCTGGGGGCTGGAGACCACCACGTAAAAGAAAAAAAAACACACACCCCCATAGAGGGGCTAAAGAAATAAGGAGAGGTGAAGAGACTGAAAGTAGGGGTCTGCACAGTGACGCAGTGTAGTGCCCCTTGTGGCCAAAACCCCGAACTACAAAAAGTCCAAGCACAGCATGAAGTGCTAGCTGGAGGGAGTGGGATAATAGAAAGTGCATGCACCGTGCAAAAACGGTGTATCGGCGCAGGCCGAATGCGCCTGGAAGCGCAAGGCACCTGAGCCGCACGGAAGGGGGCGGACGCTGAAACTCTGCAGAGGGTCGCGCTGCTTGCGCAAGCATCTGGCCAGGAAGTCACCAGCCTGGACAGCTGGGAGAGGTTGGGTAGGCCTCCGCCGGGTCCCGGTGAGACGTGGGAGAACGGGGTAGGCGCCAGCTATGCTGCGTCTGTAGAGCTCGGGACGCAGCCACTAGTCTGGCCAGCCGAGTGAGGCAGGGGGTGACGGTGGTGTCCATACTGGGATGGGTAACCTCGGCCCCTGGACATGGCCGGAACTCTTAACACCTCTCCTGTTACTACAGTTGTGTATTTTATGAAAGAAAAAAAAAATGATTTCTAAAGGCCAATTTTTATTTCATAGGATAAACTATTTTTAAGCTGTCGTTCATTACTAACGAGACATCACATTAATTAATATAGCTTTTAATTGTTATTTATATTTAATGATATCAAACATTTTGTTGCAAAAATATTTTTAAACTAATATGGCATCATTCAGTTATATTTTCTTAAAAGTAATATTTAAATATTATCAGATAATGGTTTTGATAAAATAAAACAATAAAATGTATTTCCTAAATTCTTTTTCTTTTGTAAAATAATTTTTATTGTGCATTTATTACATTTTTTATTGGATTATAAAATGTGTAAAACTTTTGTGCTCTATGATGTATATCTGACAGCATAGCAAACTACAAGGACAGCTCTAGTAAAAATTGTACATTGGAAAGAGAGATTAAATTCCCATCAAAATGCACACTGCAATCTGAGGATGAGACACATTATAGTTTAAACATTTTGCAGTCTTTGAACATTTCCTTCATTTAACTTTGATACCTTGAGGGCTCTTAATTTGTACTATGGATCCCATGAAAATTCTTGATAAACATTTAATTCCAGTCGGATAAAAACTAGTGCTATGCAGGATCTCAAAATTCGGTAAAGGTTTTGGTATGAAAAAAATGTGAGGAGTAATCCATTCCTGCTCAAAAAATTTTTGAACAAAAAATTCCATTGGACTCTAGCTGCATGCAATGTTTCGCATATGCAGTTTGCGAGTGTTCCACGGTTCTGTTTAGTTGCGCGTTATTTTAATGTATCATTAAGGCAGCCAGTTTGTGCTGAGGATGTAAACAGAATAAACAGTGTTTGTTTTTTCTCTCTCAGCTTTGAAAACCAGCATTGTGGAAGTAAGCATTTTAATATTCTTCATTAAAATTTAAACTAAACTTTGTTTTTCAATATTATAAAGTAGCTTAAAGTTAGATGTGCAAGTTGAGTAAAACCACTAGGTTGTCGTTCATACGTCCCGTATTGATGAGTACTTCCATGTGCTGACGCTGTCTGTCAGCAAAGTGCAGCCGTTAAGGAATCACGACTGTGGTGTGTGTTCCGCGCAGAGCCCCGGCATGTCCGGCATGGGGCAGATGGGCCAGGGCATGGGCGCGGGCAGCCCGTACGGGTACGGGTCCCCCGGCGGGGGGGTGGCGGGCCCCCAGGTGGTCAGCGTGGGCTCGGTGGGGACCAACGTGGCGGTGGTGGCCCCTCAGCAGCGCGCCATGGCCGCTCTCCAGGCCCACCAGAGGTTCGGGGCGTCGGGCGGCGGCTCCATCGGTGAGTGTTTGATGGACCAATCAAATCTTCTAACCCTCTTGAGAATATATCCTTTCACAAGACCTTAAAAAAATTTTGACACCGGACCTATGAATTCCTACAATTTTACCTTTTTGATAAAATTTGCCTGTTAATAAGTCTAAATTTCCAAGTAGCTTAGGAAACTTGTAATCAAGGAAGTTACTTTGTGTAATTGCTAGACTTCTGCACGTTGCTGTATTTTATAAAATTAAATTCCATTTTTACCTGAAAACCAGTGCACAATTTTTTTTAAAATGGTGTGCGGCTGATTTGAAGCTTGATATTTATTTCGTAAATATGTATAAAAATTATGTAGGAAATGTTAATTATAAAGTTTTTAAAAGGTGGTTAGTAAAGGTGTTAAGTACGGCGAGGATGGATGCGTGTGCAGGCGGTCCTTCGGTGGGTGGGGGCGAAGGCGGCATGGCGCAGCAGGCCACTCCCCCGGCCCCCTCGCCGGCCCAGCCCCAGTCGGGGGCGCCGAGCGGGGGCCAGCCGGGCCCGCAGGCGGCCACCCAGGGCCAGACCACGCCCACCGCGGCCGCCCCCACCACGGCCGACCCCGAGAAGAGGAAGCTGATCCAGCAGCAGCTGGTGTTGCTGCTGCACGCGCACAAGTGCCAGCGCCGCGAGAGCCAGAACAACGGCGAGGTGTGGCAGGTAAACATCATCTCGGTACTGCGTTTCCCCGGTAATGTAGTGTATTGCTGGCGACCAACGCACGTACGTCTGTCTTCCTAACGTCAGTTTAAACCTCATCTGACAAGTGAATGTTTTCTAAAGATTTGAAATTGTGACATTCCAACCGACAAAAAACAGTACCACCAATATATGTAAAAAAAACAGAAAGACGCCATATGGTGATTGTGCTGTAACAGTTTGTATTTGTGTTACTCTAAATGAAACGTTTGAAGCAGCTAGTCGCTAAAAACTTCAGGATTTCTATTAAAATATAAAATCCTTTAGCGTAGAAAAAAAATGAAACTAAAAATTAATGGCCTATAAATTGTCGAAACTACAATGGCTGCTTCTCCAAATAACTACACTGTAGGATATTACATTGCCGAGATTTCGGTCATATTGCTAACTGTAGTTTGAACTGTTTGGGTGGTGATTGGGGGAGAGAGAGATGCAGCGTGTTGGGGGGTATGCGTTGCAGTGCATGCTGCCGCACTGCAAGACGATGAAGAACGTGCTGAACCACATGACGACGTGCCAGGCGGGCAAGTCCTGCCCCGTGCCGCACTGCTCCTCCTCCCGACAGATCATCTCCCACTGGAAGCACTGCACGCGCTCCGACTGCCCCGTGTGCCTGCCCCTCAAGCAGGCCAACAAGAACCCCAACATGTCCAGCGGTGAGTGCGAGTGAACCCCCCCCCTCCCGTGTCTCCGTTAGCGTGTTCTTTTTGTTTTCACAAAGTTTATTATTTAGTGTGTGACGTGAATACTGGAAGTAATTGAATAGGAACTCTAATCATATACACTTTGGTTTCATATCTCATAGCATTGTATAAATGATCTGTTATTTTTCGTGGATGTGAATTTTCTTAAAAAAAACTAGCATTAGTATTTTTTTCAAGAAAGTAGAGATGGGCCGAGACTCAAAATTAGTGGTGCACCGATATGACTTTACCGATTACCGATTCGATTACCGATTATGAGAGCAATAATCGGCAGATACCGATTATAATGAACAAATTTTGTTTAGTTGTAATAATGCACGCAAAAATTTTTATTCCCATGTGAATTTAATAACAAGATTAGGTAAAATTCAGAATACAGTTATAATAACAGTATAAAAATCTATAAAATACACTATTAATTCATTGCAAAGTGTAAATTAAATTAACTTCTATTTATATTTGTTATTGTAAACAACTTGAACTAGTCTAATAATTGTAATTTACAATGGGTAAGTTTTTGTTACGGAAAACTAGCCTTATTATCGACTATCACATAAGGTTGCACCGAGAAATTACCGTTTAACAATGTAAACATGTTGCTTTATTTTGTTCACTTGAGTTCAAAGAAAAATGTTTCCACAATTCACATTTTTTTCTCCCTACTCGCCATCTCACTATAATTATATTAAAAGAACTCAAAACCAATTCTGGCACATGTGATTTTATTTATGTTGACTGAATATATAAAATTATAAATACTTTTTCACTTTTCACGTCACATACAAATAACACAACAACGGATAATGTTACCAAAGACGCCCATAACGAGTTTGTAAAACGCAGTGATAAACTCTAGAAGGTATCGGGACCACGATTTTGAACAGCTACGACTCGAAAAGATCGATTGTCATAGAATCCACTGCAACTGCTTGTGGTATTTTGATTGCGTGCCATCTATTTTACGTCTCTGGCTATAGGTAATGTACAAGGCCACTAAACAAAATACAGAACAAAAGACGAAACGTAAATAAACGTGTAGGAAAAATGTATTTTTTATTGTTCGAGGCAATGAGATTTATTAAACTTAACGAAATATCTGTAATCATGATATGACGGAGTTAGATGAATTTTGTAATATATACCAATATTACCGTATTTCGTCCTAAAATGTGTAACAAAATATTACACGGTAAAAACCTACTTAATTACGCCGGGACATAGATAATCGGCAAAGTAATCGTTAAGAAAATCGCCGATTACGATTAATCGGTAAGTACCCATAATCGCTGATTACGATTCATTGGTATCCGCATCGGTGCACCACTACTCGAAATGTAGCGCCGAGTCGAGAAAGAGGGTAAAGCTTGACTCAGCTAGCAAGAACAAGACTAGAATTATTAACCTGATGTTTTAAAATGCCTTTTAAGACTCTTATGGAGCGGAGCCCTCACAGCGATGAGCCGGGCCGGCCACGTGTTTCTGCCCTCCGGGAGGCGTGGTTTACAGCCGAGGGTGGAGTCAGACGGGCAGACGCGACCGTGACGTACGTGCGGCCGGCTGCCGGCGTGGGGAGAGTCTCAGGGTTTCCACCCCTCCTTTTCTTCACTGTGCATTCCTTAGCCGTGGAGGAATGATCTTGCGCGCTGCGCTGGGAGCGCTCGTCCACAGGCCTCGGCGACACTCGTTTGCAGGCGGCTCTTACCTGTCTCAATAACTCTTATATGGAAGTTAATGTCTTTGAAGGCATCACGCCCAGTATAATGCCTGCAATTTAATATGTTCCTAGGCAAAGAATAGGAAGTATAACATATTCATAAATGTAATTATTTATGGTTATTTTCATACAATGTTATCTATAAGCTGTATTATTGTTTTTATAAAGACTTATTCAACAAAGTTTTTCAGAAAGAATTCAAACTCGCTAAAATTTACAAACATAAACCTTAACCATATTTTTCGGGCCGACAACAAAACCTAAATTAGAATTACGAGACCGGAATTCGATTTTGAATCCTTCGGAATGCAAGGTCATTGGCTTACACATATTTTTAAACCATTTTATATATGTTTTTATTGTAGACCTGAATCTTAATTCCTCCCCTCCCCCCCCCCCCCCCCCCAGAGTATTCTGAAACCTACACCCTCGCACCCGAAGTCGGCATGAGTCCAACTAGCTACGGATTTTTTTTCTTATAGGTGGCGTAGTTAACACAAACAAAGATAAAAAAACATTTAAATTTGTTTAAATGTTTCTATTTACCAAAACGAAAAATAGCAAAGGATATTTTCAATAATATTGTATGAAAATCTTACATTTTTGTATATATTTGCGTTTTTAAATTAATACTATGCAAGCTGAACAAAAAGTGTTGCATTAATTTTTAAAAAAATAAAGAAATAGTTATATTACATTTAAACACAACTGTAAACGAATACATTATATATAGACTATATGATCATTCTAATTTTCTAAATACACATATCATGATGGAATAAAATTTCATCAAAGACACACAATATTAATGTATGAGTTAAGAATATATATAATACTCATATTCACTTATAACAACATATTTAGAACTTTGGGAAATATATGATAGAATTAACTTGTGAAACGCTCTCTACATTAATGTAAAAATACCTATTTTAAATTTTAAAAAATGAAAGCGAATCTTTCAGTACTTGCCAGAGGTGTGCAAATATCTAACCTCTGTAATTGGCAAATAAATTTATAATACTCAACTCGGATACGAAATTTAAAATAATTCTTTAAGATAATGCCATACGTAGAGCCAAGATTATATGGTTTTATTTTGAACCTGATTTCGTCATTTAAAACCACACATTTCGTCGTTATTTCGTCTTTTTAAAAAATACGGGTTTTTTTAAGCTATTCATGGTACTTACACAATATATTTCACGATTGTGACATAAAAAATAGCAGTTGGGCCTATTGTGTTGTTTAGAATCACATGTAATCAACATTTTAATGTTCTGGTTGAACATTTTCTCTTAAAAAGTACCATCGCTCATCAGGTCATCACAGTTCCAATTTTTTGGATGACACATTAAAATAAGATACTATAGAAAGTTTTACTATGCACACTTTTACACAAAAATTACGAAAATGCTACCATTGTTAAAAGTTCTGCATTTTCTGGCTTCAGCGATCTTCTTCTGTCACTAACAATTAAAGAGTATGTTGAAAAAGACCGTTCAGAGTCGACGTTTGAGGTTGGTATCCAGAGTAACTACAAGGCTGCTGTTGAAAATTCTGAGTAATCTGCTTTCATTCGAAACAAAATCTCCATCACGTCGATGTGGTTCACATGTGGCTTTTGTTGTTCTTCAGCGACAATTTTTTTTGGGGCTACATATCCGCCTGCTAGAGTAAGCTTTGGTACCTGCTTGATGGAAGGTAGGGTCTGGGTGTGCTGTAAGAATTCTTTATCATCCACAAAATGTTTCCCATATTCTGAGGGTCAAAAAGTGCTCCAATATTTGTAAACAGATGCCGAGAAGGATCACAAGTGATCAGTTCATTAAGTTTCAGCAGACTCAAATTTGCTGTATGCTTGAACTTCTCTTTCAGTTCTGAAGTATGTACAGTTCTCATTGTTGACAAAATGTTGTCAACTGATTCTGGCAATATACCTTTTGTCAGAACCTCAATTACAGACTGCAATTTGTTTAGTCTGGATGACAGATGATGAGCACAAGGATATGAGCTGCCTTCCAACCAGTTGATGCATGACGTCGTACGGCTTACCTCTCCTTCCCTTGCCCAGACTTCAAGGTTCATCCCTCCCAGGCATACAAACCATCGTGTCTCTCTCCCCCTCCTACCTCAACGTCCTTTGGCATGTGAAACTGTCAACATCCTTCCTCCCCTTCTCCAAACTGCGTGCGACGAAACCAGGTTTGTATAGTCCATTTCTGGTAAAATGAAAAATTTTTAAGGGCCCCGCCACAGCCATTTACCGTTAATTGCTTTGATACAATTTGTTTGTTAGTTACACAACATTATTTCTGCTGGAAAATCACTGAAACTTCAAAATTTCTTTAATGGAAAAATTTATCAAGGCCGTAAAAGTATTCATTTTTACCGCAAATGAACTATACTCGCCCTTCCTGCCGGACAACATTCTCGGCGCGTGACGCATGGCAACTACAGTCGTGTGCCGCGCACAGCCACGAAAATACCTACGCGATTTCCAAACTACACTAGATATCCGACTGGAGTCTGTTTACGAAAAGCATTTAAGAATTTGTTAATGCTCAACTGGTTCGTTTGATATCGGATCAAGATGATTTAGAGGAGATAAAATGGCTAAAAGGCATGTTTTCGTAGTTTTAGGTGTAAAAAACCCGTTACAAATTTCTTGAAAGTATCAGAGGGAAATGCATTACACCTTTATTTTTATTTTTATTTTTACGCTATATAATGTTACGGTCACCACTCAAATTTCACAGTTATCTGACGGGAACGAGATGACTGCGCGCCAGTTCAGAGCCTTGCACTTAGATATTTTACTGCGCTAGAACTACCATTGAGCGTCGCTCTTATCATCCTGCTTCACTAACACACACGCTGACCAGACGGCGCCCTAAAGCTGATTAGAGGAAGCACATAGAAATGCAAGGCAGGAAATTCTTCCAGCTTATCAACCAGGACTCGGGCAAGTCTTAACTATCAAGCTTGTTGCTATTAGCATTAATATTCCACACTGTTCACAACTGGAAGATGTGACTATTCACGCAATTGTAGAAATAACAGTTTGTATAAGGCGGGCAGGTTTAAATAACGTGGTATCCTGTCGCGTAGCAAACATTAAATGATCTTTAATGTTTGCTACGCGACAGACGGTAGCCCAGCGCTGGGATGGGAAGGGAAGGGAAGGCAGGCGGCGGGCAGGCGAGTGAGTGAGCGGTCGCCCGTCTGCGTGGCGCCGGCGGCTGGCTGGCGAGGCGGGTCAGCACACATTACATGTTCACACGCTTCCGTCGGGGGTTTTCATTTTACGAAGGTAGCGATTTTACGAATGCAATCCGTGGAACCGTGAGCATACGTAAAATCGGGGTTCTAGTGTATGTAGTTTTCGCTTCATGACTTATCACATTAAAATATAAGAGACTTGTATTGTGTAATGTCGGTGTTATTTTGCGGTTTTTCTTAAAAATCGCGTTTTTCGCATTTTCCATATAAATTCGCGGAAAATTTCGCGATTTCGCGATTCACCATATAATCGTGGCCCTAGCCATACGTTATAAATATAGGTACTATATAAATTGTGTTTACCCACTTCAACGTTAAAAAAAAAATACCCTCTAATTTATTAGCCACGAAAACTATGTTGGATCAAATGTGGCAATGTTATTATGATAAATTAAAATCTAATACACTACGCAAACAACTGTTCTCCATGTAATGTATTACCTTTCCAACCTACTATCTAGAACACGTTAAGTCTACTTAATAGACCTATATGAAATAGCAAGATTAATGACAAGTGTTAACATAGTTTGAAAATAGGGTACGACTTCATGAGCTAGGTCTTAAACAACCCACTTATACAACCTCAAAGTAAAACTTAATTACTGAAAATAATTTTATATGCTTGCATGTTCAATAGATTCTCATACATCTATATAGTAATCAATTATTGCTACTACATAGGCTTCACTTTCAAGAATAATAGTAAAAATAACATTTAGCCTATATAAAAATAACATCCATTTGTTTTAACATTATGTACACTCGTATATTGGTCATAACATGTTAAAAAGTTACAGTACTTACAATTTATCTTTACACTGGTGATTATTAGGTACTTCTTCGTTTTACATAATTTACATCTCTTATCTCCATACTTCTGGTGTAGCTAGGGTCAACAAGTTCACGTACCATGCAGTCATTATAAAACTGTACTAGTTTATTCTCCATTTTATCTTTCCAGAAAGTGTCGTCTCTTTGAATTTGTATAACCTTGATGGAATGTTCTTTATAGGTCCAGATTGCCAGTAGACAAAATTCTCGGTTTGTTATATTTAGTTGCACCTGGATTTGATAATAATATTCATGATTTTTATTCAGGCCAGTAATTTTACTTTTGTCGCTGTTACATGCAAGATAACGAAGTTTACCATCCAACACTGCTTTTGTCAATTTCAATGCCTGCCGCAGATTAAGGACATTTTATTTCAACCAGACCATGTTCCCCGACGCAGCCATCTGGAGTTGCTACAAGATATGGTAAATGCTTGTCTATGAAGAGACCACAAGGTTGTATGATAATATTCTCTTGTTTTTCGAGTTGCTTAATAGCAACTGATTCATTACTTCTGCCGTATGCAATTGCTGGGATATTGAGAATATCGGGTGAGTATATAATACTTTTGACCAAATTTTTGCAGCTTGTGCTAACTCGCCGACGACATATTCTGCCAAATTTGGAAGCTGTGAGCATTTTGCGCCTATGTTCCAGCCATTCGCCGCTGCCGGCCTGAAGAAGTGTCCCTCTCTCTATTTCTTTGCACTCCTCATCTGTTTTTTCTAATGACTTAAACAGATTTTCTTTTTGTAAAAGAAACTCTTCAGTAGTCATATTAGGTTTTTCGCAGTTTGGGCCATAGTCAGTATCTCCTAGACTGGAATGTTTTTGATGTATGCTTTTTCTTGAAATAAGAGCTCGCTTGGCGCGCTTTCGTTTTGCTGCTGCTTTGTCTTTTTTTTGACCGAGAAATTTCTAGTTTCTTCATAAATTTGTTTGGACTGAAGCAATTACACAATGTCTTATGGAGTACAGAGTGAGGTTTCCTGGTGTTGTGTGAAACAACTGCGGCAGAGCATCGTGCTTGGTAAGATCTCTTTAGAGCATAGTTCATACGTTTGCCACCGACGAATTTTGCAAAAATTGAGTAGAACTGTTGTACAACATTGCTTTTAACGTCGTGTATTAAGCTTCGTGTATTCTGGGCCAAATATCGAACAGCTTTCATTATGAGATCGTATAACCCATAACTTGTAAGTTCCGGCACAAGATTTCTTTCTTCATCCTTAGGACCGGAACAAAAATACTGCAGGTCCGAACATTTTTTTGTCTCCGAATACATGGCCGAGTCCATTCAAAATATCATCATGAAGAGATGCTATTTTTGTGGCAATGAGTACTTCTTTCTTTCTATGTTTGACAGCCTCTGTTACAACCCTTCGCAATTTCAATATTTTTTGAGATAGCAGTTTCCTTAGAGCTGGAGACGCTATTCGGCTTTGTTCTGAAAGATTTCTATGTTTAGTACAGTAGTTATGTAAAAGATGATTTCGGCACTCAATCTTTTCAACTGTTGTATCCTTGTATGGCCGTGCTTCCAAGATTTTCTTATAACAACTACTGTCACCATCAGCAATAATTTTGCTACGTATATTTTACATTGTAAACTGCTTAACTGTGTTGAAAACCTTCAACAATAATATTAGCCTCCATGCTGCTAGAGCTTCCAGTCCAATTTTTATAACAAGTATGCACAGGAATTTCGTTTTGATTCGAAACTCGAGCACAAACGAAACAAAAATTGTTTCTTACGGACATAAACAAAACTTTTCTTGTATAGAATTCTACTATTGCTGCCACGTCGGAAAGAGCATTATATTGAGTTCGGTAGGATCGTTTTGACCAACAGCCATCAGCAACAACAGTCAAAAGAGGAATACCATTTTCATCAACATCTTATCTTTTTACAGCTAGTTCAGATTCTTCCTTCACTGCATCCTTCATGTTATCCATAGCAGCTTTCTCCCACCCATCACAAACTTTGTTATGTATTTTTTAATATGTTTTCGAAGACATACACGGAATACCTATACTAGCACATATTTCTTCTAAATGCGAAAATCCTCCTTCCACACCCATTATTCCAGCAACAGCTCTGAAATTTACATCCATATGTGTTGATGCAATTATTGGATCATGGGTAGGCTTTGAAAATTTTCCATTGCACTTATTGCACTCAAAAACAAAACTGACTGAAGACCATGATGTATTTCATTAATGAACTGTATATTGTTAAGTGAGCATCCGAAAGCAGGATTGTGTGTCCAAGTTCTGTCATCTTTCTTAGAATATACCTACTGTATGTCTACAATACGATCTCCTTCAAGTGTCTGTTCACGTGGAGGCTCAAAACTGTGACTTGTTTCCGTTAGGTCTTCTTTGGAGCTGGAAGTCTTGCTATCATGTTCTTCTGCGGCATAATACGGTAACTCGAACTGCCACATCGCTCATAATCTTCAGTGCCAATGCAAGGCCACTGCAAATAGAAAATACAAAAACTAAAACATTTGTAAATAATTTCACTTAAATTGAAAACTTTATAATCGTTTCTACTAATAAGTTTGTTTGGATAGTAGTTTAGCGAAAAATAAAATACAAATGTATTTTCATTTTTTTCTAAGTAATTAAACATAATGTATTGCACAAAACAAACCAATCAGGCTGATACATGACATTTTAAATTCAGTATAAATGTCTGTTCTTTTTAACAG
The DNA here is from genome assembly GCF_032445375.1 of Bacillus rossius redtenbacheri. Classification (NCBI taxonomy): domain Eukaryota; kingdom Metazoa; phylum Arthropoda; class Insecta; order Phasmatodea; family Bacillidae; genus Bacillus; species Bacillus rossius. The sequence continues at coordinate 56,353,330 of NC_086337.1, read as the reverse complement.
GTCACTATAAGCTATAAAATTTATCTATTGCATGAATAACTACGGTATTTATACATTTTTAAAGACAGTAGCCTCATAATGTTTAATAAACAAAGAGTTATATTTATGGGACTTTGTTCAAGTTTTATGATATAACAGTATATCATCATTTTAAAAATTTGAAACCAATAATTGCAATTTATTTAATATGAATGCCTTTAGTAGTTATATCCAAAACAAGTAAGCATTATTTTTCCGTAGTTTTAGAACAAAAAAATTGTTTTAATTTAAATTTATTAATTGTTTTTAATTGTTGGTGTACTTAGGGCATGTGTCTCAAGGTTTGTGAACTTAAAAACTAGTAATTAACACAATGTTATGTTATTGAAACAAGTTAAATTTGTTAAATGTATTTTATGTCTTTTTGTGAAGAAAATGTTCGTAAAAGTTGCTTGGAAATATCAATTCTTTTTGCCAAACCTGACAATTTTAGGGCGCTTAATGTGGCTTTTGCTTAATGGCATTTAGGATCGTATATTTAAATCGGTTCAGTAGTTTTGGCGTGAAAGCACGACAGACAGACATACAGACTTTCGCATTTATAATAATATTAATAATTAATATAAGTAAGGATTTACTTTGGAAATGAAACTGTGTTAGTTTTATTCAAACATATTCTTTGAGAATTAGGTATAAAAAAATCTAAGTTTATTTAAGATAACTAAAAGGGTAATTTTTAAGTAGTACTACTTTAAATTTATACAATACTACTTTTCAAATTATTTTAGCTGTTTTGTAAACTGTGATGTAAAATAATCACATTATATTGCTATTATTATAATATGACAGTATTTTGAATTTTGATTAACTGAATCAAAAAATACTTCTCTCTGTGTGTGTGTGTTCAGCAAATACAAGAAAATATTATTTATAATTTCATTTAAATAAATCAATATTTTGATCAAAGATTGTTTCAATTTTTGTTCTAAGTAAACCTTTATGTAGGGCAAAGAACTTTTAATTTTTTTTTCCAAAAATTTTACAAAGCATATAGAAATATACATCGTTAATTGTAAAAAAATATATTTTTTGAAATATAAAAACCATTCATTACATACTTTTATTTCTTGTGTTACGAATTTATATATTTTGAGCAATTGTTTTTCTAATTCATGTACGTATCATGAAAGTCTAGGAATGTGTTTTTTTTTTTTTACATTTGAAATTTATGGTTAAACTGTATGTCAAAAGGAACCCAAAAATGGAAAAAACAGATTGATATAACCAACACAAAGAAAACAAGCCAAAATCAGCCTATATCAGAGGTTAAATGCAAATACCGCAGAGAGAATTCTGTGGAGGGAATAGTCAGAAAAACATCACAGCGCAAACGAACATAGTGGGCTGGCAACGGCTTGTCCTTTATTGAGATTTTTTTATGGCACACAGGGCAACCAGCAATGATGTGTACCCTAAAAAACATTTTGAATAAATCTTTTCCATTGCAAGAACCATTCAAATAACGTGTTGATGTTTTTTTAGAACGTAATTAATACTCTACCGAATCAAGAAATGTTTTTTAACGTCACTATTTGAAAAAAAAAAAAAAAAAAACAACTGTATCAGCACTAGACTTTAAAAAGCTATTCACTTTTATATTGTTTCACTATGCAACATACCTCATGTTCGCGAACAATAAGAGAACTGGTCATTAGGCAGTTGAGTTGTAATGAAGATTCGGCCACGCAATGGTTATTCTCAGGCCCAGAGGAATAGGTTGGATCATCTGGTGGCATCTTTTTGAGAACTGTGTATGTCCAGTAAATAAAGCTGGATGAAATCATGTGAGTAATGTTCCATAAATTTTCACCTAAAATTTAAAGCCAACTGCTTCAGCTTGAAAGAAAATGTCACTTTTCGTCCAACTAAGTATTAAAAACTAATACTTAACCCAATTTCAGCTGACTGTACTGAAAAAAAAGAGTACTACGCTAGTTTGGCAGTTAACTGTAAAAGTTGGCGCATTTAATAATGGTTATAACATGGTATTTCTTGGACACTGTTTTTTTTAGTAAAGAAACACAGTTTTTTACGTTTTCTTACTTACTTAAAATTATTCTAGTGTACCCAAGTCTTTCCTCAAAGCCCAAACTTTAAAATTCTAGTTTGAGTGAGACTGGGAAGTGTGAGCGAGACAGAAATTATTTTTACAGGTATTAATTTTATATACTTAACGTAACATTTTCTTTTTAGCTGGAGCAGTTATACAACAATTTACGTAAGCATTATTCAGGATTTACAAATAATATTAAAAAAAAAAAAAAACAGATTTGTAATTACGGTAGTGGGAACACCAGCACAGGCTGTAGATTTTGTCTGTTTTTTTTTTTTTTGTTTTTTTTTTAACTTATAATTTTAAGAACACATAACTTAAATGTTTTAATATTTTTCTGATAACTATTATTACCTACTATAACTACATAAATTTTTTTCAAAGATTACTCTTTTTTTTGTCCGTTGTCTTGATCTACGACATGTTGAATTTCGTCTCTGTTTGAAAATTGGGAATCAGTAGACCTATCAATAAATTCTTCTTCCTCAGGCTTTTTTGATGTAACCTGAAATTCTTCTTCGCAAGTTTCTTTATTTCTGCACAATGTTTCTTGAAGCTTCAGTCTTTTCCTGTGAATATATTAAATGAGTCACAAAAGCATTATTTAGTTGTGTGTGGCACATTATAGATAACATTTATTGAATGGATAAATTACATTTAACGATGCAGTTGCCAAGGTAATGCGTTATGGCAAGAATAAGGATCCGGTCATCCACCCAAAAGACAAAGTCCCTTTTTACAGTGTTAATTAACATTGTGAGTATATTTATAAAGAACTTTTGTCTAAAACCAATTTAGAAGCTACATTTCGCACACAACACAGTGGTTCGAAAACTATCATCTTTTTTCTTTGTTAATTTTATTTCAAATGTTTTAAATTTTTTAATCTTTTGTTATATGAAGCATTTGATTTCTTAAGTTCAAACACTTGCTTTTGCCATTTAGTTTTGAAAGACTAAGAATAATTAACTACAAAGATTGCTTCGCAAATAAATACATTAAAATTATGTTTTACATGTTATCTTTGAAACGCACATATAAAAAATCGCTAGCTACTCTTGTGTTGGTCGTTCGACTTAGTGATTATGTGTGTATCGTATGCTGATTGATGGCGTACCGAAATTCGGTGCAAAACATGGAGAAAATTTAGCAGTCTTACAACTTTCTGTGCGCCGTTTGCGTGCTGTTTTTCTGTGCTTGCAGGTTTTTACCAATGTAACAGATGTTATTTGTTTAAAATTCCGTTTGTGTTCGCTGTACGTGTGCTGTTACAAATGTATCCCGGCCTTTAGGAAAACATTTATGACATAAAAAATTGTTATAAGATACTGTACCTTGACACTGACTTCGACATTTATAGACTCATAACAGATGTCCAACTTAGAAAAAATATTGGTTTTACATCTCAGTCAACTTTTAGTGTACCTTTCACTTCTGTATGCACCAAGGAAAGAGCTTTTCTTTTTTCCGAGATGCACACAGGCTTAAATAAAAAATTTTTTAAAAAATACGCGAATATCAGACGTTCCCCGCCACGTGCGGGTTACTGTATCACAAACCAAACACTATCAACTTGAAGTATTGTAACTCGGCCGGTCAGGGAAATAGGCTCCGTCCACTTCTTCCTTCGCACATCCCGCTACCTGTCGCTTCCTCCCCCCAACCATCAGACCACCGACCCTGCCTTCGCTGCCACCCCTCCGCAGGAATGTTCCCCCTCCACCCGGCCCAGGAAGCAGGCCTGCTGCGCGCAACTTGACCACGCACCGAGCCCCGCCAGGGAGGGCCACTCTGCAGGGCCAGAAAAGCGAAAAACAGCGTTTCTTTGCGAGAGAATCCCGCGTGATTTTCAGCGGCGACAGTATGTTTTTAATATACCATTTTATTAAGCAAAAAATACTCTATGTTTTGGTGTAAATATATCCTTACTCGGAGCAATGCTCTGAACGCAGTAATGTAGTGAATTATGGCAAATAAAATTATTTTTTTGTTATATTTTATGAACATTTTTTATATTTTGATTTCATACGGACTTGTGGACGTTCTTCCTTTATACTCCCTTAAAATCTCAGTCTCCCATCTCTCCCCAGTGTTTTTAAAAACATTATTTTCTAGAACAATAATAAAGTATGTTCGCATGGTCGTACAGAAGACTCTTAAGTTGGGACATTATTTTCCAACCATAAAATGGCACAAGAAAAGACAACTATTGTCAAGTTAATTTTCTGTTTGTTTAAATTTGATTGTTTCAGTAAGGTTATTGTTTTTGCGCATGATGTTCGACACGTTAATTTAATGTCTTTAGAAAAAAAAGAGTACTTGGAGGATAAGATAGCTGTTTTTTAAGGGAAAATATTGTAAAAATTTCAAAAAAGTGTATTTTTGAGTATGTAGTAATGTTGGCTAGATTATGCTGCAATGGGCCCTTTTTTTAATTTGACTAGTTTCTTTTTTAAAAAAAACACAATATTCTTAAGGAGAGCCAATTTTCCATTTAAAATTTTAACATAAAATTTTTTTAATTATAAATGATATGTTTTAAAGTCCTATGTGAGACCACTCGTTCTAATGGTGAAATACAGTACACTCCCTATTTAACGCGGTTGTCGGGGGACATAACTTTTACCCGCGTTGTTGCATAACCGCGATGTTTCGATGTGACCAAGGTCAAAAGGCATAAAACACCGCCTGTGTTCTAATAGGTCGGCAAGCACGCACAGTATAGACGGCCCGCCTTTGTGCGGACTTTGCATCCGCAGTTTTCACTAAACACGGGTGAAAAAATAAAAAATAATAAATTTTAAAGATAAATATTAAATGTTGAATTGTTTTTATTTTTCCGCGTGCCGCGCAGTTTGTCGCACGGCCTACGAGCGCGCCACACGCCGCCATACACACGTGCGGCACACAAGCTGCTGCCAGTCTCGTGGTGTCAGCCACAGTATCTGCTTCGTCTAAGTGTCCGTAACAAAGTAAGTGCAGTGTGTGCGGTTACACACGATTCTGTGGTCAAAGTCTTCTAAAAAGAAAGGCCGTAGTGATACTTCAAACCGAATATGAATCGCAAAGTACCGAGTTTGATTGACAAAATAAAAGTTCTAGATTTACTTACAGATAGCTTGTCTTTTGTAGAAGCAGGCCGCAGATACAGGAAAAAAACGATTCTAGCATTCGTACAATAAAAAATAAAGAATCGTCTATCGTGTCAAGTGGTTAAACTTTATTATACATGCTTACAGTAAATTATAAATGGTCACATGTGGGAAACAAAAATTGCGCTAATTTAATTTTAGCGCAATCAGTGACGCCGTATTAAAAACCGTGTTAAACTTTGTCTTTACTTATTTCACCAAACACTGTGTCGAGTTGCTGAGTGTGTGTGGCTCGGATCGGCAAGTGTTATATTCCCCAGCCTCTGTTTAAAGGTCGGGAGACCGCTACACATAAACATTTCCGGGACTTGTTTACTACCTCACGGCAAAAGTGGTACAGTATGGTTCACGTAAATATTGGACCACTGGGAATTCCTGGGCAAAGATTAAAAATACGCTAGCCGATTTACTTTACTATTTAATGTTAAAATATTATACCAAAGTAAAAAGATGAACTTGTATAATACAATGAATTACCCAATAATATTACGTCTGTAGGTTTAAGTTGTAACAAAACATTTATATACAGATGTCCAGTAAAGTACCAATTAAGATTCTGGAGTGGAATTTTAAACACCGGACTACCTGATTTTGCCTTGTACGCAGGAACGCTGCTCAGTCAAGTGACTCATGCTCTGCCTGTGTGCTGAGTGAACACATTCCCTCCCCCACTCCCCCTCTTCAAGTTTCTGCCCGCTCTAATCTATACCTCTCTCCATATTCTCGGCTCGTCTCTCCCTACCCAGCGCTTGCCGACAACCAAGCCTATCCAACATCAATCCCCAGCCGAGTCACGCTGGATGTCGCTGGACGGTGGGCTTTATCAGGTCCCCTGTCCGATGCTTCATTTGTGAGATAAAGCGACGTTAAGAACTAGTGTTTCAGAAAATATCACTGGGCTGGATTGGACCATAATTTGAAAACCCTACAAGATAGAGGAATAATGTACGGAGATATCTTGTTTAGAATTTTACTGCGGACATTTTCTACGCCTAGGCTTTTTTCTGCCCGATGCTTAGTTTGTTAGTTACAACGCAAAATTATCCTAATCGGCTGTCAACCATTTATTCCATTATTATTATTCATTTCTGACTGGGGGACATGGTTTGACCCGCGATATACCCGATTCCGCGATCAATCGAGGCGCGATATACCGGGAGTTTACTGTATTGGTAAGATACTTATGTATCACAACACACTCTTGGAAAACAATTTTAAAACAGGCCAGAAAGTAAAATAAAATTTGCTCTTTTTTTTAATTCCTTTAGAATTACCATCTATAAAAAACTATTAAATTTTTTATCAATATTTTCTCATACAATTCACTGAACTACACAATTTTCCTTGGCTTCAAAGGCCTTTCACATTTACTGAGATTTCCATAATCCAGTGGGAATGGAAATACTTAATTTTAAAATAAATAAATAAGTTATGACTGATAGTTATATTTTACTAGTTCGCTTCACCCAAATATTAAAACTAATGCGAGGAACATTACAGAGTTTTTAAAAAGTTTCTAGGCTTATTGTAGATTGGCTTGATTTATTAAAAAAAAAAAAAAAAAATACTTGGCTCAAAAATTTGGAGACGCTTCCCTCTCTGACAAAAAAAGCTACACGAATGCAGTTGAACATTCTGGAACAATTGCTTTGTGTCGCAGTGGTGTCGAGTCAGGCGCCAAACGCGCAGCCGAATCATTCCCCGTCGGAGCTGCAGAGGGCGTACGGAGCGCTTGGCATCCCGTGCCCGGCCACCAGCGGCGCCCCCAACCTGCACCCGCCCAACAACGCCGTCGCCGGCCGGCGCATGGGCGTCCCGGGCGTCATTGGCCCGCCGGCCACCGCCACCAACGCGGCGGCCGGGGCGGGAGGCAACATCCGCCTCGTGGCTCCCCACTCCCAGCGTGAGTGGTCCTGTCATTGCATCGGGGTGAATCTCCATGTGTATTGACGTGACAACTTCTAATAAATCGATGAACGCCGGCTGCACGCACAAAAAAGTGTCCTGTTACACACGTCCCGTTACGCCGTGTCCCGTTACGCTCATTGCACGCTTGCGCCGCATCTACCTCTCTCTTCCACTCGATTGGAACAACCATTGATTCGACTTTTTTCCGAGGCACATTGAACTTGAAAAAACTCCTATTCGTTTCCCTACTTTTCCCATCATCATCCTATCCTTAACACGATAACACAGATTGGAAGAAGTTAAATAGCAAACATGTATGAAAGTTATGGTTAAAACAATCTCTTCGTTAAAGTAATAAACATATTTGAATTAATGAGTGCAAATAAAAGTAAATTTATCACAAAATTTTTTTATTAATTCTTTTACAGGTGATCAAGGGAAAATTGTGCTGAAATGAAAATATTTAAGTGTGTAAAAGTTATTCATCTGTACTTAGGTGTGCGTGTTGTGTTGGTTTTTATCATCGCGAAATAGAGATGAGGCTGCTCCGTGGCAGTGGCGGTAGAGAGCTGAGACGGTGTGGTGTTGTGTTGTGCAGCTCAAGTGCAAGTGCCCACGTCGCAGCAACAGCAGCAGCAGCAGCAGCAGCAGCAGCAGCAGCAGCAGGCCGCGAGCGCGAGCGTCTCCCTGCCGCTGGGCAGCGACCCCTCCCCGGGCGGCAACCAGCAGGGCGCGGCCGTGCCGGGCTCCGCGGCCGCCCACATACAGCAGACCGTCGCCAACATGACTCTGTTCGGCATCGCCAGCGACTCCCAGGGCGGCCAGGTCAGTGCTGCAACTTCTGTTGGTTCAGGAGTAAGCGTGGTGTGTTCGTTCAAAATATCTCGGCAGTAGTGCGAATCTGCTGGCAAGTGACACGTCTGTTGCGCCGCGCTGGCGTGAATAGGAGGGGGAAATATTAAAAATTAACCAGCCGGAGAGGGAGAAAGCTGGAGAAATTGTGCATACCATATTGACTACTTGCAGATGAGTATTCCCTTTCGTATGGGTTGCATCTTTTGATTTTGGACCAAAAAAAATCTCTTAACATTTTCATTGTAAGAGTCACCTTTGAATATGAGTCAAGCCATAAATTTGTCTCCAGTAGAATACAGGTGATGTCTTTGTGCTCTGTGTCTCGGCTTATTGCCGTGTAAGAATCATGGCTTCCTTCCCCTCTACCTTGTTTATGACCTTCCCCTCATCCTTCCCCCCTCCCCCCCCCCCGGGCCTTTTATTTGTTTTACCTTGATGCCTTCCCCAAAAACCTCAAGAGAGAAAAGTGTGCCATTCTTTGATAATAACAAGCACAGCCCCACACACACTCGCTCGCTCACTCGCACGCATGCACTCACCTTCCTTCTCTCTCCGGCTGGTTTATATTTAGATTCTCCTTCTTGCAGAGCGCCAACACGGCAGAATGCTGCCACGTAACTTATCAGCGCCGGCCGGGTAGCCGCCCAATAGCTTTACAGCGCAGTTCATAATACCATATGCGCACTGCTGAGCTATTTTAATTAAACAATTTATATTTACTCAATATATATTTATTAAAACCTTCACAGACTAGTTATTTAAGCACATAGTCAACCACAACAGTGCAATGTTAATTTTTTTTTTTTTTTTATTCAAATTGGAAAATTATCATATTGATCGCGGTACATTTTATCAAGCAAAGAAATCTGCTACCCATAGGCATGTAAATACTTGATGTGTGAACTTGTGTGTGAGGCCTTGTAGTGTACACAGTTCTCCCTCCCTTTCAGCGTTGTATGTTCCGCGAACTGGCACCCTACCCAATGAATGTTCCTATCATAAGTGTTTATGATGGAACTGTGCTCAAACATTGTGCTTGCATGAGATTTCCCACGCATTTTGCTGATAATTCAGTGACAAAATGCAGTCATCATTAGTGTTTATAAGTGCACCTTTTATATTTATCCAGCCCCGCAAAAGTCTACCGGTATCCAAGTGTGTTACTTTTTACAGATGGAACTGACAAAGATTAGCTTGCCGCCTCTTCTCTGTCCGTAGCAAAGGGATGAGTAAAAAATATATGTTAGACAAAGAGAAAACAAGGTATAAAAATTTTTTAGGTAGTGCAGGAATTTGAGGGGTCGTAAATACTGTTTTCGGAGGGGTCGGGGGAGTAGGCCCTAACACCCTCCGGTAGTAAACATACAAAAAAGCATAAAGTGTAAAATAACAGTGCTCTTTTAATTAGGTACCAATAAGCTGACAAAGTTTCGAACTTATTTGTATTCTTGAAACTGTATTTAAGACAGATGCACGGTGTGGGACCCTTATTCGTGGGCAATCCTTATGGTGAAAATGTTCAATATTTTTTCCCAATATTAAAGGTTCAACCCATACCTGGGGGCAACCCTTCTGCGAGTAAATACGATAACTCAGGGTGTCCACATTTTGACAGATCAGGGAAGTTAAAGTTGGACATGGAAAGGTGGGTAATCTGTTTGAAATCCTGGAAAAGTAATGGAAATTCTCCAGTAATACGTAGTAATTAGATGGGAAAATTTTATGCTCCAGTCTACCATAACCTTGACTAAAGGTTTTTTTTTTTTTAGGTGGTGTTTAATTACGTAGTCAAACACACTATTAAAATGGCATATGCAAGGCTCTTTTTGAATTTTCATTTAGTTTGGTTCAAATTTTAAATTATATTCATAAAGGGTAAATTTTTTTTTTTAAATATGAGTTATCAAAATTTGAAATGTAGGTGAGGTAAAAGCAAGGAACATATCGTGTGCGTACAAGGAAAACCCACTAAGTCCAGTTAGATAAAAAATGAGATATTCATATGACAACGTCCAGTTTAATGTGTTTCATGACAAGGAAAATCATTTAAGTCCTAATACATGTTATTCCTGTGATTATAAATGACTGAATTATTACCAAGTCCCTGGAATGAATATAAAAATCAATTTTTCTCATAATTTCATTATATGGACTTAAAGGGTTTTCCTTGTACGCCCACGATATTTTACAGGCTTGTGTGAACGGTATGTAAGTTAATGATGTGTCGCGGAGGTGACGGTGTGTGAGGGTTTGTGCGTGGCAGCAGGTGACGGCGGGGGTGAACCTGCTTCCCGGGGGCCTGCAGGCGGGCCAGGTGACCGCGACACCGGTGCAGGGCACCAAAGAGTGGCACCAGTCCGTCACGCCAGACCTGCGCAACCACCTCGTGCACAAGCTGTGAGTTCCGTCCTGGCGCCCCCCCCCCCCCCCCCCCCCCCCCCCGACAAGAACTACTTTCGATTGGACATTCACCATTGCACTCTTTGTTATTCAAGAATGCAAATTGAGAAATAAAATTGGAAAAACAAACCCACAGGGAACAAGCCTGAATCGGCTGGTGTCAAACATTTAAACCCCAACGATGAACCTGAACCTAAATGTTTGTATTTTGCCACCAGTTGTAATGTCCTGGGAATGGTTTTTTTTAGTACTTCACTCAGGAATTATCTTGAGAGATTTTTTAATTAGTCTTACACATGCTTTTGATTTTGTGTGTGTGTTTATTTTATTTTATTTTTTTTTACTCTTGAATTTTATATTTGTACTGGGGGCATTCTTTTATAAATTGAATTTGTAAAACATGAAAAAATAGTTATAAATAATAGCTAATGTGGCAGAAGCAGTGCACCAAATCAGTTCTCAGTTAAGTATGTATTGTAATTGGTGAGGGCCATAACTCTCGTCACATTTTTTTTTTTTTTTTGGTTGAGTTAATATGCTGTTGGAATGAAAAAAATATGTAGCAAATGTCTGCTGTTCTTGAGTAGTAAGCCATATTTAATTATGGTACTTTATTTTTAAGATTGATTTCCAAATGTAAGTTCGGCATTTGCTATTTTTCCCACATTTCTACTTTTAGTTGAAGCTGACCATCGAGACAATCACATCATTATTTGCTAGTCTGTTGCTACATGAATCTGTGATTGTTTGATTTGTTACGTTACAATGGTCAGCTTTCAGAGTCTAAAGGTCTATCGAAACACTTGTAGTAAAAGGACACCGTGCTGGAATATTTGTGTGCCTGTGACGGAGCGTGCCACGTGTGGTTCCCCAGCGTCCAAGCGATCTTCCCCACGCCGGACCCGCAGGCGATGCTGGACAAGCGGATGTACAACCTGGTGCAGTACGCCCGCAAGGTGGAGGGCGACATGTACGAGATGGCCAACTCCCGGTCCGAGTACTACCACCTGCTGGCCGAGAAGATCTACAAGATACAGAAGGAGCTGGGTGAGTGCACTGCGCTTCTCCTTCTGTGCTGTTCCCCCATTTCTAGTTCGGTTTCCTTTAAAATATCGGACCTGGAACCGACTGAGATCTTCAGGTTCTGCGCGTATTTTTTGTGTGTTTCTGTAACTTCTTACTTCGACTTAGCATACTGTAATATTAACGAAACGTTTATCTTGCGTGTAAGGTAAACATTAATATTCTTTCATTGTCACCAACATCTTGCATTGTAATTATGCATTAAAAATGTATGTAGTACAGTATATTTTTTCTGTCGTGCAATGTCACACATGCCGTTTGAATAAATGTATATTGTCTTTTAATTCCTCTCATATATGTATTGGTAGGACGGTTTTTAAACTCTTGGAATGGCCGTTTGTATGTTAAAGGCCAACTACAATATTAACCAAAAAAATTGCATGCGAAAATATTGCGTTATGAAAACAAGGTAGGTAATCAATCATTATATACAGTCGTTAGATTGAAATATTTCAGTTAGATCCATCTGGTACGATAGTGCTTTGTGCATACAGTAATTTAGTTTGGTGTGTTTGGGGAGTGGTGTGCGATCTGAATGAAACTGGATTGATTGCTTGTGCAGAGGAAAAGAGGCAGAAGCGCAAGGAACTGCAACTACAGCAGCAACAGCAGCAACAGCAGCAGCAGCAGCAGCAGCAGCAACAACAGCAGCAGCAGCAGCAGCAGCAACAGCAGCAGATGCATTCCCAGCTGAAGCCCGGGGCCCCGGGCGTCCGCACCGTGGGCACCACTTCCGCCATGCAGAGCTCGACCCCCAACGCTGCACTTCCCTCCCACTCCCCAGGTTAGTGGCACGTTTGTAGAATATACCTTGTGTTATCGCTTAATCATTGGACCGTTATTTTAGAGCGTCGAGATTTGGAAAAACAAATCCTCACATATGCGATGTTTTTGGTCTTGCTGTTAGATTCTGAGCACTTTTTGCAGGTTGTAAACATGACAGGAATAAACACAGTGCAACAACGATCAGTTTTCAAGTTTCTGTCAGGCAGTTTGGTGGTTATGACGGGAAAATACGGTAAATAAAATTGCAGTAAAGCTGATCTAAGAAGTACATGCAAAATACAATTTCCAATCCAGCGTGGTCAAATGTTTCCGTCCTGCCATTTTCTCAGTGAGGTATATGTTATTTTTTTCCACGTAAGATGTTCCTTTTTTATAGACAGTGTATTTAAATTTTGAGATCTATTAATCATTCAGGTATTACCGCTTACTTATATAATTAAAAGAAATACGACGTCTGATGTGTAAATTTTCTTGAAAGAAGTTTTCAAATGTTATAACATTCATCTGTTCATCGTCGTCGTTACTGTGTACCATATGTAAATCTGTAGCTAGTGCTAGTTGGCATCAATATGTTTAGTTACATTGATGGCCGTATAGAGTACGCACACGTGGTCGAATATTGATATAAAAAGCTTCCTGATTGTATACAATGTGCACACTCTTAGGTAGTGTCCAGGTAGTAACTAGGGACAGGAATTTTTTGCTAACTACAAAATATAACAAAATCAGTTCTTTTTTCGGGATACAAATTTAGTTTTACATCTATTTTTAGTACCGGTGTCAAATAATAATTAAAATAGTCTGTTGACATTGACAGTGCCAAAAAAAAAAACTTGCTATAGTTATGCTATGCACTAAAAGAAAAATAAAGTAGAACCTACATTCACTATTTCAGAAAAATATTTTCTATAAGTTTAACCCGAAAAAAGAACTGATGTAATTCCCTGATTAATAACAGATTTTGTGTGTGAAGTTGACCTGCTCTGCAAGAAAGGTTCACACGTGTTGAAGCAAGCGGGGCTCTGTGCTCGCAGGCATGTCCCACGCGGGGCTGCCAGTCCTCGGCGTCCAGCAGAACCGCATGCAGTTCCAAGTGCAGGCCAGCCAGCAGCAGCAGCACGTGGTGGTGGGGCCTCCCGGCCAGAGCCCCACCGGCCCCGGCCTGTCCCCCTTCGGCCAGCCCCTGTCCCAGGGCCCCGCCACCACCGCCGCCAGTCAGTACGCCAGCAGCCCCGCCCCCTCCCAGTCGCAGCACGTCCCGGAGGCCGTGAAGGCGCGCCTGGTGGTGTCCGGGACGTCGTCGTTCCCGCTGCAGGGGCAGTTCGCCCCCTCGGCGGCCAGGGCGAGCGTAGAGCTGCCCTCGGCGTCCCCCGGCCTGGCCCCGCCGCCCGCGCCGACGCCCCCCGCGCCCCAGTGCCTGGTGCCCCCCGCCCCGCCGGCCGCGACGGCCCCCACGCCCCAGCAGCACCTGGCCAGCCTGGGCAAGGGCATGTCCAGCTCGGAGCGCGCCGGCCTGGTGCGCGTCAACGCCTCCTCCTCCATGTCCAGCCAGATGGCCGCCATCACCGCCTCCCTCCAGCAGGTACAACCATTCCTGTTCACACACGCCTCATTACTAGAGACCTGCAAATTTCGCGGCTAGAATTCAAACAAATATACCTCTTGGATAATTTTGCTATTGGCTTACTGTTCATCTGGACGAATCTCAACCAGTTATAAACCCTCAACGAAAGAAGGATCGAATCACAGACAGACCAGCTGAGACGACTCGCAAGTCGGCAGCCAATGAACTTGCGTTATTTGCCGCGAGTGTACAGGGGGTGTGTGCAGTCTATCCTGAAGGCCATCGAAACCGCGAAATTTGCAGGTCTCTACTGATTGGCAATCGTTGTTCACGTTGTCACAGTCAGCGATGTATTGTTCTAAATTTTGATGAAACGTAGTTGTTTTGTTTCGCAAACCTACAACGGTTGCATATCTTTGATTGAAATGGTAACATTGAAATTAGAGGTGGGACGATACCACACTTTCGATACTCGATTCTGTATTGTTTTTTCAGTTCGATACTTTGATACTTTCGATACTCCAGGGAAAAATTTTCCCATTAAGTAACAATTATAACAAATAACATAAATTAGTTTTATACTATATAAATTCCCTCTTTATTACAAAAATACAAACTGCAAACAACTTTAAATACTTGAGTATAAAAAAATAGAAGCTAAATACAAACTATCTTCAAGAGAGTTAGCAGTTTATTTTCCAGTACACCTTTTTTTACCGCGAAAAATGTAAATAAAAAGAAAATCAGAAATTTTTTTCTTGTTTGTTTCGTTTTACAGACAACTTAATGCAACAGAACAATTTTAAATAAAATATTAACGTGAGAAACGTAAAAAACAAAACAATCCGATCGTAAGAAAACAATATCAAACGGGTATATTCAGTTCAAAGATTAATGAATGCACAAAATATGAGTTCCGTGCCTTGGTAAAGCGCGTGCACCATTTTCATAATCATTGCTAGTTTGCGCCACTAGTCTCGCTTGGTGCTGGCCATAGATGCTACTATCGAAGTGCACAGTCTTCCTGATACTATCCATATCTATGGTGCGATAAAGTTTTTTTCCTACGTTTGCAAAGGTAAACAATGAACTTTTTCAAAATAAAAGCATTAAAACGTAGTTTATCAGGAGGAATATAACAAAAAAAATTGTGAATTTTAGGACTTTTCCGCTTCGTAAAAACGTATGAAACGGGAAATTAATTATTTTATAAGTGTATGTTCCGGGAAAGTAAACCATTGTAAATATAGTACTTTCGGCGGGACCAAAATTAATCGGCGTATGACACGGGAAAATGTATGAAACGGGAATGTATCATCGAGGTGCTACTGTAGTTGTATTTTGTACGATGGCGACTCAAAACTTAATTCAATACAAATGAACAAGCATTCCGGTATCGAAAAAATGTATCGAACTTACAGTTTTGATACTCGATACTTTGCGATATCGTCAAGTATCGAAGGTATCGAGGTATCGAAGTATCGAAAATCCCATCACTAATTGAAATTTGTATTTAGTGCCATTACAGATTTTATAGTAAATTTGACATTTTATGTATAGTGAAAATGTATTTAATTATGTATTTTATTTAATTATGTATTTCAATTTCATATACCTACATTATCTTGCAAAATTGATGCATGAGACAGGGGAAACTTGGAACGTCCAGGAAAATAAGTCTAGAACAATACTGTGGGAACTTTGGTACGTTATCTCGTCCGGTAGCGAAGTTTATGTGCGAATGTCTGCGTGTTTGGTGCACGTAGTGACTCATTGCTGACCTCCGCAGTAAACAGTGACGTTCCTCCTTGCAGGATGACGACTCCCCTCCTTCCACGAGGGGCAAGTCGGACATGAAGACGGAACCGGACCACGACGGTGTCAAGATGGAGATAAAGCGGGAGGACGGCGAGATGAACCACCGTCACGAAGGGGGAAAAGGGATGAACAGTGAAATCAAAACTGAGATAAAGACTGAGCCGATGGATGAGTGCAGCACAACTTCGGACATGATCAAAGGTTTGTTTGCAGCGTCATCGCTCATTAGTCCAGTGAAACCTCCGAGGAAGTGATCCTATGTACTTAAATAACTCTCGATAATTTTATATTAGTGTAGTATAATCCCTGTTAAGAAGTTTTGCAAGGTACTTAGAAATTTAGATTTATTTACAGACAAATAATATTAAAAAAGTAAATAAGTTTTAATAGGTCCATCGGGTTTTACAGTAGTCTTCTTAAAGTTCTCACAAGATGTTAATTTCTTAATGTCCCAGCATTCACTATTGAAAATATAAAATTATTATTGTACATAACAGGTAAATTTCAGAGGATGAGGAAATGGCCTTTTTATCGCAAAGTTAATATTATGTTTTGTGGAATTTTTGTATGTGTGAAATATATACAGTCAAACCTCTATCTATCGTTTTTCAGGGGACCAACAAAAAAATTCAGTAGATGCGGACATTCAATAGATGTGGACTTCACTCTTAAGAATTTTTAAAAAATAATATTTAACCTCAAAATTAGTGTCAGAAATATGTCAGTTACTTGTCATTAAAGTTAAATCAGTTGAAAAATAAATAAAAATGGAAGTATTTTACTTAATTCAATTTACACTTGCAAAAGAAAACATAAGCACAATAAATCTACATGGAAATTAAAGTCATTTTCAGTATCCTGAAGTCTGAAATATGTTTACTCATGTCATCAAATGTAGAGCTGTCCTGAAGAAGCCGATTTTGCCAATATTTACGTAATTGAATCGGCATTTCTGCCGACTTCCGATACGCTTGTTAATTTTCGGCCGATATTACTGAAAAACGAGAGAGACTGCCATAACCTAAAAATCCACGAGTACCCTTTTCAGTTTTCGTAGTAGTACTGCATTATTTCAGATCGCATTATTTCTTCGCAACATGTGCCAAACGTACATATAAAAATTTAACATCCTTTTTTTTCAATAATGTTCTTTAATTTTAATATGTCATAAATAAATACATCACCGTCACGGTAAATAGACATCTCGGTTGTTACGGTAACTGTAGTGCAAATGTGGTAGCTTTCGTGCTTCTTTAGTAATTATGGTATCGACAAAGAATCTTTAGTTCTTTTTATGGTAATTATCTTAGGATAACAATTGGGTTTGTACTGTAGTTATGGTACATCATCCATATTTCTTCGTAAGTTGTTCATTTGTCTTTTCTTCATATTTACGTGCTCCATTACTTGGCTGCAGATTTAAGGTGATATTTACTACTGTATACTATCATTACTGTTTTTATGACGGTTTCTTTCTAAGAAATGGTTATTTCTGCAAAATCTTTATGGTTAAACGATCATCTATTATAATTTATAATGACGGGACCACATATTTTTAACGATCAATGCGGACAAAACGATAATTCGAACATCGGTACAAGCGGACTTTTTTAACCTTAGTTGTATGGCAATTTTGCCGGGACCGTAGAAAGTATACGATAAACACGTACAATCGATACATGCGAGTTCGATAGATAGAGGTTTGACTGTATATATATATATTGTAATTGCAGTAGCGAGTCCCTTGTTCATGAGGTTGTGGATCTCGGTACTCGGTTCTCTTGTAAATATAATTGAGACACTCGGCTGTTGTGGCGAAGCTGTCGGTAAGGAGACGCGTGTGGTGGCTTCGCAGAGGAGTCGGGCATCAAGGAGGAGCGGATGACCCCTGTCTCGTCCGGCATGGGGGACGGCATCCCGGGCAGCGACATCAAGCCCCTCATCCCAGAGCCCATCCAGGGGGGCAGCGCCGGCACCGGCCTGGACAAGAAGAAGAAGTGCTGTGAGTTCTCATTAGCTATACTGATATAATATAACTGAAGAGTTTGTGTGCTTGATTTTTTTTTTTCTTTTTTATTTCCTAACCTAACTAAAACTAAGTGTATTTTGTTTGGGAGGGGTCTGGGTTAGGGAAGACTCTAGGTGCGTCCCAGGCCGAAGCCTTTACGCCTTTTCGTGCTGGGTTTAAGCCATGCAGACAAGGGAGCGTGCATCGTGTGCTTGTTCGAGGATTGGCCAGCCATGGCTGCGATTTGCGCCATGACTAACTCCCCTTTTGTATGTTTGAACGCGCTAATCTCAGGAACTACCAGTCAGATTTAAAAAACTCTTTTTTGCATTTCATAACCCAATTCTTGAGGAAGGTTATAGGCTATTAAGATCACGCTACAACCCTTACGAGCCAAACAAAAAGGGAAAAAAAAGTCAGAAAGAATGCTAAGCGAAATTGGCGTAATAGCATGGGCGGGCGATGCGGTAGAAGGTGGGAGACAATACTTGTAGTTCCATAGATATATTAGTTCAAATTATATTAATAACAAAAGAAAACGACGGTTCTAATGATGTAGAGTGTTTGAAACATGTTAAGCTGGACTCTTAAAGATCTGTCACTTTCCGTTCTCCACCCGTCCATCCGCCGTCCGTTTGTCAACAAGCCGACAACAGACCAGTAATCGTGAATACTGGTGAAAATTTATCTGGAATAGATATATTGTATTGACAATCATGATATTTAATAGAAGCAGTAAAACTAAAATAAACTTAAAAAAAAAACCTTTAGATAGCAATTTTGTTATGGTCTATCAAGAAAAAATTTTTTTCTGTAAAGTATTGCTCTTTGATGGTTAGCTAAGAACTGCTCACTGTTTAAACTGGACAGTATGTTACCTGTAAAGCCCTTAGTTGTGACTGTGTGGGGTGGCAGTGTTCAAGCCGGACGAGCTGAGGCAGGCCCTGATGCCGACCTTGGAGAAGCTGTATCGCCAGGACCCAGAATCTCTTCCCTTCCGCCAGCCGGTGGACCCACAGGCGCTGGGCATTCCCGACTACTTCGAGATAGTCAAGAAGCCGATGGATCTCTCCGCCGTCAAGCGAAAGTTGGACACGGGTCAATACTCGGATCCGTGGGAGTACGTGGATGACGTGTGGCTCATGTTCGATAATGCGTGGCTGTACAACCGCAAGACGTCCCGGGTGTACAGATATTGTACAAAGGTAAGCCACATTATTGCAATCTCGTGTCTTGCATGCTTGCATTGTGGGAAATGTTATTTTTCATTTCATTAGAATTAGTAACAAGTTGTGCTGGGCGGGATACATTATTTTTTTTTACTTTTTTAAAAAATATATTATTTTCTGAACAAATGCTTAGAATCTTTTTCGCCTCTCTGGGTAAAGTAAAAGTCTGGTATTTTTGGTAGAAAAATTCTGCAATTTCAGTATTTAAACAGGTTGTTGTTATTAGTTTTATTTAAATATTTTTAAAATGCTGATCAAAATTTTTTTTACTTGTTTTTATGGTGATGTGTGTGTGTGTGTTTTGCAGCTGTCGGAAGTGTTTGAGCAGGAAATAGACCCGGTGATGCAAGCGTTAGGTTATTGCTGTGGTCGCAAGTACACGTTCAACCCTCAAGTGCTGTGCTGCTACGGCAAGCAGCTGTGCACCATTCCAAGGGACGCCAAGTACTACAGTTTCCAGAACAGGTGGGCCACCCTGCCACTTCTCCTTCCTGCGTTCTCTAATTGTCTTGCAATGGAGAAGAGGACATGCGCCATTGCTAGTTGTTACACTGTAGGTCATGTAGGTCATAAGAAACCTCCCGGGGGGGGGGGGGGGGGTAGTAGTTAAATGAAGTGCTTAAATTCATAGCTTAGCACTCTAATGACAATAACATGTTTTTTATTTGTTAACTATGCATGCAGTTTGTGAGTGCTAAAGTAAAAAAAAAAAAATTGGTTTTGATTGGTTTTACCGATTTTACTCACTATATGATGCATATTTTTGTGACTATTTGAGCCAATAAAATGTGCTGCATCTTACAGTTGATAAGTGTCATTCACCAATTGATTTCCTGATTAATAGATTGAAGATTGATTGAGGATTTTAGGTTTGAAACTGGATTGCACCACTCAATATTGATGACTTCTTATATTTGTAGCAAAATAAAATTTAATTTACATACGTATTTACAAAATAAGGTTATGCGTTAAATGGTAATTCAATAAGTGTCACAACTCACATGGGTGGCTTGTCAACTGTTGAATGTTTATAGAATGCTGATAGTGATTTTTCAGAAATATTTTTTAACTTGCTTTACAAATAAATGTTATATTTAGAATCTTATGTTTGTACATAATTGGCATTAATTAAACTGCCGACACTGAAGCCCAGCTATTTAATAGAGATGGGGAGGGGATTAGATATTTACCTAACTTACCATACATAAATAATACTATAACTAGTGCACACTATTACTGACCTAGGTTTAAAACTTGAAACATCTTGGTTATAATGTAGTGTCATTATTGACCTCAGGCTAGAGGTTATTGTTATGTGTTGTATTAAAAAATAAAGTACTTGGCATCAAAGATTTAAACTACAAAAAAAAATTTAAGAACTTGAATTTTTTGACTCTGGAAAAATATCTTTAAACAAGACTTACGACCAAACTGTAAGTTCTTTGGAGTTACCACATATACAGTATCTCTCTTTGGATCACCCAGAACACCCTCCAGCAATAAAAACATTACTTTTTTTATTTCAGAGTAAATTCTTCAAACATGTTTTCTGGCCATACTTTTTTTTGTCATTGTCGCTGTTATTTTTATTATTACAGTAAAACCTCCATTAACGAATATTCTATTTAAGGAAAAACCCCATGCAATGAAATAAAATTTTGGTCCCGCCGAACCTCCATAAGATCAATGCTTTTTTAACCTCTAAATACCGAATTTTATTTGTTCCGAAATAGCGAAATTCCCTTTACAACGAACTGCCGCTTTTGAAAAACACGCAAAAATAAACATCTCCTACAAGACATCCACTAATTTTTTTACATTCACTGCATAAAAATACGTGCGTATAACCTTAAAATAATATACACCATCGCGGAAGACAATAAATAAACAAAGCATCATGGATAACACACGTCATGTATACATTCCACACTTTGTTCAAAATGGCGGGTACATTTAGCGCTAGTGGCGGAAACCTCCCGTACCGTTGCTCTGGCAAGACGAACAACTAGTATATTTTGCGTTTCTATGGTTAAAGATGCGCACACGCAAATATTTTTAACTATGGTATCTATGAGTACAATTTCCGTTTTTTCAGTTTTCACTGTTGTTTGTTTATTTCCACTGTTTGTTTATTTCCACTGTTGTTTATTTATTTCCACACGTAGTTATGTAAATCAACACGGTACTACTGTAAAATGAATTTTAATCCTAAAAAGCGGCGACAGATTGACATTAAAATAAAATTAGAAATTTTAAATGCAGTTGATGAAGGTGGAAAAAAAAGTGATATGGCTAAACGTTTCGACATCCCTGCGTTTACACTTTATACCATATTATCCAACCGGGAACAGATCGAAAACAACGCTTCTCTGGTAGGAACAAATTGAAAACGTGTGAAAGTATGTAAAAATGATGATTTGGACAATATACTTTTTGACTGGCTAATGGAGGCTAGGGCATCTAACATCAACGTCTCTGGGCCGATTTTACAAGAAAAGGCACGCCAGAAAGCACTGGGGATGGGAATTGATAATTTCCAAGCATCAAATGGTTGGCCAATAAACAAGTGTATTCTATGTACTTTTTCATGTTTAATTCCTCATATCGTATAAAACAGTCAGAAAGACTGGTCTAGCCATTTATGTGAAGCTTTATGATGACTAGAAATATATCGTGCGAAACCTCCATTTAACAAACCCCTTTACAACAAACACAACAAATTTTGGTCCCTTGAGATTTGTTAAATAGAGGTTTCACTGTATTATTATTATTATTATTATTATTATTATTATTATTGTTATTGTTATTATTGTTATTGTATAGTCAGAAATGTTTTTACACAGCAGCTTTGTTGACTGATGCTAAACAACTTTGTGGAAGACAATGTTGAAGCAGGACTTACTCCATATCTGACATTTATTTTTCTGCTTTGGTTGTTTTGAGTGAAAATTTTGTTAATTCTTTCTTTTTTCTTTTCCATTCCCCCATTTCCCCCCCCCGTGGTGCACGTGTGTTTCCTGCTCGCACTGCCCGCCCTGCCTTGTGCGATCCCGACCCGCGCAGCCTAACCACTCTGGGCGTTCTCTCCGGCAGATACACCTTCTGTCAGAAGTGCTTCAACGACATCCCGGGCGACACCATCACGCTGGGGGACGACCCGACCCAGCCCCAGACGTGAGTGGCTCTGTGCTCCCGGCCGCCCTCTGTCGAGCCGTCAGAGCTTTGTTGTTATGTAGTGTAGATTTTATTATTCTCATACGTATTGATGTTCCAATGCCAGTTTTGATTTTCATAATTGGAATTAGATTATTTTATTTCCATCCCCATTCAATTAAAATCCATAGTTTTTAATATAGTGTGTTGGGACTTTTGTGACTTGTGTGAAGTGTTACTTGTGCCCCCTTTTGCGTGTCGTGTAAACAGTCCCGAAAGATGGCGGGCCGCTATGCGTACCGTTCGTTTGATTTGTATGTACATGGCTATCGTTTTGTTGCCATAGTTGTACTCACTAAATCAGACTCTCATTATGTTTATGGTCCTCTGGAAGAAATTTCGTTGAAACAGCGAACATGGTGTTTATCAAACTTGTGGATACAAAACCGATATTGTTATTTGTAGAAATGTAGTTTCAAATTACGTTTAACGGTGTAAAGATGGTACGTCAGCACATCAAAGCAATTTTTTTCGTGCTGCAACATTGCGTCCAGAGCTGGCTACATGGACTACCAACCTCCGTTAGGAGAAGATTCCTTAAGATGTTACGGTTAGCTTTATTAAGGCAATGCACTTGAATTTAGTTTCTATACCAGAATGTTTCAAAATAAACTAAGTGCTTTTTTTGTTGTGTCATCAATATTTAAATAATTGTGACTAAAAATATATGTACCACAAATAAAAATTACATAAGTTATATTACACACATTTGCTGTGTTTTTCTACTTTTTACAATAAGGTCAAATCTTGCATAATCTGTACTCAGAATTGTGGATTTTTTTATATATAAACACTGTAAGTAAAAAATTAAGCTTTAATACACTTGTAACTACAGAATTTTTCTGTAACTTCAGAAAAATTAGTGTTTGTTCATTTTGTAATTAGTGTTCACTCAACAGAATATCCACAAAATACCAAACACTTGCCTTGGATACACATGAATCTGGCTCGGAGGACTAAAAAGTTAGTGATTGGCAAACTTCATTGTCTGTGGAGAGTACCAAAGTATATAATCCGAGGACTGAGAATATGAGAGACACTGGGCAGCCTCCTTTCACAGACGAGAGAGCCAAATGCCAGATCGTACGTTAGGTTAGCTACATTATAAATACTTTAAAACATTGTGGACGGTTGATTTGGTTAAGCTACATTAAAGAAATGGAATAAAAGCATGAACTTCAGGTTTTGGCTGTCTCGCCTGTGAAAAGAAGTCTTCCCGAGAGACGCTTCGCAAGGGACACTGTTGCCCATTCAAAAAAATAAAATAGGTTCTGTCACTGGATTCGGCCACCAGACGTGGAGTTTTGAGTGTGTCTCACGTGTGCGAGGACTGAGCGGGTTGTGTGAGTGGGGACCGGTGTGTTTGCCGCCCGCAGCACCATCAAGAAGGACCAGTTCAAGGAGATGAAGAACGATCACCTGGAGCTGGAGCCGTTCGTGGAGTGCACGGACTGCGGTCGGAAGCTGCACCAGATCTGCGTGCTGCACCTGGAGAGCATCTGGCCCCAAGGGTGAGCCCCCCTGCTGGTCCTGTCCCATAGATCATCTTAAAACTATTAACAGAGATGAAACCTTTCACGGGTACAAACTACGCCATGCAGTATTATTTTTATTATTATTTAAAATTCATAGAAAGCCTCTCTTTTCCAAATGTTCAACTAATATCTAATATTTAAGGTATGTAGATTAAAAATTTTTGTAGTTATACTCCTTTAGAGTGAATTTCTACGAAGTGCGCGCACAATGCAACAAAAATTTTTACAGGAAAATATAGGACTCGCGTATATAAACACAAAACCGATATATTGTCACTTTCGTAAAAAAAAAAAATTATGGGGACGTACGAAACGTATTGGTGTGTCAGATGAAACTTTATGAAAGTGAAACTATCCTGGATTGGTAATTTCAATTTTTAAAAAAAAATGTAAAGATTCTGATATTGCAATAATTATAATTTTTTTTTTTTTTTTCCTTACGATCTTCTGTTGGGCTTTGTAGCTCAATGGTTAGGAATATGGTTCAAACACGGCAGTGGAAATGTTTTTGACCTTTTAAATTTATATATTACTGGCTTATACAAATTTTGCTTTAAACAGTTATTTAGAATACATTTTATTTGTTTATCGTTTTGCTATAAAATTATAAAATACGTAGCTCAGTCCATTGGCTTTATTATTTCATTCGTATGCCTATACTGTATTCTATATTTTCATTTTAAGTAACATTAAAATTTACTATATTTGTTAGGCAATGATTTCCATGAATTTGCTTATGTAAAAAGTAATAAAACTTTATAATATTATAACTATTCTTTAATACTTAATGAATTTTAACAATGTATGCAGTCTTTTTCGTTTTTATCGGATATGTTTCATTATATTTTTATTTATTTGTTTGTATTTGTGACATGCCCACCGACAGCTAAAACACTTTTATGGTGGGCACGAAAAAAAAAAAAATACAAAATACAGAAAACAAAAAAAAAGCTTATAACAACACAGAAACACAAATACATAAACAAGACAAAGATATATAGAAATAAGAACAATAACAACTAGGTCATAAACAAAAATAAAAAACAAATACAAACATAATTAATACAGGTAAAATCAAATTATTAAATGTTAAGAGATATTGAAGGAAAAATAATATAGCTATGACAGACATAAATCAGAATATATTTAATTAAACACTGTTGGAATTCAAATATATATTATTGTAATTTGTTATAAGTCTATAAATAATATCATTATTAGTAATAAGAGTACACAGAGTAGAGCGTAAGCGGGAATTGAATTGAGGAATTCTTAAGGCAGTATTTTCAAGAAGATAAGGGCATCTGAATTTATGAATGTAACAATTATGAACAAAAAGAGCATCAAGATAGGCCCTACGGTCTACCAGAGGTGTCCAATTGGGGCGTGGGAGGTTCTTTCTAATAATTAAATCTATAACTTTATTTTGAATACTTTCGATTTTTTCAGTATCTGTTGATACCATTCCAGATAACAGAGCCATATTCTAATTTTGATCTTATAAGTGCCATGTAAAGAGAGATAAGTGAGTCTGAGTTGGTTGCATAAGAAGTAATAAATTTTATAAGTGCTAGAGTTCTTCGTGCATAGGAATATATGTAATCTACATGTTTATGGAAATATAGTTTTGAATCAAGAATGATACCGAGATCCTTTGTGTAGTGGGCTTGAGAGATGATAGAATTCGCTAATTTGTATGAATATTTAATCGGATGGTATTTCCTAGTGAACGATATAACCTTGGTTTTATCTTTGTTGAGTTTGACCAAGTTTCTTAGACACCAATTATTAACTTTAATAATATCTTCTTGTAATAATTCACAATCCTCTAAGGAATAAATAATTTTATTAATTTTTAGGTCATCAGCAAAAAGAATTCCAGTAGAGTAGCAAAGTACTTGTGTAATGTCATTAATAAATATATTAAAGAGAAGAGGTGAAAGAGTACCTCCCTGGGGAACACCAGAACACGCATTATACTGAGAAGATCTATGATTGTTGATCGATACAAAAAAACTTCTGTTGGATAGGTAGCTTGAGAACCAATTGATATAGTTTCCACAGAGACCAAAATGGGATAATTTAATAAGAAGTAAGGAATGGTTTACAGTATCAAAGGCTTTAGCCAAGTCGAAGTAACAGGCATCGGCCTGACCCCTATTAGTAACTATGTATATTATATACAGGATTAAGAAAGGTAAGAAGATTAGTGGTAGTAGACATACCAGACCTGAAACCATGTTGATTATTGGTGAGAGTATTACTAAGTTGAAAATTTAAAAATTTAGCTATAATTTTTTCAAAAATTTTGGAGAACCCATTAAGTAATGATATTGGCCTGTAGTTTGAGACGTCTAATATAGTTTAACCTTTTGCTCTGCAAATAGAATGATTCACTAGTTGACGTAGCTGCTCCGTAAGCAAACTCAAGTGGTGGGTGCAGAACTACTTTTGAGTTGCGTTCAGAAATTTAGTGGTTGATATTAAATACTATTACAAATAATTTAAAATGTTAGTTATATAAATAGTGTTTATGATCTTTTTCAAGTGTACTTATATAAGTTGGTTTATGTTTTTGTATGTATAATTTATTTGCATCTGAAGAATTTGAAAATTAAATAATTAATTTTATACACTTTTTTTTTAAATAGTGAATACTGAATATTTATTTAATTTTTGTTACTTTAAATGTCAAAATAGTTCAGTGTCTTAAATTTTAAAAAAAGAAGAAAAACTTATATTGTTTGTGCATAAGTACGCACGCCTCTCTTTTTCTTCTCTCTTTTTTCTCTCTCTGTCTCCAAAATACTCCTAAATAAATGCTGTTAGAATAGATGGTGAATATTTAAAATTGTTCCTTTTCTCTGAAATTTCTCGATTTGCTTGTTGCCCTTAGTAGACTGTTCCATTATGAACATTCAGCTATAGTTTTAGTTAGTGCCTGGGGTATTGACAAATATTTTATTCACAGTACTGTGGAAACAGTGGTCGAGTGGTCAGAACCCCGGCCTTCCACCTGCGATTCGGGTTTGATTCCTGGCAGGCCCAACCCCGATGTAACATGGTGGACATCGTTTGTGAGAATGTCTGTACTCTCGATCTCCCCCATTGGTTAATCCCATTTCTGCTGTATTAACATAGCTTCAACCTTTGTCTGTCTCGTAACGACCTGAGGGTGGACGAGACATCACCTTCCCAGGGTTCCCGCGGTCAGGGGAATACTGGAAACCAGGAAAATCTAAGGGAATGGGAATGGTGTCTTCTTAACCTGGAAAACGGGGACATTGACAAAATGTTAGCTAACAAGCTAGGTTAAAATATTTACTACTAGTGGGGTTCCTTTAATTTCTTAAAAATCGGTCTTTATTTTGATCTCAGAATTGACAGCTTTGGTTTGATAGCATTGATGGAAATAACAGTGTAAGCTTTGTTTTGTGTGAGAAAAGGTTTTTGTGATCTGTTTGACATGTTATTTATTTTTATTTATTTAAAATTTGTTACATGCCCACCGACAGTCTTGACACTTTAGAGGTGGGCATGACACAAAGCTAGTACGACACAAAACAAGTAAAAACAAACACTATCACAATAAATAGAGACAGCACAGGATATTCACAAAATATGAAAACAGGAAAGACATAAATACCTAAAGGACAAGATAACATGACACATTACCTAGGAAAATATTAATTTCATAATTATATAACCTCAGTGAATACATTAGCTGTACACAAAATATACATAAAAATGGATAGTACAAAGTCTAGACTTAGAGGACAAGTTAAGAGGATAAATTTTTAAGTTTAGACAATTGATTATTATTGTGATTCCTAATTAATCGGTATGTGATGTCATTTGGTTGAGATGAGTTTTGTCAACTACCAGTAGTTCAGAATGGTTGTGTTGCCTGGCGAGACGGGAGAGCGAGCGTTGAGAGTGTCGTCGGCCCGACAGGTTCACCTGCGAGCACTGCTTGAAGAAGAAGGGCCTGAAGAGGAAAGAGAACAAGTTCAACGCCAAGAGGCTGCAGATCACGAAGCTGGGCACGTACATCGAGACGCGTGTCAACAACTACCTGAAGAAGAAGGAGGCGGGGGCGGGCGAGGTGTTCATCAGGGTCGTCTCCAGCTCGGAGAAGAGCGTCGAGGTGAAGCCGGGCATGCGCAACAGGTCAGCATTGACTTGGAGTACTCGCGTTTTTATATCAGTTAAGAATATTCGACATCGCGTGCCTCGTGCACCAATGTTCGCTGTTGGCGTTAAGTTATTTTTGAGTTACCAATAGATACAAGATATTATGGTTTTATTTTTAGGCCAATTTTTATTCTAAAACAGGAGAGTTCTGTGTTGTTTTTATTATTTTTTTTAAATTCTGTTTATTCATAAAGAGAGCATATTATTGACCACATATGTCACAAGAATGATTTATGATACTTAATGTCACCAAAACAGGGACATTCTGACTGATGGATGATGCGCTTAGAACAATAAAAAATAAATCTGCAAGTACAGCAAAACCCCTTATTTGCACTTTTCATGGGGACAAAGTAAAAAAGTGTAAAAAGCGGGAAAATGTAAATAAAGGGAAAAGTATAAAAAGGAGTACAGTTTACCTTATTTAGAATTTTTTTCCTTTTGTTTAATAGCACATACTACAATGCAGGTACAAACACACTAACAACAAATTTTACTTTAGTATTTAATCAATTATTAATTTACCACATTTGACAAAAATAAAAAAAGAATGAAAGCCAAAATGTTTTTCTGATTACTTCCTAAAAAATAAATTTGAAATTTTCTTCTGCTTGCTTTTTTGGCTGTTCAAGGAGATTATTTGCCTCTCCAAATTATAAATACAGTTGCAACCGGCAGGGTTTATAACAAATACGGGCTACATACACATTGCTCACAGTAAAAAATGTTTTAAGAAAAGGCCGCAAATTGATGAATATTTACCGTCAATAGCGCGCCAAACGCGGAGAAAGGTCATTGTACTCGGTCAGCTGCTGTAACGACGCGGCGGCGCATGCGCACTCTATGCTCCGCCCAGACTCATGACGCCATCAGCCGCCAACCAATAGATGCGAGCTTAGCGGAAAAAAATATAAGCTCCACCTCCCGTGTACCAATTTTATCCAGTTCTAATACCAGTTTATTGGTATACGCACCAGTTTTCTCGCTGCCGTGACATGTTCAAGTTTACGTTTATCATGATGTCTTGATACCAATAATTAATTATTTACGATCCCCAGAAATAAATGGTTAGTTTAAAAAATATGGCGTCAACTGTACAATACTTCCCAAATTATAAAAGACGTATAAAACAGTTACCAAGACACAGCTCATTTTATCTTGTGAAGTTTGTCTCGTACCAGTATTTCGGCTAAGTTGTGACATAAATACAGTATCAGAACTTACAAGCAGCCATGTTTGTACATTCATGAGTTTACGTTTTTCCCTCGTGCATTTTAGATTGTCTCCTGCTATAATTACTCGTACTTTAACACGCCTAGGCTTAAATTATTACATGTTTAGAAATAAAAGCAACTTTTCGTGTTATAAAATATGTATATTTTGCTATTTAAAATGTTCATTGCCTACTAGCTCCACAGTATTTTCTGGTTTTTTATGGTTGTTACGTGACGTAAATAGCGGGATTGATTCGATTTTTGAGACATAATTCGCGGGAAAGTATTGTATTGGACTATATGGGAACCAAACGGGATCTGAAGAATATAGTGCAAATAACGGGAAAACGTAAATAACGGTAACGTAAATAAGGGGTTTCGCTGTACTTGTTCGAAAATGTAGCAATGTCGTGAAAGAGCAAGACAAAAAAATTCTAATCTTAGTACATACATTTTTTGTAAAAACTTCATGCTGAATGCATTTCGTTAATTGAATTTAATATTCTAAATATTACATTTATGTGATACGAGTTAAGTTTAGATTAAATTTGCTGATTTATATTATAATATTTTAAGGGTAAAGCGTTGTATGTATTTGTCTGTGTAAAATACGAATTTCATTTTTCTCTATACTCACAAACATATTAATGATAGTT
This sequence comes from Bacillus rossius redtenbacheri, assembly GCF_032445375.1. Classification (NCBI taxonomy): domain Eukaryota; kingdom Metazoa; phylum Arthropoda; class Insecta; order Phasmatodea; family Bacillidae; genus Bacillus; species Bacillus rossius. The sequence goes on along the minus strand of NC_086337.1, from coordinate 56,323,623 downwards.
CTTGTCTAAACTTATTTGCTGCATAAGTTTGTATAGAATAATATATGTCTTGAGAAGTACTTTCTCCACGTGTAACGTATTTCAAGAAAGTTGACTATTCATGTGAAGATTTAGTTAAAATAAGAAAGGTTAGATCCTATAAAATTTACCTTATTAAACAATACATGCTTAAATTATTAAACTGACATTTTTGTTTTAAATCTCCGCTATTCTAGGCCTTTTCAGACTGTCTTTCAAAGTTTGTGCATAAAATCATCAAGGATCGTTTTATCATTCTTAACCAGTACCTTAAAATAAATGGTTAGACCTATAAACTAAAATTAGCAACATAATAAAAATATTAATCAAGTAAAAAAAAATAAACATAATTAACAACAGGAAATGACATATTGCTGACTACGACACACATGGAAACTGTTAGAATTCAGAATTTTATACTATCATTTAAATATATTGGTTCACCACTCCGTGTGATGAAGTACCCAACAATATTTTTTTCATACACTTCTAAAGTCATATGTACTGCTTTTTAAATTTTATCAACCAATCCTATTTGGTGTGTTGGTTTGAATTTTACAGTCCCTTTATAATTCGAATAATTCTGGATCATTTCCACTTAAATAGTAAAAGAAAAGAATTTGGTAATCAGTTTAGGTGAGGATTCTTGTTTTTTTCCTCACTTTTAGTCTTGTAGTAATGATTTACAATGTATTTGACTAATTAGGCAAATATTACGTGAAAGTCTAACCTTTTTCATTTTTCCTTGATAATTAATTAAATTATTGTTCTAAGATTTCATTGTTTTTTTTTTTTGCAGTAACCTATTTTGTTGGTGCATTAGTTTTTATTTCGGATGTTTTTAATGCTTTGTTAAATGGACGGGCAGTGTTTTTTATCCTCGTAGTGACGTGTTTACATTCTTGTAATGCTAATGATACAAAAGGTTTACATTTTTAAATCCACTTTTATTTTTTCTCTTTTGCTATACATCTTCCTCGTTCTTCCCGCCTGCCTGTGGAGTCTCGCTGAAGGTGGTCGTGCGTGCGCGCAGGTTCGTGGACTCGGGGGACCTGCCCGAGCAGTTCCCGTACCGCGCGAAGGCCCTGTTCGCGTTCGAGGAGGTGGACGGCGTGGACGTGTGCTTCTTCGGCATGCACGTGCAGGAGTACGGCTCGGAGTGCCCCTGCCCCAACACCAGGCGGGTCTACATCGCCTACCTCGACTCTGTGCACTTCTTCCGGCCGCGCCAGTTCCGCACCTCCGTCTACCACGAGATCCTGCTGGGCTACCTGGACTACGTCAAGCAGCTGGGGTGAGTATTGCACAAGTGTTTTATACCGTATTTACTCGCGTAAAGTCCCCACTTTTTTTCCAAATTTTCGACTCCAAAAAAGGGGAGGGGGTCCTATACGCGAATTTGGAGGGAAAAATAGATTTTTCTTTTTTTCAGGTATGAAAAACTAACATTTAATAAAAGCAAAATGAAATACAGCCACAACTTATTTAAACGCCAATTAAATTTTGATCAAATGAAACAGCTGCCAGAACGACTGGTAAGTCGTGCGTCTTTGTTCTAATGAGGGAGGTTGGGGTAGGCAGCGACGCAGCAGGAGGGAGAGAAAGGCAGTGCCTAGGGGGGGGGGGGGGGCGGGGAGAGGCAGAGGCGTGGCTTAACCTCCCTCCTGCCAGCTAGCCAGCCAACCAGACAAAGGAGTCTTAGAAATACCAGTACCTGCTCCACCCACTTCCCTTCCTCCTTCACTTCCCCTCTTCTCGGACAACACTGCACATTAACACAAGCGCGCGAGTCCTGCTTTCTTTATCTTTATGTCGTTTGAGATACGACTAACTGCCTACGTCTTTCACGCCTCACGGCAGTCCCACTGAGAGGGACAAACTATAATACCAGTCTCTGTATCACTGCCGATTACAAAATCAGCTCCCGTCGCTCACGATACATGGCTTGCTGTTTGATGCATGCCAAGCTGCCCTGCCCTCAGATAAACCCAGAAAAACACGTTTTAAATTTTTTCTCAAAAATGTTTACAAAACAAGGGGTGGGGGCGTATACGTGGGCAGGGCTTTTACGCGAGCAAATACAGTATTCAGTTCAAATAGATAGACGAAGTGGAACTCATTCACAAACAAATAAAATAAATTTAACATGCATGAAGCCAAGAAGTTTTATTTGAAAATTTTTAATCAGTTTTCCACAACATACGGTACATACACGCTTTTAACAAGCACATTAATCTGCTATTATAATTACAAATTACAATGACTACTGTATTTTTGACGTATATAATGGGTTTGATAAATTTTCAGCCGATTTCCTTCAACATTTTACTTTTCAACACTTTATTTTTCACAGTTCCTCAAAAAGGGGTTGTAATAAATGGGTTCGTAACAACAGGGTTTCACTTATCTCCTCTTTTGACTTGTGTTTGCCCAGTAGTATTACTTATTTTGTCATATGCATAGTGAGTGTTCACTTAAATTCGTCACTGTCGCACGTAGTCTCGTCATAATGCCTCATGCGTCTGCGAGGCATCTCTCCTGGTTGTGTGGCCGGCGGTGGTGACGTGTGGCGTGCCTTGCACCCTGCAGGTACACCATGGCCCACATCTGGGCGTGCCCGCCGTCTGAAGGGGACGACTACATATTCCACTGCCACCCCATCGAGCAGAAGATACCCAAGCCAAAAAGACTGCAGGAGTGGTACAAGAAGATGCTGGACAAGGGCATCATCGAGAGAATAGTGATGGACTACAAGGTGAGCTGTGCCTCAGTACATTTGGTTCTCATTTCATTTGTGAAATGAAAAGAATTTTCACAGCACCTTACCCATATGTTACTGTTCGGACTTTGTGACTTATGTCCTTGTTGTGTGAAGTGTTACTTGTGCCCCTTTTGGCTTTTGTTTATAAACAGTTCGGCAAGATGGCGGGCCACGTGCCGTCGGGTCGTTTGATTTGTATTTGGCTATCGTTTCGTTGTCAGAGTTGTATTCACTAAACCATATTCTTAATATATTTAAGGTCCTCCGGAAGAAATTCATTGAAACAAAGAACAGTTACATTGTCGATCATTCTTTTTTTTTTTCTCAACACAATTGAATTGCTTATTGTGAAAGGACGTTACTAAAAAAAATCTTAGTATAAACATAACAAGGCCTGTACGAACAATAGATTTTTTGAATACAAATAATAAACTATTTGATTCAACTTCTAATACTAATATTTCAAAATAACGAATATTTGTTTGCTTGTACATGATTAAATACGCATTGTTTTATTTCATAGTTTAAGTATTTTAACAAACTTTTTCCACATAGTTATTGTAGCTGTCTTAACTTAACCGACTGTTCGCTTATATTCTTTGTGTGATTTTCCAGAAGTTGCTACATGATGTGAAAAAAATTTTTTTTGGTAGGATTCTAACTATTATTCTGACTATTCAAATGTATACTCGTATTCCCGAATGTTTGGTACCGTATTTACCTGAATGCAAGACAATTATTTTTTCTCCCGGCAACGGTAAAAAATTTCACATTCGTCTTGCATTTGAAAATCTTGATTTTTGATGGTAGTTTGTCCCACATTTTTAGGCTAATACAATGTGAAATTACTTTTATGGTTACATTTATGGGTACAGGCAATAAATAACTATTAACATTATAATCATTTAATGAAAAATACAGTACAATTTCAAGCTAATTTGAACGCAAAAAGATTATAAAAAAAATACGGTACTAGTCGCCATGCTTTGTTTATTTGCGCTCACGCCATAGATAAAGTATGCACGAAAGAAGACGTGAAAGCTAGACTTGGGAGTTGGTAAACCAAGTCATTTCTCATGCTGAATTTTGTAGTACATGATATCTCCACTATGTTGCGAGCGCTGTAACAATTTTAGTAATCCAAAGTGTTGTATACATTTTAACATTGTTATTCTATGTAAACGAAATTGTTTATTTTCGTTAATAAACAAATGCGGTAAATCTTGAAGGAAGTGAAACTGATGCCAGTAGTGAAACAGATGAATCTGAAAGTGATTCAGACTAAGTTAATATGTTCAAGACTTTGTAATGTATGTAAATAATTTTATTAAGTGGATCTTTCAAAACATAAAACAATGTAAGTACAGAAAATTATCTTTTTCATGTTATGTAAAATGTTTATTTATAGCTTGTTATATACTATTTTCTGGTTTATAAAGGTTAAAAAGTTGACCTCGTCTTGCATTCGAGTCGTCTTGCAATCGGGTAAATACGGTATTCATATTCGTATCTGATATTTGCTCAGGCCTAGACATACATTTCTCGAATCAAAAAGGCGGAAGCTGGTTGCTCGTACTCGCTGGCGGTGGTGGGGGGGGATGGAGGGAGCGAGAGCGGGAGGGGTGACGGGGCGGGGTCGGCCGTGCCTGCAGGACATCCTGAAGCAGGCGATGGAGGACAAGCTGAGCTCGGCGGCGGAGCTGCCCTACTTCGAGGGCGACTTCTGGCCCAACGTGCTGGAGGAGAGCATCAAGGAGCTGGACCAGGAGGAGGAGGAGAAGAGGAAGCAGGCCGAGGCCGCCGAGGCCGCCGCCGCCGCTGCCAACGCGGTCAGTCCTTGTTTGACTGGAGACCCCCGAAATCCGTGATAAAACTACAAAATTCTTTTTTTTCTCCCTTCTTCTTTTGCGGAATTAAAATTTTTTGTAGAAATAAAGTGTTTTGCGCTAAATACAGCTGTTTCCATGATTTTATTGGTGCCATTTCTGAATCGAAACATCATGCAGTAGATCATGTATTTGTTACACAGGATGTAAATTTCAGTAACCAGGTATTTTAATATTCATGCTTAGTATTTTTTTTTTAAGACAGCGCGAAACAATTTATTTTTGAAGGCCTCAATCGCTAAACTCTACTCTCTGTGTTGTGCGTACAACACGAAGTTGAACATCTTATTACACTCCAGACCACCCGGCTAGCAAATGGATTGGCCTAGGAGTGGACATGCATGTTTTAATACTTGCAGAGATAAATAAAATTATATGAGTTTCAGAAAAAAAATACTGATGTTGATTGGTTGCTGAAATAATGTCTCTGACACAAATAGAGATTAGTGTTCTTTAGTTGTCTTAGCACATTAGATGCCATCTTCCACCGTGAGAACATTGTGATTAATTATGTAATTGTGTGTAATTATTTAAGTATCAAAATTCCCTCCTAGAAAATGATTGGAAAAAAAAGTGAGGAATTTAAAAAAAATAATTCTTATTTTATTTTATGGAAAAGATGCTTTTTCTTCAGAATTACAAAAAATTGTCATTACAGTTCATAGTGTACAAAATAAAAATTATAAGAGAGTAAAGGGCAAAAATTAAATTTTGATTTCAAACATCAGAACTAACAAGTATTTTTACCTCACCTTTTTTTTTTATCACAGCTTATTTTAATACCGTATTTAATCTATTTTATTTACTTTTTTTCTGGGGTCATTAATTATTATTTGTTAGCGTTATGCACTGTTAGGTTCAAAGAACAGAAAAAATAACTACTTGCTTGCTTTCTTTGTGAGGTATAAATTGATCTATCTAGTGATCCACTTATTAATTGAATACCATTGCTTGGATACTACTTGATTGGTTTGTAGTGAACAGCAACAAGTGGTGCATGACTGTGTTGTTGGCAACAGATCTTCTCCCTCCAAGAAGAGAGCGAGGTGGGTCCCGACGGGAAGAAGAAGGGCCAAAAGAAAGCCAAAAAGTCTAACAAATCCAAAGCGAACCAGCGGAAGAACAGCAAGAAGTCGAACACCCCGCAGACTGGGAACGACCTCTCTGCGAAGATATTTGCGACGATGGAGAAGCACAAGGAGGTGTTCTTCGTCATCAGGCTGCACTCGGCGCAGTCTGCGGCCAGCTTGGCGGTGAGTAGGCTCGGTGATTAGTTGGCCGTCCTGGCGCAATTTTTTTTTGTGAGAAATGCTTTTGCATGAAGCAGGAAAGTGACGAATTAGTATAGAGAAAATGTTGGTGCACGTAAAAAAAAATATGCTGATTAATGGAATTCTTAAATCCTGGGTACGTAAAAATGAGGTGGTACTGTATTAAATTTGATACACGTATTCAAATGAAAAATTTCATATTCAAAATGGCGTCGTAATAACATAGGGAAATGAAGGAAATTTTTCGGTAAATTTCACACTGTATTTTGATAGATGACAGAATTCTTAGGCTCTGTGGATCCAGCTGTTGTGTCAGTGGGACAGTCTTGTAGATTGTATGTAAGACATAAGTTATTGGAGTATTTTTTTAGGTAGTTAGTTTTACTTTGGTTTTATTTGATGATTATTTTATAGAAGAGTCAGATTCTTTGTGTTCGGTCGAGGAGAGGGCATGTGTGCTGATGTTCGTTTGCAGCCGATCCAAGACCCGGATCCGTTCATCAACTGTGACCTGATGGACGGGCGGGACGCGTTCCTGACGATGGCGCGCGAGCGGCACTACGAGTTCTCGTCGCTGCGGCGCGCCAAGTTCTCGTCCATGTCGATGCTGTACGAGCTGCACAACCAGGGCCAGGACAGGTTCGTCTACACCTGCAACAACTGCAAGAGCCACGTGGAGACGCGCTACCACTGCACCAAGTGCGACGTGAGTGTTCCTCCCGCCGCCCCCCGTCCCCCTCGCCTTCCCCAGGCAGTCATCGCTCGTTGTGTCTTCATGTTTGCCGTGTTCTCTTTGGCAGGACTTCGACCTGTGCGTGCAGTGCTACGAGAAGGAAGGTCACCAGCACCCTATGGAGAAGTTGGGTTTGGATCTCGACGACGGGTCGTCTCCGTCCGACCAGAAGCAAGCCAATCCACAGGTAGGACTCGTTCTCTGAAGCTACAGTTATGTAGGTGTGTGATCAACATTCGTAAAAACAAATTAGCCTTATTGTAGCCGTTTTTTTACAAACCGGTATTACTGCGGCAAATTTTAAGGAAAAAGTATTCTACCTTTACTTACTTACTTACTTACTTACTTACTTACTTACTTACTTACTTACTTACTTACTTACTTACTTACTACTACTACTACTACTACTACTACTACTACTACTTTTAAAAAGCTGACACAGGTCAGTAACATAAAGGCATGGCTTCACTGTGTCTTAGGAGGCGAGGAAGCTGTCGATACAGAGGTGCATCCAGTCCCTGGTGCACGCGTGTCAGTGCCGCGACGCCAACTGCCGCCTCCCCAGCTGCCAGAAGATGAAGCGCGTGGTCCAGCACACCAAGGTGTGCAAGCGCAAGACCAACGGGGGCTGCCCCATCTGCAAGCAGCTCATCGCGCTCTGCTGCTACCACGCCAAGCACTGTCAGGTGAGGCTCCGTCGTTATTTCTCAATCTCACATTGTTAATGAGAGTGTAAAAAACGTGTTAGATAAGCAAGAGAACATTTTTAAAGGTTATCAAAACGTATGTACAGGTCTGTTGATACAGAAACTTAGAGAAGGAAACTTTAATGAATCTGGCAGGAAAGATCCTGCTACAGATGCATACTTGCCAACTTGTCGATTTTTTTCATAAAATGTACGAAAAACAAACAATTTTACGAATTTAATAAATATTTTATGAATTATTCCCGGAACACGCAGAATGGATTATTAAAATATCAATTATATCGACATACATCATAGTATCAATTAGGTATTGCATTTTACAACTATTGATTTATCAAGCGTCTGGCTTTGACTTCACTATCGTTATCGTTGCCAGATTTACCGCCATATTGTGTGTTAGTAAACGTTTATACTTCGTGGTGGTTTTTGTTACGAGTTTTTCTCTCTTTGTGAAATGCGTATTTAGCTAACTTACGGATTGAGTGGCGTTAAAAAAAAACTGTTTTTGGCAGTGTTTCCATAAACAGTACTCTGAAGGATTTCCGTTTATTTTAAGTTTGACAAAGGACTGAAATATCCTTTCTGCACTGTTTGCAGGTGTGATCTAAATATTTCTCATGGCGGTAGAAGTGACACATTAGTGTAACACGGCCCCAAGTTGTGGTAGCCAATTTTTCTGTGACGCGAACGTGTGCCTGTCTAAGACTATTACAACTGCGTTTGACACATCTAACACGTCACAGTTACTTATATTTGAGTAATTACAGATGATATTACGGAGTAGTGTATGTTAAGGGTAATGTATGTTAACTGGCTGTCAAAGTATGGTGGTTGGCTGTAACCGTGTATGGTTAGTACCAAAACTAATAACATTTACAGTCAAACCTCTATCTATCGTTTTTCAGGGGACCAACAAAAAAATTCAGTAGATGCGGACATTCAATAGATGTGGACTTCACTCTAAGAATTTTAAAAAAAATAATATTCCAACCTCAAAATTAGTGTCAGAAATATATCAGTTACTTGTCTTTAAAGTTAAATCAGTTGAAAAATAAATAAATATGAAAGTATTTTTTACTTAATTCAATTTACACTTGCAAAAAAAAAAAACCATACACACAATAAATCTACATGGCAATTAAAGTCTTTTTCAATATCCTGAAGTCTGAAATATGTTTACTCATGTCATCAAATGTAGAGCTGTACTGAAGAAGCCGATTTTGCCAATATTTAGTTGAATCGGCATTTCTGCCGACTTCCGATACGCTTGTTAATTTTCGGCCGATATTACTGAAAAACGAGAGACTGCCATAACCTAAAAATCCACGAGTATCCTTTTCACTTTTCGTAGTAGTACTGCATTCTTTCAGATCGCATTATTTCTTAGCAACATGTGCCAAACGTACATATAAAAATTTAACATCCTTTTTTTTCAATAATGTTCTTTAATTTTAATATGTCATAAATAAATACATCACCGTCACGGTAAATATACATCTCGGTTGTTACGGTAACTGTAGTGCAAATGTGGTAGCTATCGTGCTTCTGTAGTAATTATGGTATTGACAAAGAATCTTTAGTTCTTTTTATGGTAATTATCTTAGGATAACAATTGGGTTTGTACTGTAATTATGGTACATCATCCATATTTCTTCGTAAGGTGTTGTTCATTTGTCTTTTCTTCATATTTACGTGCTCCATTACTTGGCTGCAGATTTAAGGTGATTTTTACTACTGTATACTATCGTTACTGTTTTTATGACGGTTTCTTTCTAAGAAATTGTTATTTCTGCAAAATCTTTATGGTTAAACGATCATCTATTATAATTTATAGTGACGGGACCACATATTTTGTACGATCAATGCGGACAAAACGATAATTCGAACATCGGTACAAGCGGACTTTTTTAACCTTAGTTGTATGGCAATATTGCCGGGACCGTAGAAAGTATACGATAAACACGGACAATCGATACATGCGTGTTCGATAGATAGAGGTTTGACTGTAATAATATTAACGCAATCTCAAATTATTAATGTATATTATTGTTATTAACGTTTAAACACACAGATATGTACAACACTTGAACTGAAAACTCATGATCTAAATAAGTTTGACTAGAAAGATTAGGTTCAGATTCTCCTAACGTTGTACCAGTTTTTAAATAACCTACCAAATACAGATAGCCAGAAATGAAAGAATTCGGGTCCAGTTTTGATACTACACCGTCATTACTGAATTCTCAAGGTTTGAAACTACCGGTACTAGCTCTAATTGTGGTAGATCATGTTCTTCGGCCTCACTGGACTTTCAGGTAGATCGGTGGTTGGTTGCAGGAACTTGTAGAAAGGGATGCTGCAATAGAGTTCTAATCCACTACGACTGCCGTAGGCTACGACTCAGTGACTGGATCGGCGACACCAAAATGGTCCTGAAAAACGTACAAGGAAAGTTCTCACCACAAGATGGCAGGAATCAGATGTAGAAGTCGCTATGCTGGAAGCACTCGCGAAACGCCTCGTATGTCGTGTTAAGGCGTATACCCTGTATTCTGAGGTAGATGAACTCAGAATTCTCCTATCTGAATACTCTGTTAACACTGTAGTATCTAACTATCGTAGTGGACACGATCTTCTTGTTTCCTTTGCGGACACCGGGTTTTTGGCGACACATCGCAAGGGAAACGTCTTATCTCGAACATGGTGTTTCGTATAAACTAGTCTATAAATGATGTTAGGAGGTAATTTAACTTTGAGATGTTGGTGACACTGACTGTGGAAGAATACCGTTACCAGGCGCCATTTTATGACTGTTCGGTTCGTGGATTTAGAGAGTTCGTTATGTGCGGAATTTTGGAGTAACTTCGGTGGTTGGTTGAAGATTACCGGGAACAATGGGTGTGCAATACACAATACGTGTTGTGGTATGTAGGACTGGTGCGGTGACGTGTGTATGGACAATTCCGTGGACTTATATCAGTCGCAATTACCTGTGTGGTCCTCCGTGCAGAGTGAAACGTGTATTTAGTCTAGTGAAAAAGAACAGATCCAAGTTTAGGTCTTTGTTGTCAACCATAGTACTGGAGAACATTTCCATTATAAAAAGTAAACAATTAGGCAAGTGTTATGAATACACCTTCGGTGAACAATTTGTAAAAAAGGTAAAGAAAGACACAGCTGCATACCTAAAAAAATTAGCTGCAAAAGTAATTTAGTAGTAGTAGACAGTAGACCTTTTTACTATTGTGACCTTAATTATTAACAAATTATAAAAAAAAAAAATTGGCTTCATAGTAAACTGCAAGAGTTTTTTTTTAATATGCTAGCTCGTGGTTGAGTACAGTGCTACAAGTTTTTGAACTACTCAACAACACATACAGTAGAACCCGTTTATAGTGAACCCGCCTATAATGAATTCCCGTTTATTGTGAATTTCCGTCTCGGTCCCGGCAAAATGATGTGAGGTTATGTATTAATTTATTGGATATAGCGCACAACTTTTGTCAATGTTGATACGTTTTCCCGTGTACCATGAACAAATCTTGTCGACATAATGCACATTTATCTCAAATATTTTCATATATAATTACAAGTATTTTCACAAAACGTTTATTCTGGATCACATTAACGTTTTTCTCCGCAATATGCTACTAGATTGTCCACTGTTCACATTATAAACAAGTCGTAATCGAGTGGCCTCGGTAGGCTACGTGTAGCCAGAAATGGTGCTCAGTTTGGTGAAAATAAATCATTTTCCCTGTATAGTTAAAGAATGGGCGAACGCGTGTATATTTAATAAGTTATCAAAATTAAACATAAATTACCCCCACTCAAATACGTATGTACATTATAGCAGCAAATTCAATATTTTTACGTCTCATTTTTATCGTTCACATTTCGGACATTTTGATCGAGTAAGGTTCGTAAGAATACCACTAGATAGAACTCTGTGGACTAAATTTTTCCATAGAAAGTAAGAAATTTTCGTTCCAGCTTTAGCAACTGCGATACTAAATGATACATAGTGTTATTTGATGCGCCAGACTCGTTATTTTTCGTTTATTTACTTTTGACGGTAAAAAGAATTTTGTGTTATTAAGCTGCAAATGTGCTTCAATAAGAAATACGTACATAAAAAAGGGTGAAAAACGCGTAAAAAAACGTAAGTCATTATCTGTGCGAGATAAACTGGACATTATTAAAAAGGTAGACTCCAACCCCACTGTCCCGCACGTGTTAATATCAAAGGAACTGGGAATTGCAACATCCACATGAAGTACAATATTAAACAAGGTGAACAATCTTTCTCAAGCTGCAAATACGTCACAGAGTATTAAACGCCTGAAAAAAGGAAAATACGCCGATGTCGAAGAACCATTAATAGAAAGTTTGTACATGTGTAGTGTATTAAAAATATCTGCATTTGCTCATAAAACTGTTGCTTTGAGTATTTTCATTCGTTCTTTTTTTGGCTTAGGCCTATGTGTAGTAAAGATTATGCTTTTGAGTATGTATTGCCAATATAAAAGTTTTCCCAGATATAAAGTTTCCCCTCTATAGTGAACATATAAACTACTCCCTTCAGATTCATTATAACAGGGTTCTACTGTATAATTTATTTTAATAATGAGTTTTTTTTTGTAGATGTGTGTTGTACCTTTGTCTCTGTAAAAGCGCAGTACTTTCAGTTTATTTGAATTTTTAAGGAAAATGTATTTACTGATTGAACCATGGCTATTACATTCTATGGTAGGCATTTTTTAAAAACCGTTTCTGAAATACACTGCCAGAGAATTCACCTACTATTAAAGGGCTTCAAAAAATATTAGTGATGGGTCGAATCCCATTTTTCCCGAATCCGAATCTTGAATTCGAATCCCAAACAGTACCTTGAATCCACCCCTCGAATCCGAATCCAGATCTCAAGGGTTAATTATAAAATAATTTATAAGTTAAGAGAAAAAATTAAACTTTATGCAGAATTATTTAACCCTTTAAATTTTTATATAAAAAAAACAAGGATTTTGACACGGTCTGGATCAAGACGATTCCGTTTTTGGTCACATATGTTTAATGCAGTGCTGAACAAACGTTCAGAAAATACTGTCGCAGGTGGTGAACACAAATATTTTTTGGACAGTTTATGTAGCCTGGGTGAACACGCAGACTGAGTTTTCCAGTATTCGAGGATGTTTATTTCTGGGTTAGCTGTAGGATCACGTAAGAATCTGGTCATTTCATCAATTGCTGTAGAATCCGACTTGGTGGATTTAAGGCATTCAGGTATTATATGTAAGTACAGTGATTCATGTATCCACGGAAATCGGAAAACGAAATTCAACATCCGACGGAACAATATTTTGTAGTTACCAATTTGACATTTGTTTAAAGTCCCAAATGAAGATAAACGCTTTCCTGAAATATTTAATGGACACTGAAAGGTGCCATCTTGGCTTCAATGGTTTTAGGCCACAAGAAATATTGTTGTACGTCTTTTAAAATTAAGCCTCACTAAAGCATAGTGATTAATATGCCCGAAGTTAAAAGTGATGGGGTGTTTTCTCAAGTTTACCCATTAAAATTCTTTATATTAATATTAGTTATTTTTTGTGTTGCTCAAAATGATTGGCTAACCAATTCATTGATTGGCCATCATGGAATTCTCAGTTAATACATAATTATTTTAACGTTGGTAGTCTACACAAACCAAGCTTGGTCCAAAAAAAATTCATAAATAGAACGTGTATCAGAATATTTAAAATTGAATCGTGATTAAAATAATAATTGTATAATGTATTAATTTTTGTCATTAATTATTTCATTGTTATTACTACAAGTGCGACCGTAACTTGTGATGAAAGTCGGGATTATTGTTGTATTACTAAGTAACATATTTCTCGGTAAAGTTATTAAAAAAAACAAGATTCATATTACTAGTCTAGATCCTAAATGTGCTTTATTTTATTTTTTAGCATATTCTGAGAATACATCTGTGATTTATGCCTTATTTAATGCCAATGTAGCGACAATGCATCCATGTTCATGAATATAAAGTAAGTTTCCCAAATCAGTACATGCTTCATAATTTTTTTATACAATAACGAATTAAAAGTACAATACAGTAGAACCTCGTTAACGTGCGCTATTCCGGGACGATTTAAAACAGCAGAAAAAAAAAAGAGAAGTAAAAATTGTCAGCCCTTAAAATTAACGTCATGCGGGCTGGCAAACACTGCAAGCCATCTCGTGGGCAGCAAAACTCTGCCTGGCATTCGGCTGAGGGGGGGGGGGGGGGGGGGGGGGGGTTGCAAGGTCAGCACAATCTTATCTTTCTCTCTTGGGCTGTTGTAAATGACAGTGAACTAATGGCTAGGCAGTGCTGTATTTTTTTAAGCCCAGACACTAATTCGAAGATGGCCGGCCCTTACCTTGAACGGATTATGGGTTTTTTTTTTTTCTTTTTCTTTCTTCAGGATTTAAATTATCCGGGCATCGGCGGGTCCCAATTAACACGAATAATGGGGAGTTTACTATTTTTTATCCATCTGCTGCCAAGGCGCAGTAAGCCTCGGGAGATGTTACGTCATATGACCTTTGGCCTTAACCCAGCTGTAGGCCGGTGTCTGAGAAGCTTGACAAGACCTTCCGGGCTTTTAATCGCTAGTCCGTGAAATTCGGTAATCCGTGATTATCTCAGTCCCGACCATCACGTATTAACGAGGTTCTACTGTACCTCAATAGGATGTGTTCCAAAGAAAACGTAAACAGGCCAAGTAAATTGTAAGCATTTAAGTTTTTAAATATTTTTCCTCGAATCCCGAATCTTTTCCCTCAAATTTTGAATCTTTCGAATACTAGAGATTCGGTGGGATTCGAGGATTCGACCGGCCCATCACTAAAAAATATTTTTCCAAATGTTGTAACTTGTTAATTTATTGTGATTTCGAGGTACCAATAACTTAGGCCTATTGTTACAACCAAATACGTATACCTTTTACATAAAGTAATATTTAAAACTGCCGCGTGCTGTTTACGCAACAATTTTTTTTTTTTTTAATTTTTTACTATTTATAAATGTTGGAAAGTTGGCAAGTACGCAGATGTGTTAGAAATAAAAAAACTCTTGGTTGTGTGAAATGCGTGATTGTGTTTTTTCTGGTGGAGAATACACAGCGGTAATCTTCTGTATGCATGACAGTTATCTCCCCTTTGTATTTTCAAGGTTAACAAAGTTACTTAAAGGTTAACAAAGAAATGATCGCTTGAACTCAAAAAGTAAAGCAAATGATTCCCTACAGCAAGTAGGTTAAATGAAAGTGTAGACGAGCAAGCAGGTAGGTGTTGACGTGTCGGAGGGGTCGCCTGTGACCGGCGCCGGTGTGTGTGGCAGGAGACCAAGTGCCCCGTGCCGTTCTGCCTCAACATCAAGCACAAGCTGAAGCAGCAGCAGCTGCAGCAGAGGCTGCAGCAGGCGCAGCTGCTGCGGCGCCGCATGGCCGTGATGACCAACACGACGCGGGCCGCGGGGCCCCCGGTCGCCCAGGGGGGCTCGGGGGTGCTGGCCCCGGGGGCCGCCAGCCCCGGGGTGCTGGCGGGCCCCGGGGGCCTGGTCATGGCCCTGCCCGCGCCCCACCAGGGCATCGGCCTCAAGCCGGGCACGCCCCAGACGCCGTCCCCCAACGTGCTGCAGGTCGTCAAGCAGGTGAGCGGGGCCACGCGAAACCTATTCTCAGTATTCTCGTATTGATAACATAATGTGGGTATGATTTCAATGCTCCAGTATAAACACTGATGTAATAACAGCAACGACGGTACGATCAACCTCGTACTATTTTAATTTATTTTCAAATAAAATATAACAAAAATTGTGGGTTGGTTCCTGTTTGCATAACAACGTCCATTTAACCTACAGTTAAACTTGCTTAAGATGTCCCCGCCTTATAACGTTCACAGAATTATTCCCGTCGCTTGCATGTACACCTACCCCTCACTTAGCACAAATTCATTTAGCGCGATGTTAATTTTTACTGCCACAGTCTTGAATAGCACGTCTGTAAATTTCAGTTGGCGCGAAATCTCCGGCAGGCAAAAAAAAAGCGGTGCATGACGCCACGGAGTCTGTTCCAACTTCTGCAAACAACGGATGTGTGCCGTGGCACGCAGTTAGGAATATGAGAGGGGGGGGGGGGGGGGAGATGAGCGCGCTGGTCTGACTACGCTGTCGGCCGTTGTGCAAACATCAGCTATAGCAAGTTAAGTTGTGGCTATGGAGTGTAAAGGACCAAATGTTTCTATAACCGCGCCTATGACACCGTGCCGTACCGTTGTCGCCTGAACCACAGACCGGGCCGTGAACTCAGTCGTGCCAGTGGCAGGGAATTCACACAAACAAAATCAAATTCAGCCCATTCGTCTGCCGGTAATTGTACGTGCGTTATCACCTGCGGTTGGAATCATGGTGAAATCATGGCTTCCAAGTGAGAGCATAATGCATCGTGTTCAAGTATTTGAGACAAAACTAGAAGTGTTACGGCGCACAGATTGTCATGAAGGCCACACTTTTGTTGGTCGCACTGTAGTTTTAAGCAAGTCAACTGTGCGCACAATCGTACGAAATAAGGACTGTATCAAAAGTTTATATAAGTCTGGTGCTGTTGGTTGTACTAACGGGAATATATCTGACAGATACCGTAACAGAAATGAACAGATAGATGATTCACATGGAAAAGGTTGTTAAATGAATGTTGCAATGAAAGAAATAATCATTGGACTGACATAATTGTGTTATCCAGGTGGTGATACACGAATAAACACTTTATTTTTTGAAAAATTAAAATGTCATTATCCGGACAGTAATATCAGTTTCACTGTTAGTAAAGAATTGTTTAGAAAGTTACGCGAAGTGAGTTGAAGGTCACACCCGGGCGGGAATTCAGCCAGCCGATTGACGATAAGTACGTAACCAAGTATCTCCCGTTACGTGGTGTCATATTTGTCATACAAAGTGCGATGGGAAGCATATAAAGATTAATGGTATGACATACTTATCGTTGAGTGTTAATCTACGCATTTATATTACGTAAAGTATATTTTCCTACACAATTTTGGAACACATTAAATAAATTAGCCTTGCTATATATGGAAACTAATGCTTCAGAATACGCGATTTTGAATAAAACCAGCATTTTTAGGAACGCATTAGTCATGCTAAGTGAGGGATAGGTGTATCCCGATGGTTTTTTTTTTTTTTTTTTTTTTTTTTTTTTTTTTTTTTTTTTTTTTTTTTTCCTATTTAAAATGTTTGCGTCTATAGATGCTTCCCGCATACAACGTTCAGTGTTTGTGGAGAAAAATTTAAATAATAATGTTTATCTTTGTTTACATAAACCTTGTTTCAGTTGTTCTCACACAGTACAATTTCTCATTTCTACGGTGAATTGTTTTGATGTCCAAAGGATGTACATTTCTATATGCAAACTTTCCCAAAAACTTTGTTTACCATATAAAATTATGTTTTTTTTTAACTTTGAAATTTATTATTTCTTACTGTGTACCCTTTTAATTAACATAAATACGAAGCTGTGTAATATGTGGATTCTCTTTAATTCTGTGAGACTAAAATACGCTGTGGCATAGGATACATAGAAAAACGAGTTGGTGAAAGTGATTCTGATGTAGAAAAAAAAGAAATTTATTATTTTTCAGTGGGAGGGCCATAGAAACGTAGTAGTCTGCCTCTATTCAGGTTCAGATGGTATTTGATCCATTTTCATTCCTAGTGATTCCCTTCTTTTTTTTTAAATCACATAATGCAGCAAAGCGAATAATGTGCCTTTTGTGAGGCGAGAGTTGAAAGCCAGTTTGGGGACAGACTGCTGTAGAGTTAATCTGGGGGATCAGTGTGGACGTGGGGCTGTGCAGGTGCAGGAGGAGGCGGCGAGGCAGCAGGCCCCCCACGGCCCGGGCTACGGCAAGAACCCCCCCGGGGCGCTGGGCAGCCAGCAGCAGGTCATGCCCCCGCCACCCATTCAGCGACCGCTGGGCTCCATGGGCCCTGCGGCCGGCCACCTGCTGCCCATGGACCAGTGGAACGCCAGGTACGACTCTCCGACTGATGGAAGGAACAAGAGAGAATTATAGTCCTTGTACTGTTACAAGCCATTACTTCAAGTGTGTGATTAAATTTTAAGTTTTTTCGTGGTATGTAATGAGTAGAGACCCGGAAAATTCGCGGGTTCATTTCGTGTTATGCTAAAATTCAAATAATTATACCTTAGTGCTGCTTCTGTCATTGGTTCACTGTTAATCTGGAGGACTGAGGGCCAACTAGAGACCCGCACTCATAGAAGTGTCGGATCACAGACCACCCAGTCGAGACGACTCACAAGTCAGCAGCCAATGAACAGTTGGCATTTGCCCGAGTGTGTAGAGGATATTGGAGTCTCCGGGTCTCTAGTAATGAGCAGAGGAGATGAGCGTAGGAATGTGCTTGACGGAGAGGGGGTGCTGCCGCAGGTACCCGCAGAACCCAGGACTGCGGCAGGCGTCGCCACAGCTGATCCAGCAGCAGCAGGTGGTGCAAGTGGCGCAGCAGGCCGGGCTGAGTGGCTTGAGGCCGCAGGGCGGCGTGCTGGGCGGCGCCAGCGCACAGGTGGGGGCCATGCAGAAGCAGGCGCTGCATCAGCTGCTGGCCACCCTCAAGTCCCCCAACACGCCCGAGCAGCAGCAGCAGATACTGCAGATCCTGAAGAGCAACCCGCAGCTGATGGCGGCGTTCATCAAGCAGCGCCAAGTGTACCAGCACCAGCAGCAGCAGCAGCAGCAGCAGCAGCAGCAGCAGCAGCAGCAACAGCAGCAGGCGGGGCGCATGCAAGCCATGCCGGCGCCTCAGCAGGCCCAGGCCATGAGCCAGCAGCACCAGTGGTACAAGCAGCAGGTGCTAGCGGCGGCTCACCAGCGCCAGCAGCAGCAGCAGCAGCAGCAGCAGCAGCAGCAGCAGCAGCAGCACTTCCAGCAGCCCGGGGCGCTGGCGTACGCCCAGCAGCGCCTGCCCACAGTGCGCCAGCAAGTGGGCTACCCCTTCCAGCCCGACCAGCCGCAGTACGTGCAGCAGGGCCAGAAGCCCACGTCGCCCCAGGGCGTGGTGATGGGACCGCCCGGCCCCGGCGGCATGACGGTGCAGCAGCAGCAGCAGCTGATGCAGGCGGTGCGCTCCCCGCCGCCCATCCGCTCCCCGCAGCCCAACCCCTCGCCCCGCCCCGTGCCCTCCCCGCGCAACCAGCCCGTGCCGTCGCCCCGCGGGCCCGTGCCCTCCCCCCACCACCACCCCTCGCCCCTCCACCAGCCCGACGGCGAGCTGCTGCTGCCCTCCGACCCCGACGTCGCGCCCAAGGACAGCCTCTCCAAGCTCATGGAGCACTTGTAGTGGCGTGTACTTAACCCGCATTATAGTATTACCGTGCGACGTCTTGGCAAGGCTGTGTTTTTGTGCACACTCTGAATCGTGTGGATTGATCTAGTAATAATATAAATAGTGATGCACCAAATAATTGGCCATTCGTTAGTTTTATTGTACAAATGGAATGGCGAGTGTGTTGCTAGGGAACCAGCTCCCTGCATCAGTCTTTTTTAATGGCAAAAGTATCGTCGCAGTTTGTTAAAGACTGCAGTGAAACGTTTCTTACTGTAACTATCTTAATTTTTTTCAGCCTCTTTTCCCCCCATTTTTTTAAGGACGAGTTGTATGCGTTAACTGACACGAACGCCTCTTGCTGTTATTTATTGGACAAGTGCTTCCCTCATCTTCCCAGCTGTGACCGCCAGCTTTCTTTCTACACGTTCACTTCTTTATTTATTGCACGCTACTTGATTGTCTGTCCTCTGCATTTGTTACTTGTTTCTCAACTAAAAATTTTCATTGGGAAATATTTTAGTTTGCCACGTGAAGATGTTTCTTTCTTGTCTAAAATGTTGTTGGCGTGCGTTATTCTTTCTCAGACGTTACTAAAGGTTTGACATGTCGCCGATATTGAGAGCAGTGCAACAATTCTTGAAGTGGTTATTATTTTGTTTCCGTGTAAATTTCGACCAAAACAAGGTGACTGTATAATGAATCATTAATTCCTATTGCACTTGTTAATTGGATGGAAATGGAAGATCTCAGAGACTAACTTTGTTTATGAAAAAATATAAGTATTTGAATCCAAAAACAATAACTGTATGTAAATTTTTGCAAGTTGGTAAGGTTGTGAGATGTGTAATATGTTGACGATGGATTGTGATGTGAGACATGAAGCGAACTTCCCTTATTGGAATAAAAACTTTGCATAAATTTTACCACGTAGTAATGTTTACGCATAGGTAAAACATTCTCCGATGATCACGTGGTACATACCAGTGGTAAATATAATGTTTTACATTGTATCATATTTTTAAAGATTCTGTCTTTAATATGTAAATTATGAAATTATTAGACTTTATACAGAAATATTTTTATTTGGATCATTTGAACCCTTGTGTGAAGTGTTGGTATGTGAATTTTCCTCAATTTTTAAAGAAATATTATTTATTTTCTCATGTTATGTAAGTTATTTTTTGTATTGTACATTTTGCTTTCGTGACTTCCATGGCATAAACTCGTGGTTGCATGTTTCTCCAAAGCATCAAGCGAAATTATTTTGTGTAAATCCAGGTTGACCAATATTTCCTTTGTTCATAACAGCAACATTGTCATCAAACCAAGAGTGTATTGCTAGAGTCACAAATTAGGTGCTTTCAATCGTGGAAGCTTCAACCGTTAAATGCTCTATTCAAAACTGTGTTTGTAATTTGGCATGCAACTCATTCTCTTTGCATTTATGGTAATGCAGCTATAAAAGATTCTAGCATTTATTGCTCGTCCCCTTGTGGAATATTTCTGGTTTCGTCATTTCTCTCAGAAGGTTTTAGAGTCCGTTTTGGGGGGTGTTTTTGCTTGCCCCAGATGAGTATAAGGATGTGCATATTTACTTTTGATAATATCCTCTCCTATTCCATTGTTTAGTTGCTGTATCAGTATTTCATGCAGCAAAACCGTTTCATGTTTATAAATTAACTGCTGCTGATATTACAGCAGCGTTTCTATTTTTTGTTATAGTTTCATGTTATAGTTTATTTTTCATAGTTATCAATTGTGAGAGGCCGTTTCCTTTAGAAAATCCAATTTTCTATCATGCTATCACGTGAATAGAATATGGTCATACTTTACTTTTTTTATAATTGTCTACGGTGCTATTTGAGATGCGCTTGGCTCGCGACAGAAATGGTATTACGTGAGTTAGTACACTGTGTCTTGTTTATGGATTATTTGCCTCTGTAACTTTTTATTATAGTCCCCATTTTACACGTCCATCCGTAGAATTGTGTTCAAAGGGAATCCAATTGTGTGTGTGGTTTCCTAGGGTTTTAGGGCTCCCACATTCATTTCCACTCGGTGTGAGTGGTCGGATCACAGCCAGCTACTTTCTTCCACACTCGACATGCCAAAACGAGTTTTGTTTACGGTTGGTCACAAACAAGTTGGTCTGAACCGTGCCCAACTGTGCCACGTAGTTTACTTACTGCTATCAACAGTATTGTGTATGTGTGTAGAAAAATTTTATGCTTTATTATAATAATGGGGTTCATAAAATTTTTTACATCCATGCTTATTTTGTGCTTGTCTTGATGCTGCGAGAGTGATGAAGATACTTGTGGGCGGAGCGTGCGGCCGGTTTGCAAATTGCAAGTCCGCGCCATTAAGTGTTGTAATAGCAGTACACTCTTGTATGAAGCCAGTACAAAATTATAGCTTGTTTATAAATGTACAAAGTGTTGTTCATTCATTTGTATATTTGTTGTAAAAAAATGACATTCATAAAATAAATTTTTAATATAATGAAACTCACGTGATGTGATCATTTGGTGAGCGTTCCGTCGCGCGTGTGGGCGGCGGGTAGAACCACGGTTGATCGGAAAAACATGCAAGCCTTTTCCCTTCCCCCGACACACGTTTCGCACTTGGGGTGACAATGTTGCTCGCATCTAAATAATAATTGTTCAACACTTTTTTTTTTTTTTTTTTTGCTGTATATTTTTATTTTTGCTGCGACCCGTCTCTATAGTTTAATAATTTTTATAGCAGTAGATCTGCTGATGCGACATGAAATTACCTGATTTCTGTGACACTATTTCCTTTGTAGTGAATAAAACTATGTTGATAAAGAACAAGTTGTGATAATTCTAGCATTTCACCCCTCTCTCTCAGGTTGCCAATTCATTCACTGTCTTTAGGGGGTTTTGATGAACGTTCGATGGTAAGTACAGACATACATACATACATACATACATACATGCAGTGCTCAGCATTGTATAACTCAAACTCAATACCAAGTTTGTTTTCATAAATTTATTTTTTAAACAAGATGCTGATGTAGTTGCTAGATGTTCAAGTGTTGTTCTACTTGCAGCCAACCTTGTGCATCAGATATGTAGCATGAGGCACATCATTGGTCATTTGGTAGACTCAAGGTGCTAGGTCTGTTACTAAAAATATTCTCTATTTTTATAATGGTCATAAAGTTTGATGCCACTAACCAGACATGCATAATAACTTTTTTATGAATATATTTTGAATAATAACACATGCTAGCTACACAAGCATTATTAAATAGTCAACAATTGAAGAAAATGGGTATTATAGATTCAGATGAATCATGATGTTACAGAAGAGCCTGGTAATATTGTTTTAATGATATACTGCATGTTAATTTTATACTTGGCAACTTGTACAGTTTACCCATAAAATATAAGGAAAATCGTGGTATGGTAAGAACATGTCTGTTAATTTACTGGTTTTACAACATATTATTAAAATTAATTTGGTAGAATTTAGTTTTGTTCCAGCGATACGATATCAAGCTCAAACAAAAAATCATATAACATGTATCTCCATTAGCTGCTACAAGACAATCATTTTGTAGTTTCATCTTTTTATCATTTGGTCTCTGGGCATATATATTTGTCTTTGAGAGTATTTGTTGTCAAAATGGTAGTCTTGTAGTTTGGATAAAAAAAATTTAACATATAAAGTTTATTGTTTTATTTAGCTTGCATAAAATGTAATGCTTTTTACCACCGGGTGAAAGTCCAATTAAGATAAGTGAAACAATCAAAAAATTTATTCTGTAAATATTTAACTTTTTTTGCAAATTTTTTTTACTGACAATTCCCCCCCCCCCCCCCACGGCACCCCTTTATTTTTCTCCAGTAACTTCTGCTTTCAGCAGAAATGAGAATGCAGATTGATAGAAATTAAACAGCTGAAGTGTTTGCTGAAAGAAGAATTAAGCTACGGCCACACAGGGCGCGATGTTTGCGATGTTTGCTATGCTTGCAAAACATGGCCAGCTGAATTTCAGGTGCCACTGTCCACTAGTGATGGGTCGTTCGTGAACGATTCGTTCAAAAAGAACGAATCTTTGAGAGAACGAAATCGCGATTCGTTCGCGATGTAAAGAACCGGCTCTTTGAGAGCCGGTACATACCTTGAAAGATTCGGAAGAACGAAAACGCGGAGAGAACGAGATGAGAGAACCGGCCACGCGCCAGGTCTGATTCGTTCGTGAAATGATTCATGACGTCAGGAGTCTGAAGAATTAGTAATCACAGCGTGCGCATGTTCACATGAGCAAACGATAACTGATCAAATAAAATAGGGTACATACCTGAAAATGTCAACTGTTAAGTAGTGGTTTAAAATTGCTTTTTCACATTCACATACACAAATTTGGAAATAAAAAACTAAAAAAAAAAACCGTATGAATTAAAAATAACAGGGAAAGTAACTACAAATGTTCACACTTACCATTTTTGGGTTAATTAATGTACTTCATTTGTTTCTCTTCATACTGAATCGCAGTAGTAGTATTAAATTTTTGTCTTTTTTTTTTTCTCTAAATGTGTTGGTCTACATGTAAACACTTAACTATCACTAAAGTGTAAATAGCCTATATATTAATATTTGTAACTTAAAAAGTAATAAAATATAAATAATCTTGTTTCATATACGCAACTGTGATTCACTGGCTACGGAAAGCAATGTTCAAATTCAAATACAAAAACACGTACCTAACTAATACTCTAAAGAATGAACGAGTTACGACACCTGATAAAAGAGCCAGATCCCATACACAGAAAAGAACGAATTGACCGAGATGAACGAATCATTTCACGGAACTGATCCAAAAGAACCGTTCTGCCCATCACTATTGTCCACACAAAGCTGTGTTCGCTATGTTGGCGATCCTGGCGAGGTTGCCGGGTGTTTGGTTCTTTGCTTTTTTTTTTTCTAAATGTCGCCGACATCTTGCATACGCAGATAAACTGAAACTTTTTTTTTTTGCGCGGAATTGTATTGTACTTCTGAGTTTGCTTTGTATGAAGTTTAATTTTTCTCAGTATTGTGCTTAAATATTCATGTTTATGGATTGATTCGATGGAAGAATATATATGGCAGGATATGTAGGACAATGCCTGGGATTTGATTTCAAAGGAATGCTATCAAACTGAATCGTATTTATTCTGAAATGGTCTATAAATTTAGTTTCGTCCTCCCAAGCAACTGCTTCATCAAATGATGACAGTCTTCAAATTATTTTCTTTTTAGGTTAACTTCACGAACCCAATTCTTTTTACATTAACATTCTGTGAGAGAGAGCAGAATATTATCATCGTCCGAATAATCACTTGAATTCCACGGGATTCGTGTCTCAGGGTCGGATCCAGTGATTTGTTGAATGGTTGGGGGTGGCAGTGCCCTCCAGCTAATCACAATAACAAAAAAGTACCAGATAAGTCAGGGACATATTTCCTAAAACATAGAACAATATTGATGAAACCGACCTGATAATCATAATTCAAAATTATCAACCAAAAAAATTAAATATAATTAGAAAGCTAAATGCATTAATATTTAAAATAATTATGTTTAAGTAGACTGTAATACTTTGGAGCATTAAAAAGATCTTGGGCAATTAAACTGAAAATAATTTCTACTTATTCACCAAAACAAATTAATTTACCTGGATTGCATTTGGTTTTTTTTTTTTTTGTGCAAGGTTTGGCTCTCAGGGGAGAAATATCCCCTCCCCACCTACTGGGGGCGATTCAGCCTGGTGAGACTTCAACATCTCAAAATAGAATGACCTGTCTGGCCACCTGATGCAGCGAACATAGCGAATATTGCGAACATCGCGTAGTGTTCTGTGTGGACTCGGCTGTATGCATAAAACAATATAAGTTAGGAATTGCTATGAGACATCATTCTGTGATGTTGTTAGAAGTCTTATTATTTTTTTTTTTTTTTACCTTGTCATTCATTTCATATAGCACAGGCAAAGCATTGCGGAAGTGTTGATTGACCACATCCGATTATGGTTAGTAAATTTGACTTAGAATATCCGTCCTTAAACACAGTAGCTTTCATAAAATACAGCCATTAAAAACTACAATGCAAACAATGTTTTATCTAATGTTTTGGTGGGCGTCTTACCAACATGGCGCAGGATTTTACTTACAAAAAACTCAATTTGGTTACCATGAAATCGTGTAGACGTGGCCACCTCCTGTAAAAATTCTAACCATACTGTTCATTTTTTTATCAATAGGTTAAAAAATTAGATCAGCATATACTCAACAACTCTCGATCTGGGTCCATGTGCGATGTAGAGCTGGTGTTTTGTTGTCGATTTGTACACACAGCTGACGGAACTTACCTTACCACTTCGGCATTTCGGATAAGGAACAAGCGCCAATATGGTTTTCCTAAACTCTAGAAACTTTTGATAAAACCTTACAGCTTCATTATTAATAAAACCTTGTCTCTAACACTGAGAAAATATTTTACCAATTCATATTTTTGGTTTGATGCCCGTAGAAGCAAGAGTCACCTACGCGAACACTGACATAGCTGTTTATACTTGTAAGCCAAATTCAGCACTTGAATATCGTTTTGATACATATAAAAACTTATTTGCTTATTATAATTTATTTGGTTAATATGGTTTAACTTTGAACTTTTAGTTAACGTCAAAGCTGGATACAGTTTATTAGATTTACTGTCTGTACTTCCGGGTAAGTTTGTCGATGACGTCGGGAAACCTGTGAGGGAAACCTCTGTTCACTAACGCTGAATCAGTCGCTCTTCGTGCATCTTCGGATTTTTTTTTCTTTGTAAATGTAAAATCCTGGTGGGCCCACATGCAAAGATATATACTTTCAAAATTTAAATTATTGTTTTGTTTTATCAGGAGAGTAGTTACCACATATTTAGATGATCGTGATACGCAGTTGCACGAAGTAGTACCGAAGTTGCACGAGTAGGTGCAGTCTTCGGTTATGTTCGTAGTCTGATCGTGGTTCAGTGAAACTTAGAGTTCCAAACTCGTGAGTCGTGATTATTTCTTGTGTAAATCCGCACTGGTGTATTCTGGCTTGTGTTTAGTACGCCATTTTCATTTGGTTGGGTAACAACACGTACTGACATTTGTTCGAAACTTTTATCAAAAAGTTTTAAAGAAGTCGTCTTTTAAACGTGAGTAAAGTTTATAATTTGAAGGATATGAGCCCACTGCTTTGGGTACGTATTTACTCTATATGTTGACTTCGTACTACTGTAAAGCTCAATGCGACTAAATGTCATTTAAATATTGTCAAATGTCTTTCCAATATTAGACTATAATTGGTTTCGTTTAAGAATAAATACGTATTATATTTTTTATTTATAGGCGTGGGCTTTGTAATTGAATTTTTGTAGTTTGAAAGTAATTTATTTGATAAGTTATGCGTAATAGTGTTTAAATCGACTGAAATGTATTCGAAGTTGTACCTATCAAATTGGAATTGGACCTAAATTCTGGTAATGGAAGGGTATTGAAAATTGATTTTATTCAATATATACAGTATACTGTAAAGTATTTTAAACATATAATGAATGAGTAGCCTTTGTTAATTTTTCCAAGGCAAATGTACCACTATAAGAATGGAAACTACATTTCAGGTCTGGGTCATAAAAAATCTAAGAAATGACTATAATTTAAAGAAAAAACATTGAAAGTAAAAGAGAAAGAAATTATGATTACACTTTTGTTAACAGATTATATTATTCTCATTACCTAGTTTAAACTCAATATTGAGGTATGCTATTAAGACCAAGCTAAGTGTGGAGTAAGTATATAATATATATAAGATCAGTTTGTAGAATTGACATGTTGATAAACCTTCACGTAAATATTTAAAACAAAAAAAATTCTGAAAAATAATTAAAACTGGAAAAAACTAAACTTATTACAAAGTTATTGATAATCTGCATTAATGTGCTTCCTTGAGTGCAAGCATAGCAAACACATGAGTCACTGCTATACACGACTAGCCTTGCATCCTGTTTTTATCAAACTATTAAACAATAAGATGCAGATATGCATGTGTAAACTCCACCCTTGCTTGTAATTATACAGGATCATGCCATCAGGATTGTGGGATAAACTTTAATACATGGTACGGAACAATTACCCTTTTTAAATTCCTGACACTTCCGAAGTGTGATCTTTCTTTGTGTGGGGCTTCAGCTACAGTAATATTAAGCCTAAACCTATTTATTGGTATTTAATGTTTCCCTTTTTCGTAGTCCTTCATAACTGAGTATTATTGCTTGCAATATATTTTAAATAAGTGTTTATTTAACCAATATTTTCCTTTGGTAAAAAGGGTAACTTAGTAATATTTCTGTACAGTTGACTTTGTAAAAAAATAATAAAAAATTTAAAATACAGAACTAATCTATTTAGTAGGCAGGATCATGCCATCAGGATCAAGGGATTAACTTGGATAAGTAATACGTAACTTTTCCGTTCAATGTTTTAATAGTGACTACTATGATATTTCATACAAAAATGAACATGATGTTCTTTACTTCTGGATTACATTAACCATATATATAAAAAAGAGCGCAAAATATCTGAAATCATTGCAATAGCACTGATAACAATTTAGTCACTTATCATCACAGGCATGAGTGAGTGATCATATTGAATCAATATGTACTTACATGTACACAAAAACAGTTAAAATTTTTGGGATATCACAGGTTTGAATGTTACTGGGAAATTTTACTAATATTAAACAGCCAAGAAACATAGAATGTTATAAATAGCTTCAGCAGTTACATTCTGCAAGTGTGCTAATAAGGGCCTCTTCTTATGTCGGGTTGTTAGTTCATGTAGGCATATTGCCATTTACAACTGGCCTCGCTTTGGAGAGAGGTTTTCAGTTTGTGATGTTTTCTGTGAGAACAATGATTGGCTCTCTGTAATTTAAAGACTTAAAGATATTTCACTTAATTTAAACTGAGCCAATAAATGCCAGTTGAAATGGTGGTCAACATTTGCAAGGGCGGCTAGCATTAGATTAATGCTGTTCGTTATACTACTGCCCCTTTACTGAAGTTGTGGAAACTCTTTTAAATTGAAACAAACCAAGTACTGATGTCATGAGTGTTGCATCCATTGGACTAGAGGATTTGGCCAAGTCCTGTTCTAAGGATCAATACCAGCTTTTACCGATGCGTTGATATGATTTTATTTTATTTTATTTTATTTGCACCCAATAGAAACAATTTTTGAACAGTATGTTCACAGAATATAGGGCTTGTCAGTTTTATATACATTAGGTACAATAAGTAAATAACACTTAAAACATATACAATATATACATGACTTATAGATGTTAAGACATCAGGCCTCAAAGAAAGTAACTTTTTCACTACCTAAGTCACTTTTGGTCACTGAATTTTTTTAATGAAATTACTTTGGTCACTTTTCCATTTACAAAATGCTGAATGTACCACATTAATGGAAAATATATGTATTTGTTTTACATTTTTTAGTTAATTATTTTAAATAAATCATCCATTTGGCAACAAAAAGGCAAGTGGAGACCATAACTAATATATACTATCTCTAATCAGCTGATGTCATTTCTTATATATAACCATGATTTTTTTGTTATCACTGTGCTATTGTAAAAAAGTGAATGTGTTCTCTACAGTAGTTGTAAACCCAATTTTTCATTTAAATAGCATTTTATTATAATTATTGTAACTATACCTGTGAAGATACTTGATACACATTTTCTTCATTTTAATAATTGCTTGATTTTTTGATACACAATTCACCCAGGTTTATGGGTAAGGTGAATAAAATAAGAGGCTTATGAAAAAAAAAGCTTGTGAGAAAATAAAGAAGAGAAACTTTATTAAAGAAGGAATTAATTCCAGCTGATGAAGAGAATCTTAGGTGTTTGAGAAAAGAAGAACAAGAAAGGAGCACTGCAGACAAATTTGAAGAGGCAAGTGTATGACTAATAAAATGCTGCTGCTCAGAACAACACAGAAGAAATAAGAGTAGCACAAGCAATGCTTGGAGCTGTAGGTACATAATGTAAGATAAGAACATGCTTTAGACAATGCTCAGCTCTCCTTCGAGAAGAAGAAAAAATATATATATATTAGATAATTTTTCTTAAATGCTTAAAGTTAATTAAATTAAAATGTCAACTTTGTGGTAACTAGTTCTTGTGTTGTGTCAGAAATATAATTTATTCATCTGGTATCTTGAAAAGCAAAGTCAGTGTTGTTTAGAGAAAATGTTGAGTGAATTGAACAGTACCTACTTTGAAATTACTTAGAGTAGAAGTTGCTATGACTGCATGAAATAGACCATGTTCAGAACAATTTTATTCTTCTAATAAAACTTGTGAGCTTATTAGTTTTAGATTGGTAAATTTATAACTAAAGTTTTCTCTTATGTAACTTAATATTTTATTATAGTGCTGCAAAAACAATGTAGTAATATAGCATTATAATTATTTATCTCAACAAATAAAAATACTGCATGAACTTATGTACAAAAAAAGTAAACATTAGACTTTGTTGTTTACAATATTAATTCATAAATTTGTCTATATATAAAGAGAATCCCTTTATGATTATTTAAGTTTTAATTTTACTTTTAGACACTTTTGCACACAGTAGTCACTTCTTGCTCAGTTCAGGGAACTATAATGCTAGGGGATGGGGGAGGGGAACTACTTGAGGCGTGGGAAATGTAAAACAAGCATCAGCAGGGTGGTGCCAGAGTTCTCCACTTGTGTGTTGGAAGGCGGGTGGTTGCTGTGCTGTGAGTAAGCACTGCTGAGTCATTGTGGCACGTGACTCGGCCAGCTGTGGCCCGAGATAGCGCGGTGATGCGACGACTGAGCCGGGCAGCTGGTTTGCCTTGCCGTCCGCCTGCCTGCCGCCGCGTCGGAACCAACTTCCTTAACACTAGTCAGCGTGAGGGCACACAGGCTTCACAATTAGCCCTTTCTCGGTTTGTTGCTTGACTTAACCTGTGGTGTTCGGACATTACCCGCGTGACGGTGGTAAGCTTTCCACTGATAATGGCCTCATCTTCTCCAGTTATCAATGCATCACCGTTTACCACATAAATAATAAAACGCAGTGAGATGAGTACATTGAAAATAATAAATATGTGGTTTATTGCACAGCAGAAGCTTAAATACGAACATACGTAAAACCAGCAATGCTTGCGCTGTGTCGTGCTGCCCCGTATTAGCTGAACCTCGAATGTTGTCTTGTTAACACTGTTTTGTTTACTAGATTATGTTGTGGATATCAAAACCTTATGGTTTAGCAGTAATCTGACTTGCTTCTTTAAAATGATAAGTCTGTCTGGCACGAAGGGTTGGCATTATCCCTTTATAATTCCACGAATTTGATAGTGGTCCCAGTGAGTTGTCGGGTGGGACAGGTGCGAGACAAGCTAGGACTTGTCTGGTTTCACTGGCGGGACGAAGCGCCGTGACGAAAGAACGTGGGGCCACCGAGGACTCTCGTGTTGCAGGGTTGCGATGGCGTCGCGCAAGAAGGTCCTCTTGAAGGTGATAATCCTGGGGGACTCTGGCGTGGGGAAGACGTCCCTCATGAACCAGTACGTCAACAAGAAGTTCTCGAACCAGTACAAGGCGACCATTGGGGCGGACTTCCTGACCAAGGAGGTGATGGTGGACGACAGGATAGTCACCATGCAGGTGAGTCCTTTGCTTTACCATCTCCGGTGTGTGCATTTTATAAATTCACAATCAACATATTTCAAGGTAAACTTTGAAAAGTTTTGGGTAAATATGTAGTGTAGCGGTATTTGGGGGGAAAAAAATGTTAAAAATCCAAAAATACTTTTATTATATGCTCTTTCACGCTGGGTTTAATGAAAAGAGGAAGTGAAAGAGCATATAATAAAAGTATTTTCAGATTTTTAACATTTTTTTTTGCAAATACCGCTACACTATACATATTTACCCAGTTTGTATCAGGGTTTCTTTTAGGAGAATTTGTGAGTTAAAGATCAGTGTTTGTCGCCACTCGGCACTCGTTTGCTACATGGGCAGCCACTTTGCCATATTTTCAATTATTTGGGTACATTGCATACAATTAATGAATTATTTTTTTTAGATATTGCTTAAAAGAACAAATTTCAAGTTTTCCAACCATGTACTTATTTAATATTAAAAAAAAAATGTTAAAAATTCAGGTAGGCACAATAAATAATGAATAATTTTCTGGTTGTGAAAGTATTGGGTTTGGCATATTCTAAACTTGTTCCACTTGCTACAGTAGCTTATTGGCGGAATAACCGGAGGCATCTGCCACTCTGCCAGCGTCTCACGGCTGCTGAGAATGCTAGAAGGAGACCCGTGTATTCAGGTTTTGCTGTGCCATGAAGCATATTTTGATGGATAGCAACAAGGGAAAATGCATTGTTAAGTTTGGGTAATGTTTCCTGGTCCTTGTTGAAGCTGTTGCATTGAGCAGAGACCGGAGATGGCTCGGCTCCCCTCGGTGGTTTGTGGGGCTGGTGGAGGGGGATATATTGTGTGCTGCGCCGGTAATAATGCTGCGTGATTGCCATTGTGTGTGTTGTTGTGCCGTGAAGGCAGAGCCGGCCACTGCTGGCTGTGTGCAGTCAACTGTGTGCCCGGATCTGAAGTCATTTTAGTTCTAAACTGTCACATAAAGCTAGAATTTATATTTATGTATTAAATAAAGCTTGTAGTGATATAGTAAAACCCTCTAAGAAAATCCCTCAACATTTCCCGCATAAAAGATTTTTAAAAAAATTTAACACTGGACCTATGAACACATACAATATTATCCTTTTGATAAAATTTCACTATAAGTAAGTAAGTCTAAATTTCTAGTAATTGTAAAAAATGTTTTAACAGGGACTTACTGTTAATGTGTGTCAATCTATAATACATACATCTGTGAAATTAGAATATATAATTGAATTCAGTTACCAAATAGTTAACTTTGTTACTTTTATTTATTACTTTTTTTATGTACTTTTGATGGTTTTCGTAACCTGTATCCATACAGAGCTTATCCAAACTGGGTTAAATGCTGTGGTTTTGGTTGTGTGTTTTACAGTCTCTTGGAAACGTGGGATGTGGGCTTGATACTTTTATCCATTTGCAGAATTATTGAAAAATAAAATGTTGAAGGGTACCTGACTATTAATGTTACTGTTCGAATAAAATAAATATTTCTGGGTCCACTGCCTTAAGCATTGCAATTCCAGTAGACTCTATTATCGGGAGTAATGATTGGCAAGGGGTCCGTGGATAACCGAAAAACAGGGTTAAACCAATGTCAGAAATGTTTTATTTTTTCACCTGACTATCTAGACACTGTACCACCCACCCCTTGAAGTAATGTCCTAATTCGTAATGGGAAAACAGTGCTAGTCAAGTAAGATTTTTCTAGAAGAGAGTATTTGAATCAAGACACTACTACCATTAACATTGATTTACAGTATTAATACATATGAAGTACATTTAAATAAATGCTGAATAACATTTTTAGATTAAACAACCTAAAAATAAAATTAAAAATTTACTTACTGCATTGTTTACATGTAGGACTTGAGCGTAAGATTACTAAGTAGGTGCCACCAACATTTCCGTGTTAAAAAATAACGGTGTTGTTATAGGAGATATGTTTCAGTTATATTAAGATTTAAAAAAGCATAACATTAACATTTCTCTATTGTTAGATCATTTAACCAGTTAATGTAATTCCAGTCAGTTGTTTACTAAATGCCTGTCTGCCATGATTTGCTACTAGAGCGTCCTAGTAGGCGTGATAAGTCCTGAAAGCTTCTGGCTTATCTTTCCAGAGCTGCTGCTGATGTGGTGGGTGGTGGCTGAACACAGGGCGTCGTCGGAAATAAATACGCAGTTAAGGAAGTGAATAGCTATTAAGGAAAGAGCCAAATACTGTTTGTTGATTCGTCACATTAATTTGTTGCACTGTATTTAATGCTACACAAATACCATTGCCATTGTGCGCACCCAAAAATAAAAGTAACAAATAATTTTTGTGTTCATGGTTTTGGGAAGTTAAATATAATACCATTAGCCCGCAAACAGATAACCAGCACCCAGTACAGTATAACACAGTAAGGCTGAGTATGTTCCTTAACTCTCTTCCAATGACCAGCCTTGTTAACTAAACTGTAAGATGTAGTTACATGTAAAGATTTGTTTTACAGAGGTTCGTATGACGTGCACAGTTTGTTGTAGATGCCATGCGTACATGCGGTTAGTATTTTCAGCACGCCACTGTTTTACTTGGCACTAAGTGTACCGAGTGTGGTGAATGGATGCCATTTGTATTCCTTGCTGCTGGTGTGTTCTGTGGTCTCATTAGTGGTCTAACAGTACTGAGGAGGTTTGTTTAATCACCTCTGCATTCACGTCGGAGTTTTGTATTCAGGTCATTGTGGTGACGTTATTTGGCGCTCAACACAAAAATTACTTTTTTCTTGTCATATTGTCGGCTTATATAATCTGTGTGGAGCCAGCAACTGATAATTTTAATATTTCAAAATTGGGCCTGTGGCGCGAAGGGTGCTTCAACCCAACATTAGACTTCACCCTCGTCGATCATCATTGGTCACAATTGCTGCAACAGTTTCAAGGCATTACGAAGTTTAGTCTGTAAGGTCCTTAGTAATGTGGATGAGGTACAGTAGAACTTCGATTTTACATAGCTGCTTTTTACGTTTTCCTGTCGTTTGCACCATTTTATTTCAGTCCCGTTTTAACTTCATTTGACACAATGCAATAAATTCCCTTTGAGTACAACACGCCTACAATCTGTTTCCTGAAATTTATGCTGTTTGTTTATGCTATACCTTCGTAAATTCATTATTTCTGTGTTTCTCACATACATCATACACATGAAGATAACACTTAGTATGAAATACCACATCCAAAATGCTGTTGGGAACACTAACACTGTAGCTCCTAGATTTTTCTGTGTGCTCTTCCATTAAAAACAGTACTTATAGGCTACCAACCGTGGATAAAAATTGCAGTCTTTGAGAAAATGTTAGCACGCGAATCTAGCGCTAAATACCGTAAATACTGTATTGCAGAGTTAAATTTATGGTATTCGTCATTGTTAATGCCCATTAAAAATAACTTGGTCAGTAAGAAATTTAAATGTCAAGCGTAAAAATTTTTCTTTTACTCTGGGTAATTAATGGAATTTTTATCTGTGTGTATTTTATCGAGATGGCAGCATGTAAAAGAGGAAAACATTTTGAACAAATGAAAAACTAAACATTTTAAAGTGCATGGATGTGCACTAAGGTACTGGTGTTTCACTCGCTGAGAGGTTAGGCGTACCTATTTAAGCTCTGAACACAATATTGAAAAATAGCTAAATCGTAAATCGTTTAAGAAAATGCAGCTCAGTGTAGTGATGAAGTATTGTATTGCTATTAATATTCTGTACCTGTAAATGTCAGATATTACTATGAATGGCTATTGAAAGTATGAAAGTACATATATTATGTACATATACTGTATGTATGCTTACCTATACTCAATACAGAATGTAAATATAGGCTTTAATGTTAATTATTTTATGTAGGTATGCTTCAGACACTCTTAATAGTTATGTGTATATGAGTATGGTATGTTAAGGTTGTATTATATCACAGTTTTCTGAACAAAAAATAACTTTTTGTGCATTTCCCTTATTTTACACGGTACCACTTTTTACAACATTTTCATATACCCCTTTGAATTGTGTAAAAAAGGGGGGTTCTACTATATACCTATTTGTACTCTTTCACATATCTACCATGTATGAAATTTCAAAAGTAAAGTCGGTTTTAAGGAATGCTACCCTGTTGAATTAATCGTTGGGTGAAGGGAGGTCTCTAATGAAAATCTCATTTTAATGTTATTTTTGTGTATTATACGTTGTGATGGAATTTCACTGCTTAAAATAGTGCATGATGTGATCATTTGATAGCTGATGATGTCTCAACGACAGTGCGTAGGAGGTAACGTTGTGAGGGTAACGTCGGACTGCAGCGTCCTGCCGTAGCTTGCCGGAGGAACTGACCGCGATGCAGTGACCACACCGTGGATAGCTGGTTGTTAGATAACAGATAACTCGACAGCCTGGGCCATTGACGTATCTGGTCTTCCTGGCCACCGGACCGGTCCGGTCGTCCTTGCCTCAACGGCTTTGGAACCACGAGTTGGCCTTGCCAATGTGCACGTTCCTGTTCCGCTTGCACGGGACAGTGCCGTGTGTAGAGGCAAAATTAACTGGCTTTCCAATTACCATAAATCCCTACTAAAAGATTTCTCAATGTTTTTTTAGAAATTTTAACTTAGCAGGAAAAAGCTCATTAAAAGAGTAAAGTGGTTTGTACGTATTTATGGGTCAACATCAATAAATGTATACTACACCCAGTTCTCCATCCGCGCAAGGAGATGTGTGCAGAAAATGTTGAGAAGTGCTCAGGTGGAAACATAATGCATTATTTATAATATAATATATTATGTAATTTAGAGCTTAGTGTAATGAAATACTTGAAATCTGCTTTTGATAATAGGTTTGAAATTGTCTTGCATAAGATGTAAATATAAAAGCAGCTCCCCATGTGTTTGTATCATAGTAAGTACGCGGTTTTCTCCTTTTTTTTTTTTTTTATCAGAACTGTTATATTATTAAGTATTGCATCATTACCAAGATGCATGCTTGTGAGTTCTTCTGCAGCTCAGAGATGTGTCATGTGTGTGCAGACTGACGGTTCCCTCTCCGTCCTTGCACTCTGGCGTGTGGTCAGATGTTGATAAGCCCATGTCAACCACTTATCTCTAGTCCGTTATGGCTTGTTTGCCAGAGACCTTTCCACTGGCAGGCGGGACTGTAGAGGTAGAGTAGAAACACAGGAAAAGAATTGTTTATGATGCTGTGAGTTGGGAAAGAAGAGTATATATGTGGAATATACCTGGTGCAAGAATTAACAAATAACAGTTTTCTGTGCTTACATTATGAAGTATCTGACGAAAATTGCAATACAGCAAAGATAATTATGTGAAAATACAATAGCCCAGCAGGGGATGAAGCCGGAACTTAGATTTTGAACTGTTTGATAGTGCAGTTGCAAAGACATTTGAAATAAATTACTTCTCCTTTTATTCTCTTGATTTGATAATCACTATGTATTTGTAGAGACAAGATTTCATGGTTATAATGTTAGGTCAATTTTGGTGTTATTGTTTTTATTTTTTATGAATTCTGTTTAATCCTTAAGATAATATATTGGACTCACGTGATATTTAAATGTTTTAAGAAACTTATTTCACCAAAACAGTGTCGTTTTGACTGAAGGAACAATAAAATTAATTCTGCCAAGTACTTGTTTGAAAAACGTACCAACTTTGTAATGTAAAAATGAGTTGCTAAAATAACAGTTGTATGATCAAAAAGAGAGTAAAATAAATTTTTCCAATCTTCTAAGTACATGCATTTTTGTGCTTTGAGTTAAGTTTTGATTTTAAATTCTCATTAATTTCTTGATGATAGTTGCATTTTAATGCTTTATGCTGTATCAACTTACATTTCAGTTCATACAGTCTATTGACCTGCCTCCCTGTGTTAGTTTGGTTTTATTGCAATTCACCGTATAATCTTGCCCATATGTATGTGTAGTGCTAGTTGCAAACCCCTTATAGGAAGTAACTTAAAAATATGATAGTAGTGTATTCTGATGTTTACGTTTTAGATCCCAAAGCAGAAATTACTCTGTCAGGGAATTTACTTGGTTTCCTGGAAAAGTCATGGAAATTTCACAATGGTAGTAATGTAAAGGACAAATTTCATCCTCCAGTCTTGTCATCACCCAGACAGAGAGAGTTTTTTTTTTCAAGTGGTGTTTTAGTGCATAGTCATACACACTGTACAATGGTGTATGCAAGGTTCTATGTATTTGAATTTGAATTTTTGTTTTATAATTCTTAGCCAGTTTGCAGTCATATGGAGGCCATATATTATTTATTTCTTATAGAAAATCACAAAGTTTCTAAATTATTAGAATAATTAATAGTCTGGGGAAATATTAAATTTCGGCTACGGAAAGTCAAAGAAAAGTCGGGGAAATTTTACTGCTCATTTGAGTAGCCACTCGTTGTCTTATCAGTCCTTGCAAAGCGGAAAGGTGAAGGCGTGGTTATCGCTGTCGCTAAACTGATAGCCTTCTAGGAAAATAGTAAATGTATGGTTCAAAGTCCACTTGAATTGCAGATTACCTGGCAGTGTGTTAAAAGCGCACGGTCAAGTGTGAGCTAGCCTTTGTGCCGTTCAACTGAGCTGTCGTCAAACATGGCGGGCTAGACTACTCAGACCAGTGGTTTTTCAGAATTTATTTTAATGTGATTTTTTTTTCCTATATGCTTGCAAACAGCTGCTCACAGTTTTGAAACAGCTTTAGTGCGTTTCGACAAATTTGAACGTTTTAGTAACTTTATTAAAGTTGTACCTGTCTTGACAGCACGTTAACACAATTGAAAACATAAGCGTGATGGGGAGGGTTATCACACACACAGTAGACAGCATACTAAGATAAACAGTTTGCATTCAACATCTTACTGACTGAAACACTTACAAGAGAGTTGAGAGTTGCATTCATTAGGAAACTTAAAGCTTTATTTACAATATTTTGCATAGCATTTTTCTTCCTACTATGTAATTTATGGTATTGCAAATAATATTTTAGAGTTTTAGGAAACCATTTTTCCATGTTTTGGGAAACTTTCATTCAATCATGCATGCAGCCACGCTTCATCACCTGCTAGTCACAATTAAAATTTGTTTTTAGCAGCGTATGATGACACATGTAATTATCTTCTCCGATGCTTTTGAATCAGGATAT
The DNA here is from genome assembly GCF_032445375.1 of Bacillus rossius redtenbacheri. Classification (NCBI taxonomy): domain Eukaryota; kingdom Metazoa; phylum Arthropoda; class Insecta; order Phasmatodea; family Bacillidae; genus Bacillus; species Bacillus rossius. The sequence continues at coordinate 56,285,876 of NC_086337.1, read as the reverse complement.
CAGAACGAATGGAGCCAAAATCACAGGTGTGGTGAATTGCTAGTGCTTACACCTTGGTTCGCACTGGCTCTATTTGTGATTCGTTAATGATTACGCCCCATTTCAGTCAGCGGGGTGTAGTTCTTATACCTCGGGCTTGGGGAAACTCGCCAACAGAATTACTTCTGCCGTGGGTGCCATAATTATCAGGCCACATACAAGGAAGAGAAGTCACTTGCACCGTCAAGGGGCCTGCCAAACTTCAGGACCTTTGCATGGTTAACACGATACATGAAAGAAACAAAGTGGGAAAATAAAAGATGCCAGCTGAAGTTTCTTGAAGGTGGTTTGTAAACGGACATTACCTGGGAATCTCCGTCTAAGGAAAGCTTTGACTGGAGTTCCACTTGCTGTCGGCTGGGATGTGGCACGAGCAGGTGCGACGTGCAGCCTTCGGAGGGGCACCGGGTGCACTGTGCGCAGATCTGGGACACGGCCGGCCAGGAGAGGTTCCAGTCGCTGGGCGTGGCGTTCTACCGAGGCGCAGACTGCTGTGTCCTGGTGTTCGACGTGTCGGCTCCCAACACCTTCAAGAGCCTGGACAGCTGGCGGGACGAGTTCCTGATCCAGGCCTCGCCCCGCGACCCCGAGAACTTCCCCTTCGTCGTGCTCGGCAACAAGGTGGACCTGGAGAACAGAGCGGTGAGTGCCGTTCTTTCGCATTTTACAAAACACATGACGGAAATCCTTGGTGGGACTTTATTTTTAATTAAACCTTAAAAAACAAACAGCAAAAACTTATTTTTCTGATTATATTTTGCCCTCACTAACAATAAATTGAAATTATATACTAAAAATAAATGTATAAAGGCTGATTTGCATCTTTTTGAGTTGCTTTAAGTTATATAATCAAATAATTTACTTCTCTGAAACATTACAGTAGTGGGGTTTTGTGAACATATGAATGTATTGGGAAGTTACTTGCAAATTATCATTGTAAGCACTTAAAGTCATTTAAAACTCTGTTTAGAACCACAAGTAATTTTGCCCATGTAAGATCTCAGCGGAGTTAACAAGTGTGAACGTTATAGATAACTCCAGAAATGTTTTTGGTAGTGTGTGAGTGATGTTAACAGATTTTCCAATTCTTTTATTTTGATGTAAAATAAAAGTTGACTAGCCTTGAATATGTTTAACAGTGTGGCAGTGGTAGTGCAGGGTACATACAATGAGGAAATGTGTACAAAATTTAAAAAAAAAAAAATGTACAATGTTAGTAATTCTCGTAAAAGAATGGTTTTAATTGGTTAAAATCTTTCCCTGAATGTTTTTTTTTTCCGCCCATGATTAAATCTCGGTTTTAAACCATTTTGCAGCTCTCGAGTTGTTTGAGGTATCCCTAGTTGTCTGTGTGGTTCCACCGGGGTGGGGTCGGGAGTGTCGGCCGGGGGGAGGGCAAGTGCAGGAGCGGGGCGTGTCCAACAGGTGTCGTCGAAGCGCGCCCAGCAGTGGTGCCAGAGCAAGAACAACATCCCGTACTTCGAGACGTCGGCCAAGGAGGCCATCAACGTGGAGCAGGCGTTCCAGACCATCGCCAAGAACGCGCTGGCCCAGGAGAGCGAGGTGGAGCTGTACAACGAGTTCCCGGACCAGATCAAGCTGACTGGCGAGCAGAAGAGCGCCCGCCCCGACGCCTGCGCCTGCTAACTTCCCCCCTCCTTCCGCAGGTGCGCACCTCGCTCCGGCGACACCCAGGCGGTCCACCAGGGAAAAAATGTTTCCTACCAACTTGGGCGAGAAAAAAGTACTAAATTATAATTTGTTATGGTTTTAACAATTTAGGAAGTTATTATGACATTGCAATGCTCGAACTTAAATATCACACCACACACACATAAATTCCATAGTTTTTAAAAATAATCACGCTTAATAATAAAACATATTGGAGTTACTGTAATATTATTATATTAAAGAAAAAAAGTACTAGATCTGAGCATAAATGTACTAGACCGCTAAAAAAATTATAAAAGTTCTAGATCTGGTAGGATAGTACTGACTGTGGACACTCTGGACTGATCTCTGCGACATCTGCCACCTTACCTACCGAGATGAAACCTGTGTGAGACCCCCGTCTGGGGGAGAGGGGCAGCCTCTGCAGCCTCCGTTGAGGCTCCAGAGGACCACCCTGACGTGCCTTCTGTCTCACTTGGACAGTGTACAGCCATCTTAGCCAAGTTTATTGTATCAAACATATTACTACAAAGCACATTCCTGTTTGCAGGTGAAGTAAACTTTTTATATGTAAGGTATTAGCTGAAGTACTTGGCGTTGCCCGGGTTGCATACATCACAGTGTAAGGAATATCATTACCAAGTTTCAAGTCTGTGGGACATACACTTGAAAAACGGGAAATTTTGATTTCAAAATCCCACAATCTCGGTGCATCAAAACTACGCATCAGCAAAACCGGGATGCCAATATTCAGCTTCATTTTGTGGGAAGGCAGGTAATTCCTAGGCGAGGCGTGACTGATGCACCAAGCGATAGCGCATTACAAATTAAGGCAACACCGTTCTAGTGACTTTTATTAGTGCTTTTAGTTTGCTAGCAGCAGTGAGCTTCACTAGGTGGATGGGTTTCGCATAGGCAAAGGATAAGAAGTTGCCAGACATTACTGTATGACACACCCTCACTGTTTGTGTGTCTGGGACCTACCTCCTATGATTTTCTATTATAAAACTGAATTCAGCCATTTTTCACTCCCTTAGGAATAGAATTTCATAATTATATGTAGTCTGTCACTCTCCGGCCCATAAATTATCTGTATGCATAAAATTGTTTTGATCTATTGCTGCGTGAAAGAGGACAGACAGACACAAACTTTTGCATTTACAATATTGAGTAGGGATTAAGTGTTTAATTGTAATAAAAGAAAATTTATAATGTAAGGGCAGTGATACGGCTTGAATTTTTGTTAGATACCATGCATTTTTTAGATGTAATGTTTATTCTACCATGAGTTAAAATCTAGATGATTGAGTAGTGTTGTTGGCACCATTGGCTACAATATTTTGAGTGGTACTCCAGTTAATCCCTGTTACAAAGTTTTTCAGTGAACTTAGAAAGCCTTATTAACAGGGAGATTTTTGTTAAAGGGTCGAATTGTATGTATTTAAAGTCCCGTGCTGAATTTTTTTTTGTAATAATTATCTGGAAATTATCTTAAGTAATATTTTTAAGACGGTTTTACTGTATTTACAGTGTGTGTGGACGTGCTAGTACTGCACGGTTCTTGATACGTTACCGCTGGTTGTTGCAGGCAAGGGCGGGTGCGTCGCTCCCGCGTGTCCCGTGCAAGCGTCAGGCGCGCCACGCGGCCGTGCAAAGGGACTTAACTGTAGGCGTCGAGGCGAGAGGAAGTGGTTTCACCATCGACCAGAAGTCTGCACTTGAAGTTTACACATTCGAGGAATTGTTTGTATACAGTTTTTTAACAAATGTATATTATAATATATATTATATATAATAATTTAGTGTGTTTATGCATGGAGAGGAGACAATTATTTGATTTTTTTTTTTACTTTAATTTTTTTTGTCTGTGAGAATATGCATCAAATGCATCAACTATGTTGTATATTCTGGGGATTGCAAGTGTGCGTGAGTGCATGAACTGGAGCCGAATTATCGTTGGATTGCCGAGGAGTGGAGTGGAATGCGTTATCGGTTAGATGCTGATATTTTAAACCTGTAGAAGCTGTTGTGTTGTAACAACTTGTGTTAAGAAGCGTGCAGTCGGGTATCGGCTGGTGTCTCCCACCTCCGGGAATGAAAATCAACAGCGTAATTTATTTTAACTTGTGGTCAAGATGTGCAATACTTTGGGCATAGTCATTCCTGTTATGTGTTCGTGCTCTGCTGTGTCGTGTGTGTGGGCAATCGAAGCACTGGCGTGCAGTTCCGAGGTCGTCCGAGCTTGGGTGCTGCTGTCGGCTGGCCCAGTTTCACGAGTGTGAGCGTCTGGCAGCCTCTTCTCAATACTCTTTGTCACATAGCTTAGATACACTCTACAGTAAAACTTTTTTCTTGTAATAGTTTGTAACTTGAATAGAGGCATTGTGTTCTTTTAGCAGACATATTATCATTTGTAAAACCACCAAGACAGTGATTATGTCCAAAATACTATTTCTTAATAAAAATGTTTTTTTCTATTTTTATTTTGCTAGTATAAAATGAGTACCTTGATCAGGTTAAAGAATTAAGTTTAAAAAATTGGAAGCCATCTGATCATGTTAGCAAAATATATTTATTGTTTCTGCTGCTTGTGACATGTTGTGTATAGTTTGTTGTATTGAATAATGAGTCAAAAGGACGCTGTATAAACATTGATAGCTAGTTTTTTAGTAAGTATATTGAAATGTAAACGTTTACTAACAATAAATGAATTTGTCTAAAAATGTTCCTTCAAGCTTATTAAAACATTCATGTTGAAGCATTCTTTTATTTCTGGTGTTTGCATATACTGTGAAGTTTTCTCATGCCCTTGTTCCTGGCCCAGGAGTGCTTCTTGCACTAGTTCGGACGAACGGCAGGTGGGATGTCGAAGTATGCTGCTTGTATGTGCACACCATCGCGACAGAGCAGCAATGGTGACCGACTGGATTGCCAGCACGTGCAAGGGGTGCTACCGTCGCTAGTAGCACACAACACAGCCACCAATAGTCCAAACATAATGAGTCTGAAGTTTTAACAATTTGAGTCAAAATTAAAGTTTATCTGAGTAAATATAAATTTGTTACCTTACAATTGGTATAAATAAAACACTGGTTGAAATAATTTGTCTAGTCCAGAGCTACCATAACTGTACTATTGTGTTTAGTTGTAATGGAAAGTAAAGGAAATTTTATCAGTGTTAACAAGTTAACTGGAATGGTTTTGTATACTTGGGGATGATACACAATCATAATAAATAACATACATAGAGGTTAATATTTGTTTTGATAGTGTTGGTAATGGTACTCATGTTCTCGTTGCAGCTTCGAAGTGTTCTCGCACTACTCTGGGTGGCCTTTGAAGAGCCCAAGTAGTTGAAAGGAGTCACTTGCCAAGATGTAACGATAAACAATTTTCATTTATGTTGCAAACCTTTTAAAGAACATCGCTAAATTTTTAAGTAATACAGTTTACTGTCTACTTTATGTTCTGTTATTTTGTAATGGCTGGCATCAGATCTGTTAGGGTAGCATTCTGTTTTAAGATGTTTTTCAATGAACTAAATCTAAATTAAATTTAGAAATCAAATTCTTTATATGTTGATTTTAGGTTAAGCAAGAGAAAAAACCTGAGAAGGAAAAATGAAATATGCTTGAACATGGCCTCCCGTATTCGTCCAGAGGAGGTTGGAATCGATACAATGAAATGGCTGACAAAACTAGAAGTTAATTTAAAGTCTTATCCCTGATATGGTTTTCCACATAGTTTTTCGTGGTTTGGTGGCTATAATATTGTACAGAATGTTATTGTGAATACCCTGATTTTAATTAATATTGTTTTAGTAAAAACCGCTCGAATCTTGAACCCAGCTTTTCTCTGTAAATCTTGAAAAGGAAATCGTCCTTCTTTCTGCAACAGGGGAAGATATGCGGATAACCCACCCGCAGCACGCTGGTTCTTCGTAGCGCTCGTAGGGATCGCTTTTCTCATTCCTGCTGTCCTGTCGTCCCCACAGTTCGTCAACGCCCGTAACCGTATTGTAACTAACTACAATCATTTAAAATGGTGTGTGTATAAGAACACAAGTAACTGGTCTGGTACTGAAGAGGTCTATGTAACAGTTTTGATGAAATCTTAAGTTATTGTAATTTTGAACCTATCACACTATTGAAGCCAAAGCGCACGTCTTGAGTATTGTCTATATGCCTAAAATGTGAAAATACAACTTGAGAATTAACACTTGTTTTTTGTTCAGTAGACAATTATTAAGTTTAGTATCCAAAACTAGTTAAAACTATACTTGTCAAGTGAAATGCTGTAATTTCAAAGTTGTGTACAATTGGACAGTATTCTGTACTTTAAGAATACCGTACCTGTTGATATAAATTACAATGAAAATATTGTCATTCCTGTAACATCATTTACTTCTAATGATACAAAAGTTGGCTACTCTGAAGGTACCGGTACCAGCATTGCTATTCAGTGTAATCATAGGTAAGTTGTGTGAAAGGGAATATATTGAGATGTATTAAAAACTAAATGGTGATACTTTAATACATAATGCAAAAGAATGGTATCAATATCATTGAACATACAAAGACTTCTGAATGGAAGGTAAGTGGTTCATACTACTAAAATTACAAATAAAACAACTCTGTCAAGTAAAAGTTAAACTAATTATGAACTTTTTTTGAAATTAATTAATGGACTACAGCTTTCGCCAAAAACTAGACACAATTTGATTATTTGTCACATTATCATATTTATTTCAGGAATATTTTGAGGCAGTACAAATTGTACATCCATGCTTGCTTGCACCCAAATAAAGTGTGCATCCAACTGCTCTATGCTACTTACTATATGTACCCTCCCTCTGACTGTGTGAGGTTTCAGTGCATGCAAAAGTTTGTATCATCCTTGCAGTGGGAACTAGGCGTAATTCAGGGGTGCCATCCCAGAATTGTTCAACCCAGTTTTGAAGTTAAAGTATCAATAATTTACAAACAATTGTAAAATAAAATTGTACAAGCACTAGATATATTTAATTCATTAATGTTTGATCCTAGTTGATTTTTTTTTTTTCAGGGAAGAACCCCTGGACCCCAGTATGCCTTGCCACCCCAGTTAAAGATCTTAAATTATACCACTAGGTGGAAATAATGTGTGACTTGCATTGCATTATTGCATTCACTGATCACACATGTCTGTTCAGAAGGATAGCCATAATTCTATAAACTGGGAAGCAAGAATCCTTAAACTTTTAGGCTATATTGTGGAGTCTCCATCAAAGCTGCAAAACGATCTCGTACAAGAATGCAAACAACAAAGCGAAAGTTCTAGATGATATTTTAAGGTTTTACAAAAAATAAAAATGGATTTAATAGTAGTGTACATGATGTGTAAATTATGATTTTTTTTTTTTTCTACGCCTTTCTATTTTAACCCCTTGTAGTAATAATTCATATTATCAAAAATTGTTTCAGACCAAAGTTTTAGATAATATTTAGAAGATTTATAATTTATTATTATAAATTTTATAGGTTACCTAATAAGGGAGTTAGGAATTTTATTATTAATTTTTTTTTTTATTATTGTTCTTTCACCCTCTGAACCAGAAACCCTGGCACTGCAAGCCAGTGTATCTTGTAACGTTGCAAGACCCTGCCGTAAGTACCCAGCTTTTAGGAGCATTTGTTTAAGGAATAAATATATTTTATCATTCAGAAGGTATCTGCAGATTGCGTAAGTTCACCGTGACCTAGTTTTGTATTTATATTATATCAATAATATTCTGGTAATTAATGGTGATGTTTAATCATGTTATTGAAAAAAACCTTGTTAGCTAGGGATATAGGTACTTGTATTAATTTTGCTGTCGAGATTATTATCAATGTGTGATTTTCAGTATTTTATTGCAAATTATATAATTCTATTTTTATAATCATAATTTAACGTATATGGTTCATAGTGTGTTGGTGACGTTTTTATAACGTAAGACAGTGCTGGGTGTTGAAAGAAAGACGAGTGGCGCCAAAGTGAAAGACGATATTCATCGCATCCTGTGTAAGAGAGAGACAGAGGCATGTGGAAAAACTGGGGGAAGGCCCGTCGAATGGGGAATCTCTGATTATTAGTTATAAGAATAAACGTTGTAGTCAATAGGAAAGCACCATTTCGGGTAAGTCCCCATCTAAGTGAATTTTTCTGTAAGCTTTGTTCTAGTCGGGGGGAGCAACTGAATAGGCGAAATAGAGCCACTAAAAAATTTGTGCGGTCGTGAAACGCCAACATTAAAATTTAAGTTTTGAATAGAAATAAAACATAGAAATTTATTTAACATAAAAATAAAAAATTAATTTTACAGACATTATTATTTCAGAATTTATGGAACGGTTTATTGTGTATTATTGCAAACTATTATACTTAAAAAAAATTTTTTGAAAAAAAAAAAAATTATTATCTTGGTAGCAATGTAATTAGAATGGTTGCCATGTGCATGTGTGTGCTTGTGTGTATTTTTTGCAAATGAAAATAAACTTATGATTTTCAGCACTTATACTTTGCGGCTAAGCAGTTTTTAATCTTGTCAAATAGATAATATGAAATATTAATGTTGAATATTTCCAGCATCAAACGACAAAAAAAAAAAAATCAAGTTTGCCAACATTTCCTTGTGAAAAGTTAATGACTTTAAGGTTGTTAGGTTGCCGTTAATTACAAAAAATCTCTAATTTCCAAAGAAAATAAAAGCGTTATAGCATTGAGTTATGACTCTATCTTCATTGTTTTGTGGTTGAAGTTCTTTGTCAAAAGGAGTTCGGGGGCGGTGATGTGCCGGGGCCATGCCGCGATTTAGTTTAAACAATAACTTTTTTTTCCTCTTTCAATTTTAGATCATTTAATTAGCATTTCTAGGGTGGTCCGCTGTTCCACCGGGATTTATTTTCCGTGTGTTCTCGTAGATCGTATATAGAAGACGGTGTCGCTGGGAGCATTATTTCGTGAATTCACAGGACTGTGAGTAACGATCGTCGAAACTAAGTGAGTGTGTTTGTTCGCGATCGTGTAAAGGACCTGCGGTATTTTCCTCATAAAAAGAATATAATTTTAAAACTCTTTTATTGAAATTCAACCATAGAAGGTTACGAATAATATCACAATAATTAATAATCAACAGAATTTATATCCCACTACCTGCAACAGTCGTCGAGAGATCCAAGTGTTTATGTACGTGCAAGGAACAGTCGTCGTAGCCAGGTAAGATTGTGACTTGTTACAACCCGACTGTTACTGATGTCGGCGATAGATGTTGGAGAATTACTACGTTTCAGTAATTGAATTAAGTTTGTAAAGGGATAATATGTCATGTAGTACAGTGATGATTGCACTGATCATAAAACTAATTTGACCAAAAACTATGACCTGTAAATTTCCAGAGATTCGTAGATACCTTGAAGAACTTCAAAAGCATCTATGTCACGTAGTGCTATTTTGCGTACGTACTCACAATAAGATGAAGGATAACTGTTAATGTTAACATGTTTACCTCCATTTCATCACCCCAGACTTACACCTAATTACGTATTGGAATTTTTTTTACTGGATTTAGGATTTCAAAAATTGACCAATATGAACACGAAAAAAAAAGTTTCATCACTTAGATTTGGTTTCTGGGGATGTGAAAAGCAAGGGGGGGGGGGGGGGGGGGGGAGCTAGCCGATTGCGTGTTGACTTTAGTACTCCCGGAGAATTCGTGAACTGTTAGCCATTGGTTCCTATACAATTAGCTGGGGGTGCTAGTGTCAAAAAGAACATAGATCTCAGATTTGACTTTAATTAACAGCCTTACATGATGTTAGTATGTTAACTTATTTTTAGGCTTAATGACAAATGAACATAATTAGACCAGGTGGCCTTATTTCAGCATTTGGGCTTAAAAATGTAAAAAAGAATAAATGTCGATACATGTGTATGTTAAAAAAAATGTGTATATTTAACATGCAGAACATAATATATTATATTCCAGCAACATCTAACATGACGAGCAGCATTGTTGTGACTGGATGAATTACAGTTGCTACGGTTGTTGCTGGGAGTAGCAGCAGTTGTTTGAAAATGTGCCAGGATTTCTCCAAGTCATAAAAGGTTACTTTTGGGTTTCAGGCGGTGGCTGCCCGGTGGTGGTTGGGACTGACTCATAATATTTAAAAAATAAACTCTTTAAAATGACTTGTTTGAATTTAAGTTGCAACAATGGTTTTGTTAGTAAACTGGTGTGGTTTTCGTGATAGTTGTAGCCATCCACATTGAATAATAAGTTATGTCCTCGCAATGTTTACAGACTATAGAGCCTGTTGGTAAATGTGTGGTTGCCACAAGGTATAGAAGGTCTGAGATATATGATTTATGTCTTGACATGCCAAAAATTGGGATAGATAGTTAAGAATATAATTAAAGCAAAACGATGGAAAATCCAAGATGTCGGGTCCTAATCCTTAAAATATCTCGAAACTCAACCCGGGTGCCTGGACTCAGGGTAATTTTCAACCCACCCCTCCTAACACCCCTCTTCCTCATGCCTCTTTTTTGATGGCTCTGGCCATCCCTGGTATCAGGTTGCTTTACTCGCCTCCATGTTGCAACAGGCAACGGTAAACCATTGCATAATCACTTTGTTTGGGAACCCTCGCTCTGGCATTGCCTGGGGAGACGAGCTGTCATCAGGCACTTTCATTCAACATTTCACTTCCACTGCCCCAGAGCTGAGTGCTCATTCTCAGCGCTACTTATGACAACGGTGTCTCAGGTGGTCTGGCCACTTCGTGCACGCCATCTTGATCACTTTCAGCAAACCTACAGGTGAGTTGAAAGGCCTAGCATTGAATGCGTATAGTCATGGGTGTATTTGTGCTAGTGAGGCGGGATGATAAGTGTGACGCTCGCTGGTGCTTCTACCGCGGTATCGCCTCTACGGGCAAGGCTGTCGACTGGTACGTTGTACGTAGGCCAACTTTATGAGATTTGTGTGGTAACCATGACATTGGATGTCCCTTGGGTGCTTGAATCCTCACCAGGATTTTCATACCTAAATAGTATTCTGAAAACACATTTTCACTATACAATATACAGTTTAAAAAAATAAATCCTGAAACAGAAGTACAGATCCCTCCTGGGTGTAGTCTCGGACACTTTTTTGTAAGCCAGTACCAGTCGGATATGTTGCGCAGTTAGTTTCACACGCCACGCGTGTGCCCGGGTGGGCGGGGCCTCCTGCTGTCCGGCGACTCGACCGCCAGGGGCGCTAGTGCTGCGTCTACGCCCCCGGCTCTCGGTCCGGTCAGCGCTGAGCTGACTGCTGAGAGCTGAGCACACACAACAGCAGGCGGTGTAGCGCTAGCTAGTAGCCGGGCCAATTCCCACCATTAGGCTAATTTAATAAATTGCTGCCTATTACCAGATTACCAAATCCTGGTGTTTATGAGACGCGCCCGTGTATCTCAGCCGATGATTTACGATCAAGCGTCGGCTCCAGTGATCTTGTAATTTTTTTCTCTCATCAATAATGTATTCTCGTCGCTGTTGGTGCAGCTACAGTGTCTCGGACGATGGCCTCGCTGTGGGGACGAGTGGCGTGAGTGGCGTGAGTGGCCTGAGTGACGGGAGATCGCGCGGTCGCTGGCACTAGCGCGGTAATGGTGATGGATGTGAGCTGTGGCCGTCGTCGTCGTGAATATGCATCAGGGCACCCCCGGGGGGGGGGGGGGGGGCTTGTGTCTCGTCGAGGAGGGGGAGGGGGCGCCAAACTATTACTATAGCTGTTTACTTAAATATCATAGTGCTATAACACACCCGGGGGCAGATTAACTGAATTATTTGTATTGAAAGATACTTACATGTAATATATCGTCAAATATTTAAAAAAGTGGTATTTTTCGCGTACTGTAGCCTACTATATAACTTGCAATGTATTTAAAAATGAAACGACTGCACCAAAATCTATTTATTTATATTTAACATCTAAGTTGAATAAAAATACTTAGAATAGTGTAATTTATGTGTGGTTGTGGACTTGTGGTTTGGTTGGTTTGCAAAAAAAAAGGTGGAGCCAATATGAGTTCTACCCCCCCCCCCCCCCACCCGGGGGGGGGGGACTTTTCTAGTTACGTCCCTGGTCGGAGCCCATTACGCTATGAACTCAACACTATAACACTATAGACACGTGAATAGGAGCTGTGTCTCACACCCCATCGCGTTATTTCATTTCTATTCTAGGGATTTTCTTATTTTCCTGTAAATTCATCACGATAGCTCTTGCATTTTGTGTTTCATCTGATATTTTCTCAACTTGTTTTTTTTCTTCTTCTGAATATACGGAATAGCGCAAGAAGCACGTGAGTGTTCGTAATTATGATCGCTTGCGTGACCCCAGCTCGAAACTAACGTGTGGTAAACAACTGCGAATGTGGCGGGGCGGCAGGCAGACAGAGAGGAAAGAAGGCAGGCATAGAGGAAAGAAGGCAGGCATAGAGGAAAGAAGGCAGACAAAGAGGAAAGAAGGCAGGCAGACAGAGAGGAAGGAAGAGAGGCAGAGGAGGCAGGCAGACAGAGAGGCAGACTGGAAGGCAGAGAAGGCTGGCAGGGAAGGCAGAGAGACAGAAAGAGAGGAAGGCATGCAGACAGTGTGGAAGGCAGGCAGACAGAGAGGAAAGAAGGCAGGCAGAGAGGAAAGAAGGCAGACACAGAGGAAAGAAGGCAGGCAGAGAGGAAGGCAGGCAGACAGAGAGGAAGGAAGGGAGGCAGAGAAGACAGGCAGGGAAGCAGAGAGGCAGACATAGAGGAAAGAAGGCAGACACAGAGGAAAGAAGGCAGGCAGACAGAGAGAAAGGAAGGGAGGTAGAGAAGACAGGCAGGGAAGCAGAGAGGCAGAATGAGAAGAAGGCAGGGAGGCAGAGGAGGCTGGCAGACAGAGAGGAAGGAAGGGAGCCAGAGAAGACAGGCAGGGAAGCAGAGAGGCAGAATGAGAGGAAGGCAAGGTGCCGGCGCTGGCTGGCTGGTCGTCAGGCCCTGACCACGGAACCACCAAGGACGCAGCCCAGGAATATCGGCGAGCGCCTTGACCTTGAACTGCTATATCCGGCGCGCGCCTCTGAGCCGTCCCGCCCGCCGGCATATCGCCGTGTCATCAGCAGGCGCGCTCCTAGTTCATGCACACCAGCAACACTGCCAGCAGCCCGGCTTGCCGATGTCTTTCTAACTGTACGGCCAGTAACTTGTCAAGTCTACAGTAAACCGTCTTCTGTCCTCTGAGTGCGTGTTACACCAAAAATTTTTGTCGGGATAAATTTTTGATACTATCAACCATAACAGTCAAGGGGTTGAAAAAACCAGGGTTGAAGGACAACAAAAAAATCATAACTCCCTTCGTAGGGCATAACATCGAATGCGTACAGATTGTTTGTTAGTCTTCTAATTTTTATCTAAAACTTTTGTCTGAAACAATTTTTGATTAGACAAACCATTGATGTAAGGGGCTGAAAAAAGAGGGATAAAATTAAAACAAAAATAATATAACTCCATTTGTAGGAACACTATAAAATCCGTTGAAATTGCATTGTAGATCTTATATATTTTTTTTTATCTAAAACTTTTGTATAAAACAATTTTTGATAAGACAAGCCATTGTTGCAAGGGGTTGAAAAACACAGGGGTAAAATTAAAGAAAATCATAATTTCCGTACCAAGTATACTATTAAAACCGTCATAATTTAATGTAAAACCTTAAATTATTACATACAATTTTCGTCTGAAGTAATATTTTATACGACCAACCATCACTGCAAGGGGTGGAATAAACAGGTGTTGAATGATAAACAAATTCATAACTCCCTTAGTAGGCACACTATCAAATCCGTTGAAATTGTTTGTAAACCTTATAAATATTATCAAAATATCTGTCTGAAATAATTATCGATATACCCAACCATTGTTGCAAGGGATGGATAATAGAGGTTAAAATACAAAAAGAAATTAATAAATGCCTTAGTAGGCATTCCATAAAATCCGTTCACATTATTCGTAAATCTTATATTTTTATCTAAAACTTTTGTTTGAAACAAATTTTGATACAAACCATAACAGCAAAGGATTGAAAAAACCTGGGGTAAAATAAAATAATAAATAAAATTTCCCTACTTTGTACTCTTTTAAATATTGTAGAAAACGTTTGTCTAAAGAGTTTTTAAATAACATACCAGGAAAGGGGTGGAAATAACAAGGGTAGATAGACAAAAAAGTCATTGTTTTTTTTTTTATAGATTTACCTATCAAATCCTTTATAATTTATTGTATAACTTCTAAACTTTGTCTGAAACAATTTTTGATTAACGAACTATTACCGTAAAAACAAGGGTTGAAATAAAAAAATATATTAAAACTTTTTAGTATCATATTCAAAGGAATTTTTTTAACCATCTTAATATTACTTAAAGCTTTGTCCTAAAAATGTTTGCATGATCACGTATTAGTATAAGGGATAAAATAGTGTTTGAAGGTAAAAAATAATTGCATAACTACCTTAGTAGACATAATATGAAATTCGTTCAGACATTCAATGCTGGATGCATTGAGTTAAACGCATTAATAATATTTTCGCTGCACGGAATATGAGAAACTGTTTAATTGTTTTTTGTTTTCTTTACTATTGGCGAACATATAGGATGTTACGTTGATAAAGTTCTTAATATTTTCCAGGAGTTTATAGAAGTTTCCAAAACATTTCGAGAATAAATAGGTACTTGGAAATCTTCCTACGGCTGTAAGCTTTTTTTTTTTTTGACCGGCCGTTAATGTGTGTTACTGTGTGTTACTGTGTGTTGCTGTGTGTTGCTGTGTGTTGCTGTGTGTTGCTGTGTGTTGCTGTGTGTTGCTGTGTGTTGCTGTGTGTTGCTGTGTGTTACTGTGTGTTGCTGTGTGTTGCTGTGTGTTGCTGTGTGTTGCTGTGTGTTGCTGTGTGTTACTGTGTGTTGCTGTGTGTCGCTGTGTGTTGCTGTGTGTTACTGTGTGTTGCTGTGTGTTGCTGTGTGTTACTGTGTGGCCTGCCCAGAGGGTGTCAGGCCCTCAGCAGTCAGTCCCCAAGAGGCACGTAGGGTCGAGCCTGCCCCCAGAGGCCCCGGGAGTCTCGCCTCTATCGCGCGGAGAGGCGGCCTTGACCCGCCCATCTGGAGGCCTCAGGACCGCGTGAACGACCTCCAGGCCTCGTCTGCGAGGATCCGCCCCCGACAGCACTCCTGCCTGGTGGGTTCGGCAGGGTTTGTGGTCATTGGACACGTTTCATTCTGGAATAGTAAAGCCGAGTGTGTACGAGAAATAATAATAAAAAAAAACCGTACCATTTGTCCAACCCCCCCCCCCCCCCCCCCAGCTATGCGCGGCTTCCTTGAGAGTGGGCGCTACTTTCCGCACAGCCTCCAGGCGTATGTAGATTTCGAAGTACCTATTTATTCTGGAAATATTTTGGAAATTTCCAGCAACTTCTATAACATATTAATAAGTTAATGTACATAATATCTTTATTTTCTCCAACGTTCTATGTTCAGAGAAAAAAAAATATTTAACCCCTAGAATTTATACCGCATATCACTTATAATCATAAAAAAACTTATTAAATATTATATTGTTGTAAGAGAGAAGCTTAAAAATTATTCCAAATGTTGTTATAATGTCTGAATCTTTCTCGCCACGCCTGGTGCAAGTCTGCTGGTGCCTTTCGGGGTCAGCTCAACCTCGCGAGACGTCAGTTTGTAGTTGCAATGTCCACTGGCAACAGTGAGTTCAGGTGGAAATTCAATTTGTAATTCACTTGTCCATCAATGTAGAGTTTTCTTTAATTTTATTGACAGCACTCACAAATTATTAAAGAAAAATTGGTTGTCTGTAAAGTCGGTTTACGGACGATAGTTTAACGTGACAACGTCATAACAAAACACTGATGAAATGATTGCATACTTTTATGAATACAATTGAATCATTTTTATTTTAATAATAAAGGAATAAATACTTGAAAATATACTAGTAATCAGATTTTTAAAATGCAAGAATAATTAACCTTTATTGCCGAAATTGTTGTTGTAATAAGCAATGAAAACCACATTAACTTTTCACTTCACTTTATAAACAATCGACGAAACAGTTCACGTGTAGATGACTTGTAATTAATTTTAAAAACTGGCGTTTAGCTATAGAGTTTAAATATAATTATGAACAAGTTTTCATATAAATAAACTGTAATCAAATATCTAACATAACCTATTATTACTGCACTCGCCGACAGATGCTACTTTTTTAAATAATAAAAGAATAAATACTTGAAATTATACTAGTAATCAGATTCATTTTCTTACGTACATTTGACGTAGAAATTATTTCATATTACACATTTATAAACAAAGTTTTAAGTTTTCACTTCTGTCGGTGCGGCGCAAGCGTACAATGAGCGTAATGGGACACAGCGTAACTGAACCATGTGCGTAACGTGACACTTTTTCGTGCGTGCAGCCGGCGTTCATCGATTTATTAGACGTCACGTCAAAAAAAACGAACTTCCCGCTAAAGGAATTTTTTAAGTTTTCACTTGTCGGTGCGGCGCAAGCGTACAATGAGCGTAATGGGACACAGCGTAACGGAACCATGTGCGTAACGTGACACTTTTTCGTGCGTGCAGCCGGCGTTCATCGATTTATTAGACGTCACGTCAAAAAAAGGTTGAACTTCCCGCTAAAGGAATTTACCAGTGGCAGATACACTCGCGAGACGCGCTTTTTCTGAGACGAACTAGCAGCCAAATAAAGTATGCCGAGGTTGTGGTCGGGAAGTAGATGATATGCGCGCAGTTTTATCTCTTGTAGGTCATCCCCAAAATTGACAATAGTCCGTCACCTCCGTCCGTCATCCGTCCGTCAATCACGTGACCTTGAGCCAATTGCGTGGCCAGAGAAAAGCCACCCGCCTGTCCATCAGAGCTTGGCAACTTCATACTTCTGACAGACGGACGGATGAAATTACAACCTCCAAATGACAGCAAGTGTTTTGCGTGTCAAATTTCATTACATTAGAAGTTCTGTGAGTTAGTTAAATTCTTTATATGCTTACATAATTGTTTTTTTTAAATCATGTTTTACAATTTTAAAAAGGTTGTTTTCTGAAAACAAAAAGCGCGTGATTCGCAGAAGTGTAATTAATTACGCATGGTAACTTAAAAAAAGTAAAAAAATAGCAATGTGAAAATATTATGTTTGATGAGTTATAAGTATAAGTGCATAGCTCACACGAATGTCAACAATATAAATTCTCTCTAAATTTTAAGTTTTCCTGACAGTTCTCAACGTAAGGGGGAAACATAACGGATGAACGGAGTGTTGTGAGTCGCTCGGCGGCTGAAGGGGAACTGCAAGTGCCCGGCGCCTCCATCCGTCATCCGTCCATCCGTCCATCCGTCCATCCGTTATCCGTTCATCCGTCATCCGTCCATCCGTCATCCGTCCATCCGTCATCCGTCCATCCGTCATCCGTCCCTCCGTCATCCGTCCCTCTCTCTCCGTCGACGCCACGAATCCAGCCAAGCAGTTTACAACTCGACTTCACCCGTCCGTCAGAATATTTTCCCAAGGAAATTCTGCCAACAATATTTTTTTTTTGACGTGATAACGTCTTATAAATCGATGAACGCCGGCTGCACGCACGAAAAAGTGTCACGTTCCGCATGAGCCGAGCGTGCTAGAACCGGCCAACCACCGTGCGAGAAAATCTTCCATAATATCAAACAGGTTAAGGCGGGCTTTTTAACTAATAGTTCGTGATTATATTTAAACAAATTATTTAAATTATATTTGCAAAAACTGTAAATAATATTTGAAAATTAAAAAAAGTATGCGCTTTTTCATCAATGTTTTCTTATGACGTTATCACGTAAAATTATCGTCCGTAAACCTATTTTACAGACAAACACCCCCCCCCCCCCCTTATTTTTATGTAAAAGCACAGAATAAATTCTTACTTATTCTGTTTCTGACGAAATACAATTTTACTGCCATATTATCACTGTCATATAAGCTAGACATAATTATGTTTTTTTTTCTTCTCGGAGATTTATAAAGATGTTCTTTGCTATGTAGGCCTACGTATGTGCTATCTTGTTAGCATTTCCTCCTAAAGATTCGAGTCGAGATTAATTTGTTTGAACGTGAGTTGTTACACGAAACATCTGAACGACCTACAAACACCACAGGACTGTGTTCCGTCAACAATTCCCTGCCGCGGCCGAAACCATAGATGTAACCGCCCGACAAAAGTTAGAGCTTTCAAGGTTTTGACGGATGGACGGGTGGAAATTATTGGGGCCATCCGATTGGCGGTAGTTTATGTGACCGACGTACTGTTGTAATTCCCGGCTTCACACGAGCTGGTGGTTGGCTGTCCCAGACACGAGAAGCCTAAGATGTACATCAAGTTCTGTCCCTGCCCGAACACGCCCGAATATTCACCTTCGGCCAACCTCGGGATTTGTTTTATTTTTGCGCAGGAAAAATGAATTCAAATATTAAAAGTGGTCGGTTTGGTTAGCTACATTAAAACACTTAAAAACACTATGGACGGTTAGTTAGGTTAGTATAGCTACATTAAAATAAACAGAGAAATATGAATATATATAAATGAACCCGAGGTTGGCCGAAGGTGAATATTCGGGCGTGTTCGGGCAGGGACAGAACTTGATGGACATCTTAGGCTTCTCGTTTGCTACGGCTCTGAACACGTCCGCTGTCCGAGTGGCTTCGCGCTGGGACCGGCGGCTTCGACGCGCAGTAAAAACCACCAGAGTCGGAGCGACCGGCCATGACGTCATGTGCGCATGCGTCCAGAGGCAGTTGCTGCGCCGCGTGTCTATCAGAGAGAGAACACACAGCGCCATAAAAAAAACGAACCTTGTAATCGTCGGAAAAAAAAAGAACGATGTGAGAGACATTAACATGATTTATATGTTCAGCGGCGTAACGAATTTAAATGTTCCGGTCATGCCACACTCATCATCTCTTCATAATTTCTATTTTAAGATTTATATGTTTGTTTTTTTTAAATTATTTGTAACAAGCAACAGAGCAGCGTGTTCTATCAACCAATCAGTGTAGAATCGAAAGTGCACTCGCATATTCCAAATATTAATTGAAATATTTAATGAGTGTGTGTGTGTATATATACTAATAATATAAATGATTTAATAAATAATAATTTATGGTTTTACAATAAATTAGGATGGTTTTAATAGTGTACACGGTACAGAAAATATGATTTCTTTTTGGTATTATACCTATGTTTTTCAACCCGTTTCTGCAATGGTTCTGTTTATCAAAAATGGTTTTATACTAATGTTTTAGATTAAACATTTTGCCACTTAAAAATAATTGAACGGATTCGATAGTGTGCCTACTAAGGGTGTTATGGATTTTTTATCCTCCAACCCTTGTTTTTTTCCACCCCTTGCAGTTATAGTTGGTCGTA
This sequence comes from Bacillus rossius redtenbacheri, assembly GCF_032445375.1. Classification (NCBI taxonomy): domain Eukaryota; kingdom Metazoa; phylum Arthropoda; class Insecta; order Phasmatodea; family Bacillidae; genus Bacillus; species Bacillus rossius. Next base: position 56,266,637 of record NC_086337.1, on the reverse strand, counting down.
TCAAAAATGTATTTAGATAATTTTTTTATATTACCCATATAGTGTTATAATACGTTCAAACGGATGTGATTTTTAAAATATTATGGGAGTTATAGCGATTTTTCTGTATTCTCCCTTTCTACCCTTTTGGTCGAATATTGCCATTAACGAACTCGATCGAGATTTCCTTGATTATATTTTATGTATCAGTTTGGATGTGATTTGTGAAAATTTGCGGCTGTTATTGTGACCATAAAATTTATATATATATATCACATAATTTAATTTTTAACCCTTTAAAACCGGGATTCGGATTCGAGGAACTTGGGACTCAGCCCATCACCAATACAAACTTTTGAGTTGATGATTTTTGGGGCTATGGACCATGAAACAAAAAACTGTATAAAACTTAGTTTCCGGAAGTCGAACCATGGTACCGGCTACAATAGGTAGTATTTCTCCGAAATATACATAAAAAAAACATAAACTAGGTTAATTTTACGTTAAACAAGCCTGCGGTCTTAAAACTTGTGCAGGCTCTGTGTGTTGGTCTCGCCGCACGCGACGGGGAGGCCCGCATGAAGCTGCTTGGGAGGGGGAGGGGGGGTGTCGTCTCAAGGCCAGGTGAGCAAGCAAACAAGGGTGGCGAGTGAGAGGTGGCAGCCCTGCAGACCCCAGTCCCGCCGCCAGCTGGCGACACTGTCGCAGCCCCGCCCCCGGGACAGAACACCGCGCTGATTGGCTCGTCGCCCGCCAGTTCCCGCGCATTCCACTCCGCAACAACTTTCCTTCCGGCATAATTTAGTTTCAAAAAAAAGGGGGGTGGTCTGTAAAGTCGGTTTATATTACGTGATAACGTCGTAAGAAAACATTGATGAAAAATTGCATACTTTTTAAATTTTCAAATACCATTTACAGTTTTTTGCAAATTTCATTTAAATAATTTGTTGAAATATAATCACGAACAATTAGTTTAAAAGCCCGCCTTAACCTGTTTTGATATTACAGAAGATTTTCTCGCACGGTGGTTTGGCAGGTTCTTGCACGCTCGGCTCAGGCGGAACGTGACAATTTTTTTCGTGCGTGCAGCCGGCGTTCATCGATTTATAAGACGTTATCACTTCAAAATAGTTTCTATGAAACCCGCCACTTAACCGTACACTCCTGTCTCGCTCTGATTTTTTCGACGCCTCACACTTTATAAGCCTTACTTTCACTTAAATTTACTCAACATAGTTTTACTACATTAGCTATGCCATTTAATATGTCCAACAGTTTACCTTAACCCTTTTGTCGGACATCGTCACATATTTATGTTCCTGCTAACACATTGCAAATTATTGTAGCTCCCTCTGTTAAATTTTCACCAGTTTTATAAAAACAGTATTTTAAAATGATTTATTATTTTCGTTTGTATAATATTAGTTAATTTTTTTCATGAAATTATGAATTTAAAACACACTTGACGTCTTTGGACTGTTTATGATAGGGAGCGGGGACGCACCACAACGCCGAAATACCACAACACCGAACGTACAATAACGCCGAAAACCATAACGCCGAATGCCAAATTGACTACAACGCCGACAGCTAGAAAACTGCTGTGTACCACAACGCCGAAATACATTAACGCCGAAAAATGTCATTGCAGGACTGCCACAAAGGTTAGGTTAGGTTAGGTTAGGTGAGGTTAGCACACAAATTCATTAAGTTGTTTTTCATTTTGCTCATGTGGCCCACCCCCTCCCCGCAGCAACATTTTTCGGCGTTACTGTATTTCGGCGTTGTACACAGCAGTTTTCTAGCTGTCGGCGTTGCGGTCAATTTGGCATTCGGCGTTATTGTACGTTCGGCGTTGTGGTAACGACCCATAGCGAGCGTTACTTGAGCGCGCGGTGCAACCGCCTCATGCAAGTGAGCAGTTGAAGACCAGCACCAACACCAGCATCTGGAGGTCAATGCTCCCTCTTCCCCTCCGACATGCAAATGGGTTTCGCAAGAGCAGAACCGTCTAATGAAGCGCCGCGGGTCCCCACGTCATCCATGACGACCCTGACACCGCGACCGCGCAGGAAGTGACATCGCTCGTTTCCAATTGGTTCCCCCGCGAGATAGTGCGAGTGGCGCGGGTTGCAGACCTCCCAGGCGCTCCAGCGCTCCAGCATCCAGGGACACCGCTCCTGTTCGTCGCGTCAAACTACTTTCTACAATTCAACAACTTGTTCTGAAGGTCATCGTGCTCTCTTCCAGTCTAGTTATTCCCGGGCCTAGCCCGGCCTGGCCTCACCACCACCACCTCCTAGGATTGAACCCGTTAGGGTGTACCAGGAGCACTGCTTTGTTCTTGAAAAACCACCCAGACACACCCCGATTGGAGTGAGACATGGATGGTATTTTTGCCTCTGATGTTCCATGTTTCTGTGAATGGTAACTCATACCATTTAGAGGGCCTTTACCAGAAAAAATAACTTATCAATTCTGTCTTTACCGCCGTGCCAGCAGCCAGAATGAAGCCTTGTCACGTGTTTTAAGTTCTCTCTCTCTTCCAGTCAGATGGAACAGGTGCGAGACAGGCCACGTTGTGAGGTCGGCAGGAAGAGCTCGACTGACGTCACTGGGTGCGCCTTGGAAGCAACCCGCCACGCAACGTCGGCCTTGTTTCCGCTCGGGAGACAACAGCAGTTTACCAGGCAAGCCATCGCAGCACGTGATTGGTCAAGCAGTAGTCTGCAGAGTCGTGACGGGCTGAAGGCCGCTGGGCTGTGATTGCAGTCCAGTTGCGTAATGATCGCGATTATCGCCAGCCTTGTGTAGTTGAACTCAGATCTAATCTCTCTTCACCGCGAGAAGCAGTGGTGCTAGGTGAGGTCACGTGTGCGAATATGCCTCCAGCAGAGACGTCACAGCTCACGCCTCGCGCGCGCGCTAAGGGCGACATTGCCTCCCGCATCGCACGCCATGCAGCCTCTACGCGCTATTCACACCTTAAACAGCCAGCGGAAGCACTCTTTTAGCCTTTCTCGCTGTACAAAAAAAAAGGTTGATGTTAAAAACGAAACCTTGTAACGAAATAACTACGTAGGAAAGTGCAATGGCTAGAGACCTGCAAAATTCGCGGATTCATTCGGTGATAGGCTAGAATTCAAACACATATACCTCTTAGATAATTTTTCTATTGGCTTACTGCTCATCTGGACGAATCTCAACCAGTTATAAACCCTCAACCAAAGAAGGATCGAATCACAGACAAACCAGCTGAGACGACATACAAGTCGGCAGCCAATGAACTTGCGTTATTTGCCCGAGTGTACAGGGGTATGTGCAGTCTATCCTGAAGGCCATCGAAACCGCGAATTTGGCAGGTCTCTAGCAATGGCACTTAAATGCGAGTTAACACCCGGAGCTCTGTACGCTGAGATGTCCTAGCTGCAGCCTGGAGCTCATGTACATCACGGCTCATGCCTGAAGTCGCGACATGAGCAACAAGTCACGCCGCGAATTTTTTCTCAAGGATGATAAAAAACAGTAAAATTTTTTTTTTTTTCGAGAGACTTTATTTACATCAGGAGCCATTTAAAGATCGTTTTTACGAAATTTGAACTGTATTTTCTAACCCGACAAATTATTCTAGTGTTTTTTTTATGTATGTGCAATTTAGACTAACTTTGGGCTAGTCGGAGGTTTGTATTGTTACAGTATTTACCCATATTTGGTTACAAGTAATAATGAAAACATCCAGAGTTAGAACATCGTGAGATTTCATTAAATACATATCTAAAATTGCCTAAAACCAACTAATAACAAATTGCACAACAATGGTTATCATTCAAGATTCTTAAAATAAAAAAGAAAAGTTTTAACTATGTTTTGCAGTAACTGCATATTATTATATTAATCGTGACCAAAACATTTTACTTATAAGTTTACAATAAGTAAAAAAACTTATTATTCTTAGAGACCGGAAAAATTCGCGGTTTCATTTCGCGATAGGCTAGAATCCAAGAGCGTGTAACTTATCGCCGCTTCAGTGATTGGAACACAGTTTGCCTGAAGGACTGCGAGCCAATGAATGACCCTCATCGTAGGGAGTATCGAATCACAATAATCCCAGTTAGTAGGTGTCACGAGTCAGTAGCCAATGAGCTGGTGTAATTTTTCCCCGAGTGCATAGAGGATCGTGGAGTCTATCCTAGAGGTCATCGAAACCACCACGAATTTTTCCAGTCCCTAATTATTCTGCATATTAAAACCAGAATGGCGAGTACGTAATCGTGTTAGTTTTATTAAAGTAAAATAATGGAGAATAAATTGAGGAAAGTGAGTCGGGTGATGCGTGACAGCTGCCGCCCGGAGCGCTGGCCGAGAGAATGGTAGTTGCATCTCCCGCCGCCAGGGAGAGCCGGAGCGGCCAGGTGGGGGGAGGCTGTGTCTGGGTCGACCCCGCAGACAGGCGGCCTTGACCGAGCCGCGGGTCGCCGTCAGTGGGTCAGCCCGGTGGACGGCTCCGTGCAGAGCACTGCACATGAGTACAACACTGCCGCGTTAGCACCAGCGCCTTCTCGACCGAAACAAAACACGTTCATCAAGTTATTCACGTGATGGCGAATTTCGATTCGATACAATTTCTTGGACTTCATACATACGCCGTTGCAGTTTCGCACTGTACGTATATATATATATATGTTTGAATGGAGTATTGTTTCATATTTCCTATCTAGTAGGGACAGGAAAAATTCGCGGGTTCAATTACCTCTAGGATGAACTTTATAGTTCTACGTACACTCGGTCAAATGTCACCCTCTCATTGGCTGCTGTCTTGTGAAGGTGTCGCAATGTAGCGGCCTGTGATTCGACACAGCTTCGGTTGAGAGTTTCTCACTGGCCCAGAGTCATCCAGGTGAGTTGTGAGCCAATAGCAGAGGCAGCACTGAGGTATAAGTATATGAATTTTAGGCTGTCGTGAATTGAATCCGCGAATTTTTCCGATCTCTACTAACTAGGCTACGTACATTAACGAATGAACTGCGTCAAATTACAACTATACTAAAAATTAATGTTAATAAAAACGATGATCTGTTGCAGTAGCATTTTCAATCATACCCACGTGTTATTTTTTTTTTCACCAATGATTGCGCCAGTTTTCGAAGACGAAATTCTGAGAAGTATACGTATGATAATTACTAAGAACATGCATTCACCTGTTATTAATTACCAGCATTTAATACCTAGATGCATGTTATTTTTCGCAAAAATATATTTCGATACTAGCTGATGGTTTCGTGATTGAGTGAGTTTCTGATACTTCTGCTCTAATCCTTGTATAGTGACCTCGATTAAACGCCACATTAAATTCCGCTGCCGAACCCAGACCCTTCCTAAACAAACACACTTAGTTTTAGTTAGGTTAGGAAAAGAAAATTGGTCGTCTGTAAAGTCGGTTTACGGACGATAGTTTAACGTGACAACGTCATAACAAAACATTGATGAAATGATTGCATACTTTTATGAATAAAATTGAATAATTTTTATTGAATTATCACTATCTTGTATGGATACAAAGAAGGAGTGAAATTAAATCTACAATTTAATTGATAAATGTACTTTTATTTGCACTCATTAATTCAAATATGTTTATTACTTTAACAAAGAGAGATTATTTTAACTATAACTTTTATACATGTTTGCTATTTAACTTCTTCCAATCTGTGTTATTCTGTTAAGGATAGGACGATGATAGGAAAAGTAGGAAACGAATGGGAGTGTTTCAAGTTTAATGTGCCTCGAAAAAGTCAAATCGATGGTTGTTCCAATCGAGTGGAAGAGAGAAAGATGCGGCGCAAGCGTACAATGAGCGTCACGGGACACAGCATAACTGGACACAGTGCAACGGGACACAGCGTAACGGGACAGTGTGCGTTACGGGACACTTTTTCGTGCGTGCAGCCGGCGTTCGTCAATTTATTAGACGTTGTCACGTCAAAAAAAATTCTAGTCCGACCGTTCCAGAGAGGCTAGACTGCCGAAGGAAGAGCGGAGTGCGCCTGGCGGTGCGGCAGCCCGCATGACAGCCGCGCGTGGCGGGTCGCGGCGCGCGCTCCAGGGGCTCGCTGGTTCGCAGCTGTCAGGCTGTAGCGCGTCTCAGCCCAGTTCACACTGCGCATCTGCTCCATGCTACTCCATCTTCCCAATGCTACTGGCGCTGTGCTTGCTTCGACACGCCGTCAACCAGCACACATGCCCCCGGTGAACACCCCCACAAACAACACCACGGGAAGCCTTACGTCGATGAAGCGGAGCGGGTCGGTGTCTGGTGAGAGGCCTGTCCTAACCTGTTGATTGTAGGCCAATGTTGGTTGATGCGTGGAGCAGCTGATGATATGAACTGTCAGCTGCTATGGACGCTGGACTGGGCGCCTGGTCGGACGCCGGCCTGGAAGCTGAACTAGGCCTGCCGTCGTTAAGGTTTAATATTATGAGCCGTAAAAGCTGCCACCTAGTCAAGTCATCGTCAGTATTTTGACTAAATTATATGTTGTAATAATCAAACAACTGCCAGGGCATCGGTCATTTAACAGGATTCCCATTTCCTTACTTCAATCGGTTTACCTGGGTTTTCCCTGTCCCATCACACCACCTTGCAATGTAACACATTACAATACAAATACTAATCAAAAACACACTTCAAGAAACGTGCATAGCATACATCTTTGACCACAAACACAATAAACAGTTTGCATCAATTCCATCAACACTTTGTAACCAACATTGAGCGAACACTTTTTCAGACACAACTTTGCAATGTAATGCAATTTTAGCATCAAAATGCACCTGATATATTGTATGTTGTTAAAGTAAAATTTGGAATGAGAATTGTGGAACTATATTTTCGTGGTGTATTTCATCAAGAGCATTATCTGATAACATGTATTATTTATTTCTAAGGAGCGATAATTAAAATACACTATTTTGTTTTCAAATTTTTTTTAGACATTTTTTATGTCATTTAATTTTTTTTAATGTGACATGTGTTTTCTGAATGAAGTGCGATTTTTTAAAGCTGTTTTAGTGCAGACGTGGAGTTGTGTCGCTGTGGTCGTGTTTGCATGAAGCAATGTTGCCTGCTCAAGCGGGCCTAGCCAGGGGGGAGTGTGTGGGCCGGTGTGTTTCCAAGTACTTAGTCTACATTTAATGCCGTTTTGCATATGTGTTACTGTAAGCATGTCTTTCATACAAACTTTACACGTGTGTTTCATGTATTTAATAGCATTAATCTATATATTTTTATGACATGTTTAACGAATAAAAAAAAATCAACCAATTTATTTAACAACCCTATTAAATAAAACCCAAAACAGGAAATTTTCAGTGACCTTTTTCTCAAGCGAAATCACTACTTAAATTTCAGTGTATAAACTTTTGGAGTTCTAAAATTCTGCTGTAACCTGAGATTTTGGAGTGACAATCAAATTTTTTCTTTTAAGATTCAACTATAAATAAAACTTATTCATGAGAAAATCGCGTAGTGGTTATACTGAACACGAACTGCTTGCTGGCCACGGCTGCGGTCCCTGGTTGGTTGCGCGGGTAGCCCGCCTCCCAGGCGCCAGAGCAGCGGCTAGTGACATCTGCCTGAAGCAGTCCGCCGCTAGCTGCAGCTGCTGCGAGGGCCAACACAGCAATGGCGTCTTCAGGATGACTTTTCGGGAGGGGCTATCGCACAAAGAAAGGTCGTAGTTGCCAAAAAATGAAAGTTGTCAGATAATGGCCTTGGAATATTATTTACAAATTACAGGTTTCAAATACAGAACCTTAGTAGCTCCATGCAACTTTTGATGAGGTAAAAGTTTTAACATATGAAATCAAATATTTAAGTAAACATAAATGTACACTAATCAATAAAATAGGTCTCGAGAGGGGCTGTCCCCCCCCCTTCCTTCTGGAGCCGCGCTTGCGTCACAGCTGCAAAGAGGGCTAACACAGGCCCGCCCACGACCTACGGCTGCGAAGCTAACAAGTCAGTTTTTAAAGGGGGGGGTCTGTTGTTAAAGGACACTATAACGTTAAGAAGCTTTGGTTGGAAAAAGAAATTATCGGTGTTTGGCCGTGGTTTAAAACTAAGTAAATGTGAAAAAATTTGGTTTTTAAAATTTATATTTTCTATTGTATAATTTAGTTACGAAGATGTCGAGGTTAATATATCCCCGCAGACGTGCAGCCGGGACAGTTACGTAAGGGCGGGAGGAGCGGCGGTTGGCGGCACTGCGCGCGAGGTCGCGGGGTGGGGAGGGCCGAGGACGGCCGAGGACGGCCGAGGATGGCCGAGCGGCGCCGCGGGCGGGAAAAGGCCCGCGGAGGCCGGCTCGCAGGCAGTCCGTGCGAGGCTGGCGCGCCGAGTGGCAGCGAGTGGCAGCGAGTGGTGGCATGGTGGCGTGCTGAAGGGCGAGAGTCCCGTGCCATGACGTCGCGCGTGTCCCAGCGCGCCGTGGGCATCGCGGCGGCCAGCGCCGTGCTGCTGCTGGTGCTGCTGATCGTGCTGCTGTGGGCGGGCGTGGGGGCGGGGCTGTTCCGGTCCGCGCCGCCGCCGCCGCCGCCGCCCCCGCCCCCGCCCCCGCCCGCCGCCGACACGGCCAGAGGTGAGCGTCCGCACACTCGTTTATAACACTCAGATCTACGTGTGCACAAGTGTTAAGATCAAAATAAAAGTTTCATTTTAATATATATATATATATATATATATATATATATATATATATATATATATATATATAGAATTACCCACTTTCGGTGAACACGACAGGGTCCGATGTCATCTAGTCCGGAATAGTGGCACTCTTCGTGATTGGTTATCCAGGGCCGGCGCGTCCACACAGGCGAACCAGGCAACCGCCCAGGGCGCCAAGTAGCTGGGGGCGGCGCAGCACGACACATAACAGCTGATACAATATGTTTAACGATCATTGAAACTAGATGAAAATGGAATTCTTGTAACACTTTGGAATGTTTATATTGATATAAGTAATTATTTAAAGTCCACGGTGACCTGTTTATGATTTGTGATAAGTAAAAAAGTTAAAAAAAAATCACAAGCCTGCTTACATTTGATTGTTGACAAAATCTTAGGTTTACGTGATGTATTTTGAGGCAACGAAAAAATTTTTTTGGGGTGTCCGGTTGGGGAAGGCTTTAAGGTTTTTCGCCAGTTTACCTTGCACCGGCCCTGTGGTTATTTGAAAACTGCTCCCACCTCGCACGCACGTGATCGCCGCTGTGTTGGCACACGAGGCTGAGAGTCCAGGCGGCGGTGCTGGGGCAGTGTCCTCGGCCACACGTGCTCTGCGGTCCCGGGGCGCCGGCCGTGCGTCTGCCCGAGCAGACATCCACACAAGAGCGCCGACAATCACAATCACATAGCAATTGAAATGTTTGTGACGGAATTTAATAATAAATAATTGTAAAAAAAAAATTAATATTTTTGTTAAATGTGTTTTTTTTATTACGGTAATGTGTTAACCACTTCATTGCTTCTATAATAACTGACTATAATGAAATGAGCAGATATAATATATAGTCCATCATGTAAAGATAAACCGTTTTCGTAACGAAAAAAAAAAAACTCAGCGTTTTGAAATATCATCGAAAAATCCTGGCAATAAAAAAAAGTTTTGAGGCGTTCATTATTATTATTAATAGTCTTAATATGCGAGACTGATAGTATTGTAGTTCCTCGCTCCGTTCTAGCTTTAAAAAAAAAAAAAAAGTGACAATCGATTTGTTCAGTATAGTCTACCATGAGATGGCAGTGTGTGCGGGTGGAGACAGACAAGGTTCAGTTGCCAGTATTTGAGACACTGGTCGTCGCACGCGGGCAGGCGAGACACTGCAGCGAGACAAGCACCTATACGCGACTTGTCTCGTCCTGGTCGCGACGACACGCAGCGACTGACCAGGAGTTCTGACCGCCCCGGGCTAATTACGAGGACGCGCCCCCGCCAGGTGACAAGCCAGTGTTTGTTTTACGCGCGCTTTTTAAAATATTTCAAAATTTATTTGTTAAAAATCAGGGAGTCCCAAGCTTTTTCAGTTCACAGCGCATTCAGTTTTAGTGTTTTTTGGTCTCGGTCTAGTTGAAATATGTAGGGTAGAGGCAATGACGCTAGATTAACAGTGCATGCGAAGACACGATCCTGATCCTCGCGCCCTAGGCCGCAGCCTAATTAGCCTAAGGGTCGATCAGGCCCTGACCACACGGAAGTAAACTAGAGGCTGAACCAACTGCACGGGACTGCTGGCTGTCGCACGCACGTGTATTCTCCTCGAGGGCCCACGTGTAACCAGGCGATTAGCATTGGCGTAGCTGAGTTCATAATGTTGGGGGGGACAAATAATGATTTTGATGTCATGTAAACCCATTCCCCTCTTACTAAGACGGGGAGCCCGGGGGTCCTCCACCGGAAAATTTTGATTTTAAAAGTGCAAAATAGCGCTTTTTAAGCAGTTTTTGTATCTAACCATTGGATACATCGATGTTAAAATTATTATTGTTTCCTTAAGATAAAATTTGATGAGTGAAGAAATAACAAATTAAGTTGGTCAGAATAATATTATAAAATAAAAATATCACGGTCTAGAAAATTGGGGGGTACAGTCCCCTCCACCCAAAAAGTTCAGGGGGACACGTCCCCCCTGTCCCCCCCGGTTCCTACGCCCTTGGCGATTAGAAAACTGCTCAACATAATCCGAGTGTTATCTGTTTACGAAAAAAAAAAAATCATTCAAAGATACGCTCTGGGTGGAAGATTTGCATTTCATTTCCAAACGCGTGTTTTTAGATTGAATTTTTTAGGCCAGCCACGCCCGGTGCAGATTCTCGATAGCAGTCGAGGATCTCGCATCTTCATCTCTCCGCTTCTAGTGTTACGGTCACCGCTCGGGTCTCGCGCGACGGGAAGACTGCGTGTCAGATTATCCCGACCTTGCGGCCGGCGTTCTCGCGTTCCCCTCCCACATATATGCGCCCTAATAGCGTAGGGTGGGAGTAACATTCCAGTTCTCATTTAATAACATTCCAGAGGTTATTTAAAACAGAACTGTTAGGGATCGTTCCCTGTTGTTGATCGGGAGGATAGTAGAGCTTCGGCAATGACGAGCGGCTGGGGCCACCAACCCAGCATAGTCACCGCCTCAGCCCTGTAACCTCCACTCAGCTGACCAGACAGTTGGCTGTGTCCTGAGCCCTGAGACTATCAGCACTGCTGACGCCTACATCACACCGGGACCCAGTGAACCCGTGGTCCGGTGGCTGTGTGTCCGTCAGAGCCTCGCCCCTGGAGCATCTCACGCACTTACGCCCCAGGCCCGACCACGGTCCCCGTCGACCCTTACAAGCTTAGTGTTATTACAGCCCTAATAACACGTAGCTAATATGTCCGAGGAAGGTCTTGAGTCATGTAGGTTGTTGTATTCCAGAAAATAAATCTACTTGATATTTTTGCAAAAAAAAAAAAAACATTTATATATATATATATATATATATATATCCTTATGCTCAGTACCGTATAAGAATTTCGAAGTATCGAGGGTTGTGGTTTGAGGACCACAAAGGGGATAAAACCATCTCAAGTATAGTCGCTTGAGATGATGCCATACCGCGCGTAGGCAATGTTTCCTTGTTAGACCTTGTTACGTGTCGAACAGCCTCTCACAGTTCCTACAAGGCGAAGACGAGATGGCAAGTTTACTGCACTTTCTTCAAGCTTCAACTTAATATGTGTGGTTTCTTTATGTCATTTATTTTAATTGGATGAATGAAATCATTTTATATTAAATTTGCTGGTGGCTTTGCAGTGGAATATTAAAACAAAATAAATTCACCAAATTTCGAAATAAAATATGATAGTTTGCTCTAACGAATGTAGCTTTAAAATTAGTGGGCTGAGAAGGCGACAAAATAATTTGATATAATTACTAATAATTAATTTAATTAGTTGGAGCTCATTACAGTTGTTTACCCTTCAAAAGAAACAATATTTTACACATACACTTAAATAGAAATTAAATTTCTGCTACAGCCTTAAGGGCCTACAACATTTTCTTAGATATCTTTTAACAGGATGGGTAAAATAATCATTTAATGGGAATATGATTTTTCGTTTAGTTTAGAAGCAAAGTCCTTGTTAACTATAATGAACTAACCACACTGTTAAATATTTTCACCTTGAATTTTTCGAAGAATGCTGGTTACGAATTATCCAGTGTTCTTAAATTTACGCGCACAAAGTTCACTTGCTTTAAACAAAAAATCCGCAGAATAATCTTGGTATGTAAGCAGAACATTCAAATTTGGTACAACCTTATGCTAAACAAATCTCGGAAGTCAAAAAATGCGACTTTATTTCTACGAAGACCTAGTTCATCTGAAATTAAGAAGATCTCTTGATTTATTTATGGTGAATTCTTTGTTGAAAAGTGTGTAAATTAACTGCTATTCCTAACAGTGTGTATATCCGGTTATGCCTATAGAAACTGCGTTCATGTTATATTTCCAAGACTTTTTCTGTGTCAAATAAGAAAGGGTCTCCCGGGAGTTCGTAACTAACGTATAAGCGCTACGAAAGTTTACGGTTGGAAAATACTTGACTCTCTGTGTAACCACGAATCACTAATAAATAAAGGCATGCATTTTTTTCCGCAAAAAAAAAAAAACACACTGATCGCTTATTCGACTGCGATAAGGCATGCGCGCGCTATCTATTTATTATTCCCTTGTGATTGGCGGCCGTCTGCAAGAGAGGTCATTGCCCTGTTTGGCCGCGGCATTCAGCTCTGGATGGATTGTGATTGGTGCGCCGACGGTAGACGTGCGCCTGAAATAAACCCAGCCAATGACGATACGCCGTCAAAGTTACAAATGTTTTGATAAAACAGGAGGTCTGGGAATATTTACGCGGGGAAGATACGGCCCTTCAAATGAGTTAACGTCAGGTAGTTTCTAACCGCAGGCAGAACTCCAGACGCGCATAGGGCTGCAGGATTGGCGGTCCCTCGTGTGTAGAGGAATGTCGAGTGTATCCTGACGGTCTGACACACCCTAGCGATTCGCTGAGACCGGAAAAATTCGCGGTTTCATTTCGCGATAGGCTAGAATCCAAGTGCGTGTAACTTATCGCCGCTTCAGTGATTGGAACACAGTTTGCCTGAAAGACTGTGAGCCAGTGAATGACCCTCGACGTAATAAGTATCGAATCACAAGCATCCTAGTTAGCAGGTGTCACGAGTCAGTAGCCAATGAGCTGGTGTGATTTCTCCCGCGTGCATAGAGGATCGTGGAGTCTTATCATAGGGGTCATGGAAACTGCGAATTTTTCCGGTCCCTAGATATACACGCTGTTCGTGCTCTGGGCGGGCCTGGTGGTCCTCTAAGGCGTGTCTGATGGCAGTACAGGCTGCGTGGTGTTGGGTCCCATGGTGGCGGGGGAAGCGGGGCGTGGGAAGCCTGGTCGGGAGGCGCGGCTAGCGGCTGCGTCTGGTCGCGCAGGAGCCCGGTGGCGGGGGCGGGGGGGGGGGGGGGACATGACGTGCCCCCCTCCCCCCCTCCCATGGACCAGCCTCTCAGGGTCAGCGGCACGCGTCTGGCAGCCCGGGACTGCAATTACACCGCGCGCACCCAAGTAGCGGTTCACATCCGCGCGAGAGATAGCGCCACTGTCGCTAGCTGCTTCTTTCTGCCATTCATAGAGATCGTTGATACTTAAAGGTAAACAATGATTGTAATGTTCACGGCGGAATAAAATTTATGAATTAAATAATAGATAATTATTTATATAATATAAAAATAATTATTTGTAATAAATTATTATCAAATATTGTATGTAATTGTGTTTATTTTTACATTTATGTGTTACCACCTGAGATGGCTTCTATAATAATTGAAGAAAATTTAATTAGCTAGTATAATATAATCCATAATGTAAACAAGAACTGTTTTAATTACAGAAATAACATTTCAACAGCTCTGGAATTGTATCAAGCATCCTGGCAATAAACGAGTCTTGAGCGTTTGTTATTGTTGTTATTAATACTCTACTATGCGAGACCTAGTGCCTCCGTTGACAATAGGTTTTTTTTTTTAATACATTCCTTCGTCACGCACTTTCGATCACGTTACTTCTTTTGTAGATTCATAGATTGCAGTGAAGTCGGGAATTGTATGCGGGTACAGAAAAACAACGTTGAGTTTCCATGGCCCTAACCTGCATCGTGTTCTGTTTTTGGCAAATCCCAAATACGCATATTCGTAGCACTAAAAAATGGCGTCAAAAATCAGCAAACAATGCAACAAGGAATAAGAAAGATAACTGCGTGCGCGTGCGAACAACAAGATGGCTCTTTATTGGCGCATTAGCGCAACTTCTGCTGCGGTGGCGTTACTACGTAATTACCCTTGATTAATATAATTATTTTGACTCGTACAACATTTTGATGTTAAAAAAAACTTTTAATATATATATTTTTAAATAAAGGTGCGAATCAACTAATGTTACAGGTTGGAGTCCTTGAATTTTTAAATCGCGCTCATCAAAAGATCTTTTTGTTTTGCATAACCTGTCTGATGTATTTAAAATAATACAGAGGAAGTATAGCTATTGAATAATTTATAGCGTTTGAATTTTAAAGGAATCGGGAGACCTCGATAAACCTTTATGTTTAAATACCAACATTTATGTTAATTTTTTTTGCCCATGCATGTTTGAATGTATCAGCCCATTATTGAAGGCACAAAGTTAATGGTACATTTCTTTTTATGTATTTGCGGTATTAGCTACCACTTTCAATAAAGTAAATTTGTGTGTATTGCATTAGATGGGCATTTATGTGGATTAATATCGCTATTTTACGAGCCGACGATGGTTAAGTATTGTGCAAACATCTAGGTTAACCTAAAATTCTTTTAGATCATCAACGAACACTACCTTTTATCTTCAGCAAAATCTTACAAAAAGCCTTAATTTTTTTGCGCGAATATAAAACACAAAAACAAAAATTCGACAATATTTTATTGAAACGTATACATGTATTATAATTCTCTAGATCCTGAACCCGAAGAATTCGGTAAAACAACCTAGATCCTGAAATTGTACGGGGACAAAACAAAATTTATTTGGTTTTCTGCTGTGTGGATGGTAGTTCAGAATCGTTTAGTAACCGATTTCTAGAGACCGGAAAAAATCGCGGCTTCATTTCGCGATAGGCTAGAATCCAAGTGCGTGTAACTTATCGCCGCTTCAGTGATCGGAACACAGTTTGCCTGAAGGACTGTGAGCCAATGAATGACCCCTCAACGTAAGAAGTATCTAATCACAAGCATCCCAGTTTAGCAGGTGTCACGAGTCAGTAGCCAATGAGCACATGGAGGATCGTAGAGTCTAGACTAGAGGTCATCGAAACCACGAATTTTTCCAGTCCCTACCGATTTCTGAGAGAGAAGAAAAAAAGAGTGATGTTTAGCCTGTGAGTGAGCTCTCTGTGTCTGGCCCTAGCCGCCGCTCTGTCCTGCTGGGGTCAGGGTGGATGGGGGGGGGGAGCAAGGTCGGCGCGGCGGGTTCAGGGGCAGACGCCCCCCCCCCCCCACCCCCCGAGGCCACCAGCTCCCGAGGCCAGTGAGTAACCCACGATCAGAGAAGTACCGCATCACAAGTCACCCAGTTGAGAAGCCACAGTTAGGGGCATGCATATTTCGCGAAAAGATTCCGAGACCAGCTGAAAGTCAAAGCAATGTAGCACCGCCTGTGTTCCGTGATTGGGTGGATTTTCTATCAGGCACGTGTCGATTGTCACGACACCAATCACATTAAGTCAGTGCGAAATCAAACGCGTCCTGAGTGGCTCGGTCAGATAAGGCAACGACTTCTCTCTGCAGACGTAAACCGCTGGTGCGGATGTACCTTGTTGCAGTCTAGTATAGACGTTCAGGTTTTTTTTTTCTCGCGAAAAATGCATGGCCCTAGCCACAGCCAATGAAGAGGTGACGTTTTTCCGGGCATGCAGGGGATCGTGGAGTCTATCCTGGAGGTCGCTGAACCCTCTACCAATCTCGCGCGGAGAATAGAGGTGGCTCGACGCGCCGAGAAACAGCAGGGTGTGCAACTTGCTCGCGCGCGACGAAGGTAGACATTTTTCCAAGAAAAAAAATCCGAACGCCCATTAGACTGCAACGTGGTATACCCGCGCCAGCTGTTTCTCTCTGGCAGTCGGCGGGCCGTCTGCGAGAGAAGTCGTCGCCTCATTCGCCTGACTGAATCACGGTGACTGGTGTTCTAACAGTAGACGCGCACCTGAAAGAAACTACTCGCCCAATCACTAGGGACCGGAAAAATTCGCGGGTTCAATGACCTCTAGTTCTACGTACACTCGGTCAAATGTCACCCTCTCATTGGCTGCTGTCTTGTGAAGGTGTCCCAACGTAGTGGCCTGTGATTCGACACAGCTTCGGTTGAGAGTTTCTCACCGGCCCAGAGTCGTCCAGGTGAGTTGTGAGCCGATAGCAGAGGCAGCACTAAGGTATAACTAGGGATCGGAAAAATTCGCGGATTCAATGAACTCTAGGATAGCCTCCATTATCCTCTGCATTTCTTAAGTAAACACGCGTGTTCATTGGGTACTAATTTGTGAGGCGTCTCCACTGGGTAGCTTGTGATTCGACGCTTCTTTGGTCGGTAGTCTCTCATTGGCCCAGAGAGCTCCATTTAAACTGCGAGCCAATATCAGAACCAGCAGAATTGTACACATGTTTGAATTTCAGCCTATCACGAAATGAATCCGCAAATTTTTCCGGTCTCTAGGTATAACTATATGATATTTAGGCTGTCGTGAAATGAATCCTCGAATTTTTCCGGTGTCTACCAATCACGAAACGCAGACGATGCTACAGTGTTTTGACTTCCAGCTGGTCTCGGGATCTGCGCGGCCCTAGCAGTGATCAGAAGTGAGGACATGTGGGGCCTGGTTCCCGGAGTGTCCGCTGCTGATGTCTCCCGGAAGCTCGGACGGGGCAGGTGCTCCGGGGATGCGCGCCAACTGGCCGGCTGCTCTCGTGCGCCCGCGGCGGTCCCGGGATTGTTTCTTTTACGTGCGGCCGTGGGTTTTTATGTCGGCCGTAAACCGGGTGCAGTTGGCCGTCTTGTGTGGCCAAGACAAACAAAGACTCCGCGACTGCAGAATGCACCAAGCCAATGAGCCTCCCGCGTCCGTTTACTGGCACGCGCGAGAATATAATCCTCCTTGAGTGCTGTTTGCCGTCTCTGCAGCCACTGGTTTATCGCCGCTCTTCATGCCTGCTGTGTTTGTTCGCTTATGGGCTCGTTACGTGCGCGGCGGTTGTGTTGCACGACGCCCGTGACTCATCAGGAAGTGACTACAGTAACTACGCCATGTAAACAACTATCCGTCAACCACAATAGTGAGAAGAATATGCAGTCTTGCGCAAACGATCCCGTGAACAGTTTTTTTTAAAAACAGATATTTGTCTGAAATCATAATTCCTCCCATTTGGCCATATACATAACGAAGGCGTGCAGTAATTAATTTTTTTTCTTTAAAGACCGGTGCATTTCACGGCAGTGGCCCAGATATTGCAGGATATTTTGATGACTGGTTTAACTTAACAGTACTTTTTACGTGTAATCCTGCATCTTCCGCGTCATTATTAGCAGGTGTCTTTGTGAATAAAATATCTGCTGGGCTCTTCCTTATTTGGGCAGACTTATACCGGTTCGGCGAGGTCTTACCGAAAAAAAAAATTAAATTCAGAATTCCAGTTCGAATGTTCAAGTGTGCTGCGTCGAATCGCACTTACTTGTATCCATCCGCTTTCGACAACGTCCTCCTGGACTCAAGAAGTCCCCTCCCTGGGCCCTGCACTTTTAAAAGCGTGTCTGTGAAACATTTTTGATGTCAGAACTATGTCTCATGGAAAATTTTCTGTATATATTAAATATTTCTGATTCTTATATGCATATGGGGCCCAAATATGGACATGATACAACAATGCCTTAATACCACACTTGGACACTGCAGTAGTGGAGTGGGCCTCGAGGCCGCGCTTTCAGTCAAATGCCACCCTCTCATTGGCTGCTGTCTTGTGAAGGTGTCCCAATGTAGCGGCCTGTGATTCGACACAGCTTCGGTTGAGAGTTTCTCACTGGCCCAGAGTCATCCAGGTGAGTTGTGAGCCAAAAGCAGAGGCAGCACTGAGGTATAACTATTTGAATTTTAGGCTGTCTTGAAATGAATCCGCGAATTTTTCCGGTCTCTATTCATCGGCCATTGCCGCAACCCTGGCGTGGACCGGGGTTGCGCAGTTGCCCTGGGAACAGAGTGATCGGCGCTGGGGCAACGTCCCTGGCAGCCGAGGGCAGTAAACCACGGGCCGTCGGTCCCCCGGCCAGGCGCGGTGGGGCAACACGCCACGTGTTCGGTCTCGCAGACCCAGCGCCCCTGCTCCCTGGCGGACGTGCAGGACAACTGCAGGTCCCAGCTCGGAGGAACCCAGTGACCATGCCGGTGTACCGGCTGAGTACCGCCGAGCTACTCTCCCAGACAGCTGGCACCGCTGGGCTCGATGCACCGCGAAGCTGCTCCCGCGACACGCACAACTGCCACCAGTATGTCACGTTATTGTTACATTTGTTACGAGGCTGCTAGAGACGGTGTCCGGCCAGTCAGACAGAATTAAAAATACCTACGTGGTATAATCATTCCATGGTTGAACGTTTTATAACATGACGCATTAGTAGAGACCTGTAAAATTAGCGATTTCAAATCCCTAAAGGATAGACTCCATGATCCTCTATGCACTCGTGCAAATTACATCTGCTGATTGGTTACCGACTCGTAACACCTGTTAACTGGAATGATCGTGATTCGCTAATTCTTCTGTTAAAGATTTTTCATCGGCCCAGAGTCCTTCAGATAAACGGTAAATAATGTCAAAAGTATTGGGACTCTATCCTATCGCGGAATGAATCCGCGAATTTTACAGGTCTCTACGCATTAGATATCTTTGAACAAACTTGTACAAAAAAAAAATTCTCGTTGGAGGTAGCTAAACTACTAAACTAAACTTGTCCTAATACAGGTAGTTATAGTGGCAGTGATCGCTTCTCTTCAGAATTTCCTCAGTGATGGCTAGCCAAAACCTGTTATATCACTACCCTGGCAGGAGTTAACCTTGAGCCTGTGCAACGTGGAGGATTTCTTGTAGCCTACCTTTCAATGGAGTGGAAACTATTTTGCGTTTATTTGTTATTAAAAACGATGGTTTAACTTAATTTATTACAGCAAGAAAAAATCCGTTCTCACTCTTTTGTTTTGAATGTGTATTGTTACTACGCCTTTGTTATCTAGGTGGACCAAGGTTAAATAAAAAGAAAACAATATAGCATCGGAGTTATCATTACCCCATCTAAGAGCCGATCAACCTTCTGTCGCCAAGTGTTATCTTAAAATGTCTTACTTCCTTCTTAAATGTTTATTTGCATAGCTGAGCGAGGTTTAAACCCCCCTACACCTTTTCCTCGAACGGAGGAAAATTATGGTGTATGCCATATGTACGGCGTGTAGGCCGTAGTTATGGTTAGGGACCGGAAAAATTCGCGGGTTCAATTATCTCTAGGATGAACTTTATAGTTCTACGTACACTCGGTCAATAATGCCATCCTCTCATTGGCTGCTGTCTTGTGAAGGTGTCCCAACGTAGTGGCCTGTGATTCGACACAGCTTCAGTTGAGTGTTTCTCGCTTAGAGTCGTCCAGGTGAGTTGTGAGCCAATAGCAGAGGCAGCACTGAGGTATAACTATTTGAATTTCAGGCTGTCGTGAAATGAATCCGCGAATTTTTCCGGTCTCTAGTTATGGCAGTTGTACCGTGTCGGTGGGCGAGGCGCCAGAACTATGGTACACGCGCGCCTCAAGTAGCTTGCGGATGGTAGTGCACACGTGTGACCGTTAGCAGTCACGTGGGCGGGTGCGCCTAACGGCCTAACTGTCCCCGCGACACCTTCGCTAAAAATACCGTGCCCGGGGCGGCCCGTGTCCTGGGAGTGCCGGCCAATCACAGCCCGGCAACACAGGGTGTGCTGCATGACTATATATACTGTCATCGTACCCGAGTACAGTACCTGACGACAGACTGTAGCTAGAGACCGGGAAAATTCGCGGAATGCTAAAATTCAAAATACATTTAAGCCGCTTTTGCTATTGTTTCACTGTTCATCTGGACGAATATAGGCCAATGAGAAACCCTCAACCGAAGAAATATCATATCACAGGCAAACCAGTTGAGACGACTCACAAGTCAGCAGCCAATGAACTGGCTGTATTTGCCCGAGTAAACACTGGGCTGTGTAGTCCTTCCTAAAGGTCATCGAAATAGCAAATTTTTCCAGTCCGTAACTATAGCTCCGGTTTGAGTGACTTGAGAATAAACATTTTTAAGTACCAGTGATTTGTGATCGGACATTTTTAAGTACAGTTTATTTTAAATTAAATATTATTTATCAATAAAACTGTAAAAAAAACTAATTGGGCTATCCTTTACAAACCCAGTTCTCCCCACATTATCAAAACGTAACAATATCTTTACTTATAACTTTATTTGTTCGGGCTGGTCATGAGGCTTGAACTTAAGTCTTTCGGGTGTGATGTTAAGTAACCTTCAGCCTACATTCACGCAACATGTCAATATATTATGCGAAAATATTTCGAGACTAGCTGAGACACTGCACCACTGAAGCGTCTATATCTATACGTGATTGGTAGAGACCGGAAAAATTCGCGGATTCATTTCACGACAGCCTAAAATTCATATAGTTATACCTCAGTACCAATACCTGAGTGGCTCGGTCAAATGGGGCAATGTCTTCTCTTGCAGACGACAACGGAACGCTGGCGCAGTAATACCATGCTCCTGTGTAATGGGCGTTCAGATTTTATTCGCGAAGAATGTCTGGATCTAGTAACCAAACATGGTTAATAAATAATGCGTTTATTAATTGGGATAATATAACACGGGTAAAGTGTGGTCGAGTCCCTGTGGAGCATTTAAGAGCATCGTTGCTAGCCAGTTTGTATTCGCAGTAGTTTTCGCTTTTGGATGTAGGGGATACATCATGCGTAGGGACTGGAAAAATTTGTGGTTTCGATGACCCCCTAGGATAGACTCCACGATCCTCTATGTACGCGGGAAAATTACACCAGCTCATTGGCTACTGACTCGTGACACCTGATAAACTGGGATGCTTGTGATTCGATACTTCTTTTGTTGAGGGGTCATTCATTGGCTCACAGTCCTCCAGGCAAACTGTGTTCCGATCACTGAAGCGGCAGTAAGTTACACGCGCTTGGATTCTAGCCTTTCGCGAAATGAAACTGCTCATCTAATCATGCGTGGACATTCTGTTAACGTCCGCGGATGGAATGTGGCGTATGACATGAGCGGGCGAAGTGCCAGGCCGCTGGGCAGCCGTGACGTCACAGAGACGGCTCTGCCTCGCCGCTGCAGCACCACTTGTTGCTTGCCGAGGACCGCCCGGACACGAGGCCTTCCCGCAGGTGTCGCGGGTGACGAGCAGGTAGCGCCGCGAGAGCTATCAGGAGCCTCAGATCTCTCAATCCTCACTTGCTTTCATTTCCGGTCTTTCACGAACAAAAAAATAATTGCAAATGTCAGGTAAATGTCGAATGGAAAGTGGTCTTTGCTGATATTTGAAATACTGTACAAAATACGAATTGGCCCTATGTTTTTTTTTTTGAAAAGTTAGTAACGGACCCTCACTAGTCAAAGGTAAGTTAGTCACCCTGTTCTAAGGAATACAGTATAGTCTGCCTCACGCTTAGAGTGCAGTCCAGAGTAAATGGCTTTCACTGTTGCCATATTGATATTAATATTAAAACTCTTAATTGTTTACCATCATATAAAAAGTATTATATACATTTTTTTTAATTATATTGTTTCTTGATTTTTTGAGACCGCTAAATAGGGCGTGCTGACAGCTTTATTACATTTTTAGTCATTCTTACAAAATAAGTTAAATGCTAGACACAAGTAATTTTATAGAAGTTATTTGTAGCTGCCACTATTAATAACAAGACATTCCATACAAGTATGCGCTGTGCTAAAAATAGCTAAACCTTTTAAAATTAAATTATACAAACAAATTATTAACAAAAAACTTATGAAACATAGATGGCGTCTTTTATTTACATCCCCCAGAAACAAAAAAAATCGTTAGTAACCGATTTCAGAGAGAGAAATAAAAGAATGCTTTTGATAAAATACAACAGGAAAATGTTATTTACAAAAAATTCTCATTCCAAATTTTACTTTACAAAATAATATTTATGTATATAATTTAAAACATTTGCATTACATTACAAAGTTGTGTTTGAAACTTTTGCGCTCTATGGCGTGCATCTGGCAACAGTGCACACAGAAACAAGGACAGCGCTAATGGCAGAAACCGTGCATTGGAGAGAGACAGAGAGTAAAGGCCCATTTGAATGCGCAGTGCAATCTAAGGATGAGACGCGCTGTGGTCACTGTCCCCCCTCGCTTGCTGTACGCGCCTTTGCCGCAGCCTCCATTACAATGTCATCGTCTCCACGTGAAGACTAAAATAAGGAATACTGGAACGACATCAACTGAGCGAGTACCAGCTGAAGCTTGTTGCGGCTGTCAGTCACGTGTTTGGGGAAGGACAGGTTTAGCCCGTGGCTGGTTACGACACCATGTCGGACTCTTCAGTTTGGAAGGCGAGACACGCGCTAATACCTGGTCCAGAGTGTCGCTAGGGCGGGCTATTAGCGGATCAGACGTGTTCGCGCTAAAGTGCCCCTGTCTGAAATGTCCCGCAGCCGGCTAGCCTTCGACTAATGGCGTGTCAGCGCGAGAGCACGTGAGCGAGTGGTCTGGGCAGGGCGAGGCGCCAGGGTAATCAACCAAGGTCACGTAGCCGCATCGCTACGACCAGGGTTGGCTGGTTTCAACCACTGCATAAAACTATGGTTTAAAACAAGTGGCGCGGCGAGGCACGGTACCGGGCAAGGCAGTACCTCAGCTCTCAGCGCGGCGAGGCACGGTACCACGGGCATGTCAGTACCTCAGCTCTCAGCGCGGTGAGGCACGGTACCACGGGCAAGGCAGTACCTCAGCTCTCAGCGCGGCGAGGCATGGTACCACGGGCATGTCAGTACCTCAGCTCTCAGCGCGGTGAGGCACGGCACCGGGCAAGGCAGTACCTCAGCTCGCGGCACAGCGAGGCACGGTACCCCGGGCAAGGCAGTACCTCAGCTCGCGGCACAGCGAGGCATGGTACCGGGCAAGGCAGTATCTCAGCTCGCGGCACAGCGAGGCATGGTACCGGGCAAGGCAGTACCTCAGCTCTCAGCGTGGCGAGGCATGGTACCACGGGCATGTCAGTACCTCAGCTCTCAGCGCGGTGAGGCACGGCACCGGGCAAGGCAGTACCTCAGCTCGCGGCACAGCGAGGCACGGTACCCCGGGCAAGGCAGTACCTCAGCTCGCGGCACAGCGAGGCATGGTACCGGGCAAGGCAGTATCTCAGCTCGCGGCACAGCGAGGCATGGTACCGGGCAAGGCAGTACCTCAGCTCGCGGCACAGCGAGGCATGGTACCGGGCAAGGCAGTACCTCAGCTCTCAGCGCGGCTAGGCATGGTACCACGGGCATGTCAGTACCTCAGCTCTCAGCGCGGTGAGGCACGGCACCGGGCAAGGCAGTACCTCAGCTCGCGGCACAGCGAGGCACGGTACCCCGGGCAAGGCAGTATCTCAGCTCGCGGCACAGCGAGGCATGGTACCGGGCAAGGCAGTACCTCAGCTCGCGGCACAGCGAGGCATGGTACCGGGCAAGGCAGAGTGGCGTGACGCGGCGGCAGCATAACTGGGAAGTGCTGACGCGGCGCGGTGTCGGCTGTCCTGGACGGACAGACAGCCCGCCGCGCGGGGCATAAGTGCTGAGCCGGCAGCCACCACTACCTCGCGCTCCGCACCGGATGTGCGGAACCCCTACCCCCTCCCCTATCCTGCTCCTGCTCTGCCTGTGGCTAGCCTCCACTGACCTGTGCGGGGTGGATGTTCACCTCTTCTTCCTTGTCAGGTGTTGTTTAGTGCTGGTTACCCCACTTGCCTGCCTTTAGTAATCAAGCCTTTGCAGAGTGATCCTTGGTCGATAACAGGGCCACACTTTTTGGCAGGTCACGCGTTATTTGTAGAGATCGTATAAACATCGCTACTTATTGGCGCTCTGTTCGAATATGGGCCAATGAGAAACCCTCAACCAAAGAAGTATCGTCGCGCAGGCAAACAAGTTGAGACGACTCAAAAGTCAGCAGCCGATGATCCTGGAGTTATTGGCCCGAGTAAACACAT
The DNA here is from genome assembly GCF_032445375.1 of Bacillus rossius redtenbacheri. Classification (NCBI taxonomy): domain Eukaryota; kingdom Metazoa; phylum Arthropoda; class Insecta; order Phasmatodea; family Bacillidae; genus Bacillus; species Bacillus rossius. Next base: position 56,242,216 of record NC_086337.1, on the reverse strand, counting down.
CGGACTGTGTAGTATATATTGAAGGTCATCGAAACAGCGAATTTTTTTTATCAGTTCGTAATGGTAAGGTGTACAGACATATTTTTAAATGTAGACTCGTCATTTATCACAAACTTGTGCATGCTCCACAGGAACTGCGCTAGTACTCCAGGGTCGGGGGGATGCTGGATACACAGGGGCATGTATTTTTTGCGAAAAAATCTGATCGCCTTATCGATTGCAAAAAGGTGTACCCGCACCAGTGGTTTCCTTACTTGTGATTGGCGGCCGTCTGCGAGAGAAGTCGTTGCCATATTTGACCTGGCCATTCAGGACGCGTTTGCTTGCGCACTGAATTACTGTGATTGGTTATGAAACGATCAACATAAATCGGGAAGAAACTACCCAATCACGAAACACAGTTGATGCTACAGTGTTTTAACTTTCTACTGGTCTCGGAGTGTTTTTTCGCGAAATATGCATGCCCCTATGGATACATGAGAAACAATCACGAGAGAGTCTGCCACACGCGACAGGCCCGTGTTCCCGCAGCTGTCCGGGGCGCACACCCGGGTCAGCGACTCCTAGGCAGAGCCGGGGTGGTCTTGGCGGCCGGTGGTGAATAGCCTCTTGCATGAGCCGGGTGTCGGAGCCCGACGGTGAAGTCATGCAGGGGCGGTAGTGTCTCGTGTGGGCGGTAGCGGCAGTCACGTGACGTCACATCGCCGGCGGTGTTTTCTCAGGGGCGGTTATTTTCCAGACTGGCGGCTCATGGGTACCCCGGGTCTCTCGGTGAGTTGGGGGGGGGGGGGGGGGGAGGGGGAGCTGGCGAGGCAGTCTTGGAGGAAGATCGTCTGTCGCATTCTGGGAAACATGTTGGCAACGGAAGTGTGTGCAGTCGCTATTTGATGCTCCCACTGCACCGCTGCTGAGCAACAACTGGGCCTTTAGTAGTTCATGGTTGAAATTAGCTTTTCAAAGCCCGGCACTCGTGGTGTTCTTTTTTTTTATTTTAACTCAATAAGACGTTAAGTTATGGAAAGCCCTGGTTTAGTGTTTGTTTTCCACGTCAGGGGCGTGTCCGTGTCGGCGAGGCGGGTTGTTAAGGGTGACGCTCGCTGGTGCTTCCTGCGCGGTGTCGCCTCTGAGATGGTTTAGCAGACATATCGCCGTGCACGGGGCAACCATGCGAGTTGAGTTGAGCGGTGACCTTGACGTTGTACGGCGGAGAAATTAAGACAAAGGCGCATTGCAACTACTTTGAATGCTTTCGAGTATCTTGTACCGGATCTTTCATGCTTAGTCATTATTCTGAAAACATCTGTTTTAGCCATTTTTACTATTCTGAATAACAGTTTAGAAAAATAATTACGTAAACATAACTACTCAGCCATTCTAGGCGTAGTCTTAAAATTCTTTTCGTAAACAGACGCCACTCTGATATCTTCAACAGTTTATAAATAGTGTTTTTTTTTTCTGAAGCTCTGCACACCGTATGCGTGACAAGGTACACAGGGCCTCTAAATTATTTTTATTTTTGAAGTGGTTTCCTAAAGTTTATTTCGAGTGCTCGGGTACGCGAGTATTGTCTACATCACGGCAGCTCGACACAAGTTGTTTTTGTATTGGGATGAACCATTTACAACTGCAGCATGGCTTATTTTTTACGAATGGTTAAACCCAGGACCAAGAGTTTCTTGTCGCGCGCAAGTAGGTTAGAGGTAGTTCGAAAAAACTTTGGCGTGAGCACATTTATTTGAAATATATAATGTGCTTAGGTTGTTTCGCGTAAAATAGTGAGCACAATAAATTAGTGAAAATAAGAAATGCTGATTGTGGTATAAGTAGAGACGGGTCTTGACACTAAAATATTTCACAAGATGTTGTAAGTTTGAAGTTTTTTTATATTGATATTATTAGCTTAATTTGTAGTTTATGTACATATTTTGAGTGTATGAAAATTATTTCAGCCTCGTTTCAATGTCCTGGTAGGCATGGTAACACAGTTTGTGAGTCGCACAGCTCCTAATGAGCGCTTTCACTTAAAATACTAAGTCTTCCTCATGGACCCTGGTCTGTCCTTGGTAGAGCATGAGCGGCAGAAGCTACTGCGGACCGAGTGTAGGGCCCACCGCGGAGTCGCACGGCGGACCGAGTGTAGGGCCCACCGCGGAGTCGCACGGCGGACCGAGTGTAGGGCCCACCGCGGAGTGGCACGGCGGACCGAGTGTAGGGCCCACCGCGGAGTCGCACGGCGGACCGAGTGTAGGGCCCACCGCGGAGTCGCACGGCGGACCGAGTGTAGGGCCCACCGCGAAGTCGCACGGCGGACCGAGTGTAGGGCCCACCGCGGAGTCGCACGGCGGACCGAGTGTAGGGCCCACCGCGGAGTCGCACGGCGGACCGAGTGTAGGGCCCACCGCGGAGTGGCACGGCGGACCGAGTGTAGGGCCCACCGCGGAGTCGCACGGCGGACCGAGTGTAGGGCCCACCGCGGAGTGGCACGGCGGACCGAGTGTAGGGCCCACCGCGGAGTCGCACGGCGGACCGAGTGTAGGGCCCACCGCGGAGTGGCACGGCGGACCGAGTGTAGGGCCCACCGCGGAGTGGCACGGCGGACCGAGTGTAGGGCCCACCGCGGAGTCGCACGGCGGACCGAGTGTAGGGCCCACCGCGGAGTGGCACGGCGGACCGAGTGTAGGGCCCACCGCGGAGTGGCACGGCGGACCGAGTGTAGGGCCCACCGCGGAGTGGCACGGCGGACCGAGTGTAGGGCCCACCGCGGAGTGGCACGGCGGACCGAGTGTAGGGCCCACCGCGGAGTCGCACGGCGGACCGAGTGTAGGGCCCACCGCGGAGTGGCACGGCGGACCGAGTGTAGGGCCCACCGCGGAGTCGCACGGCGGACCGAGTGTAGGGCCCACCGCGGAGTGGCACGGCGGACCGAGTGTAGGGCCCACCGCGGAGTCGCACGGCGGACCGAGTGTAGGGCCCACCGTGGAGTGGCACGGCGGACCGAGTGTAGGGCCCACCGCGGAGTCGCACGGCGGACCGAGTGTAGGGCCCACCGCGGAGTGGCACGGCGGACCGAGTGTAGGGCCCACCGCGGAGTCGCACGGCGGACCGAGTGTAGGGCCCACCGCGGAGTGGCACGGCGGACCGAGTGTAGGGCCCACCGCGGAGTCGCACGGCGGACCGAGTGTAGGGCCCACCGCGGAGTCGCACGGCGGACCGAGTGTAGGGCCCACCGCGGAGTGGCACGGCGGACCGAGTGTAGGGCCCACCGCGGAGTCGCACGGCGGACCGAGTGTAGGGCCCACCGTGGAGTGGCACGGCGGACCGAGTGTAGGGCCCACCGCGGAGTCGCACGGCGGACCGAGTGTAGGGCCCACCGCGGAGTGGCACGGCGGACCGAGTGTAGGGCCCACCGCGGAGTCGCACGGCGGACCGAGTGTAGGGCCCACCGCGGAGTGGCACGGCGGACCGAGTGTAGGGCCCACCGCGGAGTCGCACGGCGGACCGAGTGTAGGGCCCACCGCGGAGTCGCACGGCGGACCGAGTGTAGGGCCCACCGCGGAGTCGCACGGCGGACCGAGTGTAGGGCCCACCGCGGAGTCGCACGGCGGACCGAGTGTAGGGCCCACCGCGGAGTCGCACGGCGGACCGAGTGTAGGGCCCACCGCGGAGTCGCACGGCGGACCGAGTGTAGGGCCCACCGCGGAGTCGCACGGCGGACCGAGTGTAGGGCCCACCGCGGAGTGGCACGGCGGACCGAGTGTAGGGCCCACCGCGGAGTCGCACGGCGGATCGAGTGTATGAGCCGAGCCGAGTCACGCCACTCATCGTGTTACGTCAGCGGCAAACCGCGAGAGCCGCGGCGCAGAACAGACGCGCTTACGGAAGCGCAGCGGGCAGAGGGCGCAGCCAGCTCGTGGGAACTCTGCTCGCTCTCCGAGGACACTGTCGTCGCACCACGTCTTGCCATCACCAGGCAGTTACGCCCGTCTTACGCCCGTCACCAGGCAGTTACGCCAGACGCTCCAAGTGTTTCCGTGTCGTACCGGACATATCACGATCATTTACCGCGGTGACGGCAGAAGGCAAACCAACATATTTTCGTTTTAATAACACCTTACTGTCCCTTTTGAGCCAGAATTTCGAATAGAGCCTATTGCTTAGGTCAAAAATCTAAGTCGATATTTTCAAAAGTTCTCTTCTTAATAGTTCTAATAGACTAACATTAAATTTAATCATTAATTTTTTTTTATAAATAGATAAGATATTTTTGTTTTGTTTTATTATTTTGAAGTATGTTACTATCGTCATTTTTTTATTTAATAAAAATTTTCTTTTTCATTATGTGGGTAATATAGTTAAAATAGCGCACGTAGGGTAAAGAGACAAACTTGATTTTGTGAGTGTTTAATTTCCCGAAAATCTTAAGTGTGATAGCGTGAAGTTCGCGCCTCACTTGGCTCAGCCATTGGGTGAAAACACACTGCGGTGTCAACCATCCGTTCCTCGCCCTGGAAGAACTACGCTTTGTGGAAAAAAGAAAAGTGTTTCTTCCAAATGTCGATATAAGATCGCGATATTGATGATTTTGGGAAGTTTTTTTTTAAATATAGCTAAAAAGTTTCATATTTTAAATATATCGGTCAAGATAGCCAACAGGACGGCGGATGTGAAGATGCCCTGACACCTGCTGGAGCCACCAGGAGCACAGACGCGCTTCTGTCGTGCCGACTGCTCTGTGTCCCGGGTATCTCATCTCGCGCCGGCCCCCACCACTCACCCTGCCTTTTGACGGGGAGGAGCCGCCCACTTAGCAGACAATGCCCCTCCTATTTATAATTCCCTCTCAGACTTCAAGTTTTGGCAGACCGGCACTCCGGCAGTGCTCTTTATATACCCCTCCCCCCTTCTTCCTTTTTCCCTACTCCCACTGGATTCTCCAAGCTCTTTACAATTTTTTTTTTTATCTTTCCCCATCCACAGTGGAACGCGAGCTCGTATATTAATAGATAACGTTTAATGGGCGGCGAAGTGGTTGCCAGGTCCCTGGCTCCCGAGGGGGGGGGGGGTGAGGGGGTGAGGGGTGTGGTCGGTCATTCCGGCATCGAACCTCGGGCACCGAATTCTTTAATTACCACCAGGAAACACTTACTGAACAGGAAACTTGAAATTTAAATTTTGGATATTCCTATTAAAAATTCTTTTTTTAAGCAAATTTTTATGTCTCGGCATGACGTCAGCTTTCCTGTTACTTCGGAAGTGTAGGACGGAAATGGACGGGATTGCGTGTTTTTTTTTTTTTTTTTTCACTCGCTATGGCCTGCTCTGAAGCTTTGATCCCCCGCTTTTTTCCCCTATCTTTTACGTAGGGACAAACATTGTGGGTTACAATGTCGGATGATGCTCCGTGTAGGCCTGGCAATGTTCTTCCAACCAGTGGATATGAGATTAGATTCCTAACACTTACTGTATGCATATCTTTAACCATTTATATCCATCACGGATGTGTCAGCTGTGTACTAACGTGGTTGTTGCGGTTCTGAGCATCAGCATCAATGATTGGTATCGCCTATAACAAACTGTGATTAATTTTTGAAAAGTGCTAAATGAAATTATTTTACCGGTCGTAGCCGACGAAGAAAGAAATGTTTCGACCGTGAACACATTCGTCCAACAAGTCCGCCGCAATTTGGATTGCTCCAATACAGTTGGTATTTATTGGATTGTCACATCCTAAATATATGATGTATGTAGAGGAAATACTATATTTTAATTCCCGGTTGTTTATATAAATCTCAAATTATTGATCATTTATCTTTAATCTACTTGTTTTCATTCGGAAGGCTGAGAGGCGCACCGTAGATTTTGTTTCTATGATGTTGGTTTGAATATTTTGATCATACATTTACTTCATTTCTTATAAATATATTTTCTTTATTCTTTCTTTGTCCAGACCTCGTTCTGCATTCCCTGAGCTCGTTCCATCCAGTTCTCCGACTGACGTCTTGTTGATCGTATCCCAAGCCACGGTGTGGTTGGCCTGAGACTCGGGTGTTTCCGGCCGTCGTCGGCCGCGGTCGGGCGCGGGCGAGGCAGACTGCGCCGCGCCGCGCCGCGCCGCCACGGTGTGGTCGGCCACACCAGCTGCGACGTCGCATGTCTCGTTGTTTACCTTAGTCGGCACGCACAATAAGGTTTTAATTTTCACCGCGAAGCCTGCCAGGCCTGCCTCCACTCGCAGTTTCAGTTCGCGCCTGTCCTCCAGTCGCAGCGACTTCCAGAGCGAGTCGCGGGCAGCGACTGTTCCAGTCGCCGTCACGACACTGTTCCGACAGCGCACCCCCGCTTGGGCTGCAGCCCACCCGACTAGCCAACATTACAAATATTAGTTCCTGTACCATATTTAATCGTAACAAAGTTTTATTATTTTTGAACTCATGCTGCTTTAAGCGCGTTATGAAAAAATAATAATATTTTAACGTATTTAGAGCATAAGCAAACATGGCTACCACCGCAGGCAAGTTCTCGGCTTCTATTGGTCGCACGGAGCGACGTAAACGGAAGAGCTGAGAACTGCCGAGTTGCGGGAGGGGCCTTGCAGAGACACGACCACCCTGCAGTCCGAGAGAGTGGGGCGCACAGTCGTGGGGGAGGGCCGGGGGAGGCGCGAAGAGGTGGTGCCACAGAGGTGGTGGTGCCCCTACTGGTGGTGCCCCAGAGGTGGTGCCCCTACTGGTGGTGCCCCAGAGGTGGAGGACCACGCGCGGGGAACAATGCCGGACGAACAATACCCGCCATAACGACCCAGCCCTCGCCCGCCAAGGACGAGGTATAGTGGGCGCTCGGCGCCTGGCGCGGCCGCAGAACAAACACCGAGACACGCGCGTCCATCGACGTCTAGGCTAGACTCCACAGTCCTGTCGGTGCTTGGGCGAATAAGCTTAGACGGAGGATCATTACGAACAATAAATGTGATCGGAGGAAGCAGAACTTGAAGATAGCTCAGGAATAGAGAAGACCACTTGGAGTTGGGATGAAGTTTGAGGTATTAAGATAAGTGCGATATGGATGATAACGTAATCAAATTCACCAGTAAGGCCGTCGAAGAGGCAGATGTATTGTATGAACAGCCTCTCTATTACAAATAATAATGCATATATTTGAGGTCTCTACTCATATGGTTTACACTGGAAATTTTATTTTTTACGCCTCCGTCGTAAATAATATATTTAAATTGTTTGTAAATTTTAATTAATTTAGAACTTTTTAAGAATACATATTAATGCCTATTGACATTATGAAAACACTAATTCAATAATAAACGCCATTTATTTTCTCACGAGAAACTATTCATAGCAGCCATCACTGTTAATTTTACGCATTCCATTAAATCATGTGCCCTGCTTGATCAGAGCTAACATGTAAATATTAAATCTTAAAATAAAGTTTTTTTTGCGAAGGCATTTGAATCCAAGATGGCTACTTACGGTTCTATCTCCTTTGCAGTAAAAATTATATAATTCTTTTGACGAAACAGAACATTTAGATGCATTATTTCTTAAAATCTCAATTATAATTTTTCTTTACAGCATACAATTATTCAGAATTTTTTTTTTCTCCCAAAAAGGTTTCATAATTATTTTTTCCTGAAACATTATAAAGTTATGTCTAAGACGCGTGTGCTCTGCGGCCGATATCTGGCAACAGCGCGCGCCTAGACAAGGACAGCGCTGGCGGCGGGAACCGTGCAAAGAGAGAATGTCTACTGCACTTCACTGCGAACTAGGATGACCGCTATAGCAACACTGCTACTGAACTACTGAACTACTGAAGGACTCGATGCTCACTATACGGGACTGTGGCTCTCTGGACAGGCCACAACTATTCCTTTATATTTTGTAACAAATAATATATATATCGTATTTTGTAACAAATAATATATATATATATATATATATATATATATATATACACACACACATATATATATAAATGGATTTGGTGTGTCTGACTTTGATAAACTCCTCAGACACCGTTTAACCGATCGCCATGAAAGTTGGCACATCGAAATGTATTTTCGTGGAGAAGGTTTTTATGCTATCCATTTTTTTTTATTACTCGTTGCTAGATGGCGCTGCAGAGTATCAAACTTCTAAACCGTTCAACCGATCATCCATGGGTAAACAGAAAGCCATAGGTCATAGACATACAAACAGAAACTGTGTGTCATGTCTCTATGTCCAACCCACTATTACATAGCGCTATCCATTTGTCTTTAACTCGCGGACAATATATATCACCCTGTGTTCAGTCCGGGCTACGCCGGGTACTTCAGCTAGTTTTATATATATATATATATATATATATATATATATATATATATGGCCGATCTCTTCTTTTTTTACACTACAAGATGAGCACTTGTGAGGCCACAAAAAAAAAGCTGTAGTAACAATGTAGATGAGTGCAGTTACGATAGCGGCCTTGAAGATAAGGCGAGGTTAGTAGTATGTAATGCTAATTAAGGCATCGCTATCAGACGGGTCGCTCGTTAAGTGCGAATGTCGCGATAAGAGTTTGGTGCGGGCTCCAGTAATAGCTGCCCCCAGAGCTGCTGCAGAGGCACCCAGCTTCGCAGCATTCGCGAGGTACTTGGCACTCAGCAGTACTTGTGGTTTGTTAGAGCATCACACATTCCAGTGTGTTTAAAAGCACGCTGATCACTCCAGCGACGTGTGATAACATTACGCGCATTGTAAGACTCCCGTCTGATTGACCAGATTTTCCAACTTGTATGGAAACTTCCAAACTTCAAATGGCACACGCCTCATTACTAGAGACCTGCAAAATTCGCGGATTCATTCGGTGATAGGCTAGAATTCAAACACATATACCTCTTAGATAATTTTGCTAATGGCTTACTGTTCATCTGGACAGATCTCAACCAGTTATAAACCCTCAACCAAAGAAGGATCGAATCACAGACAAACCAGCTGAGACAACTTACAAGTCGGCAGCCAATGAACTTGCGTTATTTGCCCGAGTGTACAGGGGTATGTGCAGTCTATCCTGAAGGCCATCGAAACCGCGAATTTTGCAGGTCTCTACAGTGATTACAAAAATATTACCTCGAAAACGGGCGGTGAGCTGTTAAACCCACCATAGCAGATACCATTGCGGCAGTTATGCAAGACAGCGCGGAGTATTGGAAGAAATATGCAGTCCGATGACCATACAAATACAACTTGATACTGTTCGATTGAATATTCTGAAGGTTTGCATGTCGTCCCCCCCCCCCATTTTTTTAAACCTTATCGCCACAGATGGTGACAAAACAATTCGAGGGTTCATTTCGCGACAGACAATAACACAAACTTCTGCATCTAGATGACATCGGCTTGAGTGTCCGGATGTCTGTGGAGACTATCCTTAGGTCATTGAACTCGCTAATATTTCCACCCCGTGTAGCCATTGCACGAATATATACTGTTTTAAGACACCACCTCATAAAATAATTTCTTCTGAAATATTTTCTATTTTTATATTTTCATATATTTGACTGTCTTGCGCAGTTGACGCGTGAACGCCATCTGTCCCATTGAAACATATTACATAAACAACGTATAGCAAGCAGTATGAAGGCATCAAACATGAAATTAAATACTAACAAATTACAGGAATTAATGATTAATCATCTGTCTAGAAACATCTAAGTTTAGTGCTAACCTAAACCATATAAAGTATTGTTTTAATTAGAAAAAAATAATGAAATTACTATGATAATCTCATTCGCACACAGATTCATTCAGTGTTACCTTGGTTACGTGTCTGTGAATTCAGAGAGCCATTGTTTTATTAGTTTTTTTTCATATCGTAGTAGACCATCGGTTGAGTCTGTTCAAGAGAAGTGATGCAGTGATTGCAATTAAACGATTGCAGTGATACAAAAAAGTTACATAGTTACAAATTTTTTTACGTGATAACGTCTTATAAATCAATGAACGCCGGCTGCACGCACGAAAAATGGTCACGTTCCGCCTGAGCCGGGTGTGCAAGAACCGGCCAACCACAGTGCGAGAAAATCTTCTATAATATCCAAACAGGTTAAGGCGGGCTTTTAAACTAATTGTTCGTGATTAAATTTAAACAAATTGTTTAAATTAAATTTGAAAAATTTGTAAATAATATTTGAAAATTAAAAAAGAATGCAATTTTTCATCAATGTATTCTTATGACGTTATCACGTAAAATTATCGTCCGTAAACCGACTTTACAGACAAAATCCCCCCCCCCCCTTCCTTATGCTCGCAGTCCACGGCAGGTGAACGACCTGGCGTTGCTAATAGCAGACCCTGCGGCCCGCTAGTTGGGGGGGGGGAGGGGGGGACAGCGTCAGCGACCCTCGTCTAGCCGGCGTGAAAGTTACAGCGTTTACATTCCTCCCCTCACCCCCTCCCCCGGCTCCGGACACACCCTGTCTGACGGATAGCAGAGGGAATATTTAATTAGCGTGTAGGCGATGCAGTCGCCGCTCCCTGGCGTCAGCGTCTGGTACCGGGATTCGCGTCTAGAATAAATATCCCGGGTGGATGCGGTGATTTATAGCGGGAAATGTTGAGGGGAAAAAAAAAACCTCGCCACTGTTCCATGGTCAGCTGCCCCCAACTGGGCCGTTTCTCCATAAGAAAGATACGTCTCCGACCATATGCCGGGACAGGGTGGAAGTACGCGGCAGAGTAATCACAATGTAAGGCTGCGCGATTGGCAGTGAGATGTGAAAAGTAATCCCAAGCCAACAAATTATTTAAATTCATGATTTTTTTTTCACCAGGCGCAGTCGCGCGAACAAACACACGGATATGGCAATGTCCATGGCGCATGAATCATAAAAAAAAATTAAATTACAGCTAAAATATGACCAAGTTTAAAATTTTTTCTTTCTTTTTCACCAAGACAAAGTTGAAAATGATCACGCGCGTGATCTCTCTATCAAAAAGAAAGGGCTCCCAACATAAAAGATTAATAACTACACGGAATTGACCGCATTACAATTAATTTTACAACGAAATTTGATAAAAGTATTTTTTATTAGGTAATAGATAGAGACCGGTAAATTCGCGGTTTCAATTCGCGATAGGCTAGAATCCAAGTGCGATAACTTATTGCCGCTTCAGTTATTGGAACACAGTTTGCCTGAAGGACTGTGAGCCAATGAACGACCCTCGACGTAAGAAGTATCGAATCACAAGCATCCCAGTTAGCAGGTGTCACGAGTCAGTAGCCAATGAGTAGAGACCGGAAAAATTCGCGGGTTCAATGACCTTCAGCATAGACTCCAATATCCTCTACACACTCGGGCAAATGCCAACTGTTCATTGGCTGCTGACTTGTGAGTCGTCTCGACTGGGTGGCCTGTTATTCGACACTTCTATGAGTGAGGGTCTCTAATTGGCCCTCAGTCCTCCAGATTAACAGTGAACCAATGGCAGAAGCAGCTCTAAGGTATAATTTTTGCATTTTAACATAACACGAAATGAATCCGCGAATTTTTCAGGTCTCTACCAATGAGCGGGTGTGATTTTCGCCGCGTACATAGAGGATCGTGGAGTCTATCCTAGAGGTCATCGAAACTGCGAATTTTTCCAGTCCCTAGTGATAGACTCCTGCGGCGTGGACACACAAAAAAAAAGTTCAAATTTTACTAAATCAGCACATTAATCTGGCCAGCAAAGAAAATTTAAAACCAGTTTCTCGCAAGAAGAAATAGTAATATTCGCACACGGTCGTGCGCTATGCTGACAGTTCTACGATTCACGGTTGAGGACGTGACGTCTCTGACGGAGCCTTCGAAAAGTCAAAAAGGGGCAACGCCTGGGTAAGCTGCGGCTCGAAGGGCGTAGCGAAGTTTTTGGACGGTGGTCCACTGACCGGTAGTCCAGTTGGCGACCTGCAGCATGGTCCGTCCTATACTTACGCCCTCGCACTCCGCGGTCCCTGATCAGCATGCCTGCGGGTGGAGCCGTGGCGAAGTCACTCAAATGCATCAGCGGTACACAGGCGAGAAATACGCGCGCGCCGCCTCGTGAATAGCCGATGCGCTGGCGCCGCGAGCTCCGGTGCGCTCAGGTGCGCTCGTACAGTCCTTAAACCGCCGCACAGCTCCGAAACACGCGGACGAAACAAGAGGCGCCCCCAGTGGAAACGCACTCAATTGTCAATAACAAGATCACATCATTTGGCGGGTCCCGCGTGATTCGGTTATCGCTAGGGACTGGACAAATTCGCGGTTTCGATGACCTTCAGGATAGACTACACAGTCCTCAGTATACTCGGGAAAATAACGCCTGTTAATTGGCTGCTGACTTGTGAGTCGTCTAAACTAGTTTGCTTGTGATACGATACTTCTTTGGTTCAGCATTTCCCATTGGCCCAGAGTCGTCCAGAAGAACAGTGAACCAATAACAAAAAGCAGCTTTAAGGTATATGTATTTGAATTTTATCGTATCGCGAAATGAATCCGCGAATTTTTACGGTCTCTAGCTATCGCTAGTGACAGGAAAAATTCGCGGATTCGATGACCTCTAGGATAGGCTCCATTATCCTCTGCATTTCTCAAGTAAACACGCGTGTTCATTGGGTACTAAAATGTGAGGCGTCTCCACTGGGTAGCTTGTGATTCGACGCTTCTTTGGTCGATAGTCTCTCATTGGCCCAGAGAGCTCCAGTTAAACTGCGAGCCAATAGCAGAACCAGCAGAATTATACACATGTTTGAATTTCAGCCTGTCACGAAATGAATCCGCGAATTTTTCCGGTCTCTAGTTATCGCTAGAGACCTGCAAAATTCGCGGATTCATTCGGTGATAGGCTAGAATTCAAACACATATACCTCTTGGATAATTTTGCTATTGGCTTGCTGTTCATCTGGACGAATCTCAACCAATTATAAACCCTCAACCAAAGGAGGATCGAATCACAGACAAACCAGCTGAGTGAGACGACTTACAAGTCGGCAGCCAATGAACTTGCGTTATTTGCCCGAGTGTACAGGGGTATGTGCAGTCTATCCTGAAGGCCATCGAAACCGCGAATTTTGCAGGTCTCTAGTTATCGCATTTCCTTGTTTTTAACCAAGGACTGGAAAAAAATTAGTTGTTTCGATGACTGTCAGGATGGACTACACAGTCCGGTGTTTACCCGGGCAAATAACGCCAGTTCATTGGCTGCTGACTCGTGAGTCGTCTCAACTGGTTCGCCTGTGATTCGATACTTATTTTAATGAGGTTTTCTCAATCGCCCAGATGAGCAGTCAGCCAATAGCAATGTATAGGTTTTTGAATATTAGCGTATCGCGAAATGAGCTCACGCGAATTTTTCCTGTCTAGTTACAATATAACTAGGGACACTTGTATTTCGCGAATACATTTCGTGTCTAGGTACATCGCACAACACCGTTGTTTTTTTCTTGTAGTTACTGGCTGTGGTCGGCGAGAGGTGTTTTCCCGCACTTGACGGGGCCAATGGGAATGTGGATACCGTACTGCTGCACGCACACGATTTGCCATTATTCTAAGAAAAAGCTACAGTGTTTTGTGACATACCTCGACACGAAATGTATTCGCGAAATACAGGTGTCCCTAAATATAACATTTTAAGGGACTTTTTTGATTCATAATGTATAGAGCCACGGAATTTTCGCGCATTCATTTAGTCGCAAGCTAGAATACAAACCTCCACACTCTCGCACTGTGTTCATGATTGGACCGCAGTTATCTGGACACGCCCCTCTACGACCGTGAGCCAACGATGTCCAGCTAGGAGAGAAGTAAGCGAATAAGGTAGTGCCAAATAACAAGGATAAAAATGTTCTGGCTAAGAAATCAACCAATGGGAAAGTAAACATGGGTCGAGCACACCTATAACTTTGAATTCTATCCTGAGGCCAGAGGAATCCGCGAAATTTCCGGGACTCTAATAATGTAGGTTGTCTCCATGCCAGCATCTCCCTGGTCATTGCTCCCCCCCCCCCCCCCCTGCGGGGACCGGACCGCGGCACGAGCCACGCCATTGGCTGTCGGCGCTGCCGAGATGAGCGCCGTGGGCAGCACATCCTGGTTAGCGCGTGACCCCCTAGCGACTCCCTCGCGCTGCTGGCTGGCAACACGAGACCTGCACTGCGCCCGGGGACTGCAAACACACGCGCACTCTTCAAACATTTCCCCCTTCAATTTACGAACAACGCTGTTCAAAAAGGATACAGATATCTTCGTAACTTTGCAGACACTGAGTTCACTTATGTAGGTACTTTGAACTTGAGTCCAAAAAAAATATTACTTTCATACTAGCAAAACATTCAAAAAACTGGTTAAGTGTACAGTATTGACAATCTTCTTTTTGTTCAATTGCATGTTCACTTTTTTTTATTATTATTTTTTTTAGAACGAAACGTACATTTCGGAAGTCAGAATACGACGTTAGTTTCTGCGAATATTCAGTTACTTGAAGTTACGAATAACCCCACCTGATCGTGCGCGATGCCCCGTCGTCGCTGGTGCTGTGGATAAGAGAAGCACACTAATCCTATTCCTGAGGCGTTTATCCTCTTGATGTCAACCCCGAGGGGTATGCAAGAAGCAATTTTCTTTTCCAAATTTTTCGATTCTGTATAACATCATTAACCACTACTTTCTCTTTAATCCTTTTATTTAGGTTTAAGCGCATAATTCCATTCTATATATTATTTATAATTATTTCTATATGAGTAAATGCGATTATATATATATATATATATCAGCAACATATATTTCCGTTAATCAAATCCGTTTTAAAGCCGGTCCACATACAATCCATCTTAAACAAAACATTTATGCTTAGAGACCGGAAAAATTTGCGGTTTCATTTCGCGATAGGCTAGAATCCAAGTGCGTGTAACTTCTCACCGCTTCAGTGATTGGAACACAAGTTTGCCTGAAGGACTGTGAGCCAATGAATGACCCCTCGACGCAAGAAGTACCGAATCACAAGCATCCCAGTTTAGCAGGTGTCACGAGCCAGTAGCCAATGAGCTGGTGTGATTTTCCCCGAGTGCATAGATGATCGTGGAGTCTATCCTAGAGGTCATGGAAACCACGAATTTTTCCGGTCCCTATTTATACTTCGGTGGTTCGATTACCATGCAGGATGTTCTGTTCATCTTTATGTAGGATCTGAAGAGAAGCGGTGGCTCTGATTGGTGGGCGTGGCCCTCGGCGGTCCAGCAGTCGCCCGGCGAGGGGTGACTGACACAGGGGCGGGGGGGACCGCTGACCGCTGACCCCTCCTTCCCCCATCCCCCCCACAAGGGGGGGGGGGGATGTCTGTTCGTGGCGGTAATTTGTCATGATAAGGCAGCGTGCCCCCGCGGGGTAATTGGCACTTGTCACACATAACCATAACCGCATTCCTACCACCACCACCACCCCGCACCCCCTCGGACAGATTTCCTGTCGCGCGAGTTGAACAGCCTCCAGCGGGGAGAGTGCATGTCGTCCCGCCGTCAGCATCTGCTCTCGACTGCTCGCCGGACCCTCCACAGGTGTCGCACACGAGTTCGTGCCTTCACAATGGACTACCTCCTGCTTCAAACCTCACCCGAATACATTCATGATTAATACCTAGGGACCGGAAAAAATTCGCGGGTTCAATGACCTCTAGGATGAACTTTATAGTTCCACGTACGCTCGGTCAATTGTCACCCTCCCATTGGCTGCTGTCTTGTGAAGGTGTCCCAACGTAGCGGCCTGTGATTCGATACAGCTTCAGTTGAGGTTTTCTCACTGGCCCAGAGTCGTCCAAGTGAGTTGTGAGCCAATAGCAGAGGCAGCACTGAGGTATAACTATTTGAATTTCAGGCTGTCGTGAAATGAATCGCGAATTTTTCCGGTCTCTGTTAATACCGTAGGGACTGGGAAAAAAACTCGTGGTTTCGATGACCTCTAAGGATATACTCCACGATCCTCTTATGTACGAGGGGAAAATTACACCAGCCTCATTGGCTACTGATTCGCGACACCTGCTAATCTGGGATGCTTGTGATTCGATACTTCTTACGTCGAGGGTCATTCATTGGCTCACAGTCCTTCAGGCAAACTATGTTCCAATCACTGAAGCGTGCGATAAGTTCTGCGCACTTGGATTCTAGCCTATCGCGAAACGAAACAGCGAATTTTTACCGGCCTCTATTAATAAATACGTGACTGCGAAACAAGTATCAAAACTTTCATATATATATATATATATATATCATTAGGATAAGATTAGTAGGAAGCATAATAGAATAGAATAAGAAGAAAGTATGAAGAGTAAAAATTTTTTACGGAGAATAAATTTAAAAAAAAGTAAAAAAAAAACAAGTGTAATTTTAAAGCGCACTTAATAAGTCTCCGTCAAACATATCGTAAAGTAATAATGTTTGCAGGTTTTCACGGCCAGTGTCTGAAGTAGCCTGGCTTCTTGGTTGTAGCCGCGTCCCTTGGGCGAATAATTCACCGACGTTTCGGGTCGACATTGCAGTCGCCATCATCAGGGAGCAGTTAGTTACCTTACCGGTAGGTGACTTCTCCCTGATGATGGCGACTGCAATGTCGACCCGAAACGTCGGTGAAAATATTCGCCGAGGACGCGGCTGCAACCCAGAAGCCAAGCTACGTCATATCGTCCAGTGTCGCGCGCGCACTCTACGCTTCCGTCGCCCGCAGAGAACCAGGCGAGCAGACGCGGTAACGTAACTCTCGTTATGTCCTCGCGAGGTGTGTTTGTTCGGAACACGTAACTCACTCATCAAGCGTTCATCTCAGGGATTTGCGAATACGAAAGCGGTTGCTGCGAAAAGGAAGAAGGCTGTCCCACTTTTCCCGCGAGGCAGTTTGCACTGCCTGATAACATTGTCTGTTCGCGAGTTCTCTAGCGGCTGTTTGTTCAGCCAGGCACATTGTAACAACAAGTAGCTGGGACCGGGACGCAGTGTTGTGGCGACAACTTGGTTTTGCGAAACCCCAGCCAGTTTCATTTCCAACGCGGTTGCATATAAAATTGTTACTGAAACAGGATGTAGCGGACAAGTAAACTCTTTATGAATTGTAGTGTAACCGGAAAAATTCGCGGTTTAATCTCGCGATAGGCTAGAATCCAAGTGCGTGTAACTTATCGCCGCTTCAGTGATTGGAACACAGTTTGCCTGAAGGACTGTGAGCCAATGAATGACCCTCAACGTAATAAGTATCGAATCACAAGCATCCCAGTTTATCAGGTGACACGAGTCAGTAGCCAATGAGCTGGTGTAATTTTTCCGCTCTTATAGAGGATCGTAGAGTCTAGAATAGAGGTCATGGAAACCACGAATTTTTCCAGTCCCTAGTAAATAGCATAATTTTATATAATAAAGTATTGAAAAAAACATTTTCTTTTCGGTGCATATTTGTTCAGTAAGCCATTTTGTAATAAGAGATTAGTTGAGGTACGGCAATTTCACGGATTCATTTGGAAGTAAACCAGAACGCTAATCCCACAACCGTGAGTCAACAACGCTCAGCTAGGAGAGAAGTAAACGAATAAACTACTGCAGATTAAAGAGAATACAGTTCGCACTAAGGCATAGCCTATATGCCCATGTAATTGTTGATAGAGCGAACATAACGCTTTTAGTGTTACCCTGGCGCAATTTTGCAAAATTTTACTGTCGCTTGCAATTGGTGTATTGTATTCTTTTGTTAAGGGGCCCGCCTCGTCAGGGGTGTATGTGTGTTAGTGAGGTGTAAAAACTTAATCCGAAATCATAAGTACTTTTCGGCTTTCAGCGAATTCTTAAATGTTTTTCGTAAGCAGACCCCAAATCGCGTTGTTTTCCCAGAAGCTCTGCGCACCGCGTGTGTGCCCGGGGGTGGGCGGGGCATTAAGTCTGGCCTGAAACCCGAATTTTGCTTGAACCTCTTCATTGCCTGCAGAGAAAATGATTTTAAAAAATAATTTTGACCAGGGGAGACAGAGGGGTCAAAGGGAAATATTGGTCAGTGGTAGGGGGACAGATGGGACAGAAGGGACAGAATGGACAGAAGGGACAGAGGGGACAGATGGGACAGAAGGGACAGAGTGGCCAGAAGGGACAGTGGGGACAGAATGGACAGAAGGGGCAGTGGGGACAGTAGGGACAGTAGGGACAGAGAGGTGAGGGGGGACTGAGGGGTCAGAGAGGTCGCGGCGGGCAGGCGGCTGCAGATAGCATCGCCGAGGAGCGCCCGGGCCAGACGGTCTGCGGGCCCGCGCTGGCGGGCAACAACCGGCCAACCGCCGCGGTCAGTAGGGGCCACCGCCCCGAGCTACAGCCCGGTACTCTCGCCCACACGGCCACCCGCCAGCCTCGCTCTGCCCCGAGCAACACCTCTGGCTTGCTACCGCCAGCTGTATCACGGCGACCCAGTTCCAACACCGCCTGCTCGCTACTGTGCAGTCTTCCGTCCTTGTGCACACAGTGGGGTACATATTGCCAGGAAAGCAGGGTTGAAAAAAAAAACAGTTCAATGACCTCCAGGCTAGACTCCACGATCCTGTGCACTCGGGAAAACGTCGCCTGTACATTGGCTGCTGACTTGTGAGGCGTCTCAATTGGGAGACTCGTGATTCGATACTGCTTTGACTGAGGATCTATAGTTGGCCCACAGTCCTCCAGGTCAACAGTGAAACCAATGGCAGAAGTTGCATAAAAGGTACAATTAATTGCATTTAAGCGTATCGCGAAATGAACCCGCTAATTTTTCCGGTCTCTAGGTATGACTGTTTGCATGTTAGACAATCGCTAAGTGAACGCGCGGATTTTGCAGGTCTCTAGTGATAATACACCATTGAGACATCCTGTATCGTGATTCTGCCATCGTTGTTCGCACCGGGCCGTGATGGCGTCGCGTCTTCATCAGTCGTCGGGGATCTCCGGCGAGGAGCGCGAGTGTCCCCCGGACAGCTCGTGACGAGGGGGGACGGCGTGCTGTCTGGAGGCCGGGCAGGCGCTGAATACCGATGCGGGTATTTGCATCGCCCGGGTCGTCCCGGCATGCGCAATGCCCCGCGCCTCCTGCCGCCACGGGGACACCTGCTGGCCCGCTTCCCGCCCTTCTGGCTGTCGGCTGGGACCTCCGGGCGGGGGACACTCAGAGGTAGAGACCTCATTTCACGACAGCCCGAAATTCAAATAGTTATACCTCAGTGCTGCCTCTGCTATTGGCTCACAACTCACCTGGACGACTCTGGGGCCAGTGAGAAACTCTCAACCGAAGCTGTGTCGAATCACAGGCCACTACGTTGGGACACCTTCACAAGACAGCAGCCAATGAGAGGGTGACATTTTACCCGAGTGTACTCAGAACTATAAAGTTCATCCTAGAGGTCATTGAACCCGCGAATTTTTCCGGTCTCTAGTGATGGGTAGAAACCGGAAATATTCGCAGTTTCATCTAGCGATAGTCTGAAATTCATAAACGTATACCTTTAAGCTTCTCTCGCCATTGGCCCACTGTTCGTCTGGGCGACTCTGGGCCAGTGAGAAACCCTCAAACCAAAGAAGTAACGAATCACGGGCAAACTAGTTGAGACGACCCACTAGTCAATAGCCAACGAACTGGCGTTATTTGCCCGAGTATACAGAGGTCTGTGTAGACTATTCTGAAGGTCATCGAAACCTTGAATTTTTCAGGTCCCTAGTGATAGGTAGGGACAGGAAAAATTCGTGGTTTCGATGACCTCTAGGATAGACTCCACGATCCTCTATGCACTCGGGAAAAATTACACCAGCTCATTGGCTACTGACTCGTGACACCTGCTAAACTGGAATGCTTGTGATTAGATACTTCTTACGTTGAGGGTCATTCATTTGCTCACAGTCCTTCAGGAAAACTGTGTTCCAATCACTGAAGCGGCGATAAGTCACACGCACTTGGATTCTAGCCTTATCGCGAAATGAAACCGCGAATTTTTTCCGGTCTCTAGACGTGTCCCAAGCACAGACGAGACGCCAGGGCATAGAGGTTTGCAGTCCGGCGTGCGGCCGGGTGCAGGTGTTCTCCTTGGAGACTGCGGCTCAGAGTCCGGCTGAAAGGAGCGGTGGAGCTCTCAGAAGTGGGGACCCCACACTTGAGTCAGTGTTAGCTCGAGGAGGTCCCAGCTCGACCTTTGTAGGTACAAGGGAAGCCTCTCAGCGCCTGTAATTTACTGCGGATGTAATTCCCTGGGGAAGTAAAGCGGGGACTTGGCGTCCTGGAATGCAAGTCGTCCCTTCCCTGGAGGTGTACTACATTCCAGCTGGAGTGTTTTCTGGAGGAAGGGTTGGCCCGCGGCACGGGTGAGTGAAGGGCTGTGTTGTCTGGCGGTCGATGACCAGGTATCACATACTGGCTGCATTGGCTGCGTTTGCTACAGCCGTGTTTTCAGAAAGTGACCAACCATTAAATTATATTGTTTATGCTTTTATCCTTTTTGATGCAAGTCAACAAAACTTAGTTACCATTCAGTTGGCAAATGCTTAATTTTTTTTATTTTTGACGTGATAACGTCTTATAAAAGATCGGTGAACGCCGGGTGCACGCACGAAATATTGTCACGTTCCGCCTGAGCCGAGCGTGCAAGAACCGGCCAACCACCGTGCGAGAAAATCTTCTATAATTAGGGACCGGAAAATTTCGCGGGTTCAATGACCTCTAGGATGAACTTTATAGTTCTACGTACACTCGGTCAAATGTCACCCTCTCATTGGCTGCTGTCTTGTGAAGGTGTCCCGACGTAGTGGCCTGTGATTCGACACAGCTTCGGTTGAGTGTTTCTCACTGGTCCAGAGTCATCCAGGTGAGTTGTGAGCCAATAGCAGAGGCAGCAATGAGGTATAACTATTTGAATTTCAGGCTGTCGTGAAATGAATCCGCGAATTTTTCCGGCCTCTAGTTATTTTAAAGCAAGTTTCCGTGATTTCACGAGCTAAACATATCGGTACTCTTTACTGTACATTTGCTAAAAATATATATATATATATTAATAATTTTTAATTAATCTTGCTAGGCATTGGTATTATATATTTAGTTATAAAACACTACTACGTATGATTCTAGTTCTGTTTGGTGTATCAAATTTATAACTCACGCTCCAATAAAATAATATAAGCTAGCATACCTATATGGTGTTTATCTTTATTTATAGCTGTGAAACCAATCCTTAACCTACCTAGGCGCATAAAACATTTTTAATTCAAATACCAAGTTTTAGCTACCACTGTATCAACAGTATCCAGCCTCTTCTTACACACCAGCCATTCTTATCACGCACCTGCGACATCTCCGGACAGCACAGGTAGCGTCTTGCATTAGTGACGAGAATATGAATACAATAATAGAATCAATTATAATCTATTTTTTTTAACTTATTTAAACTTTCTACTTTGTAATTGTGAACGAATATCATTGAAATATATTTCGTTGTAAGATGTGGTTACTATAGAGGATTTTCCTATGTGATTTTAATAATTTTTACAAATTATTTCATTTTTTTTTTTAATTTCAAGCTCTGGTAGCAAAGAACAAGACGCAGGAATACTTTAAACTAAAGTACAAACTAAATTTATAATAATAGCAATTTTACTAGTCTCAATTGAAAAATAAAACGAAAAGAGATAGGACTTCGTCCTATAAGAATAAGAATAATATAAGAATAATATAAGATAATATAAGAATATATAATATAATAATATAATAATATAATATAATAATATAATATAATAATATAATAATATAATATAATATATAATATAATAATATAAGAATAATCGTCCTATAAGAATAACAGTAAAAAATTTACAAAATTTTTTTTTTTTTTGAGAATGTGGTAGGACGATGAAACATTGATAAAGAAGTCCGGAATTCCAACTCATATAATTATTTATCTGATCTCTAAGGTAACCAAGTTTTGAAAAAGTAGGCACATCAATCGTTAATAGAGGACCAAACTACCTAAAGAATGAACCGGTGGAATAGCAGTATCTCTACTAATAATTGGAAATGTTGAGTGTTGAGTTTTCGTTGAGAAAAAAAAAAGTGCCTTAAATACATGTTTACTGGTATGGTTGGATAAGGTGTTTGTAAGATAGTGTGTTATCTTTAGGGACTGGAAAAATTCGCGGTTTCAATGACCACTAGGATAGACTCCACGATTCTCTATGTACTCGGGCAACTATCACCTGGTCATTGGCTACCGACTCGGGACACCTGTTTACTGCGATTCTTATGATTCGATACTTCTTTTGTTGAGTGTTTGCCATTGGCTCAGAGTCCTTCGGGTAAATTGCGGTCCAATCACTGACGCAGCATTAAGCTAAACGAGTTTGGTTTTCCAGCCTGTCTCGAAAGGAATCCGCGAATTTTTCCGGTCTCTAGTTATCCTGAGGCGAAGCACAGCCACTGGGGCCAGAGGCTACCGGGACGGAACAAGGGGTACCGCAGCCTTGTTTAAGGCCCGTGCGCACCCATGCCGGAGCGCGACCAGGGTCTCCACAAGGAAAAAATATTTCGTACTAACTTAGGCGAGAAAAAAGTACTAGATTAGAAAAAAAGTACTAAATTATAATTTGTTATGGTTTTTAACAATTTAGGAAGTTATTATGACATTGCAATGCTCAAACTTAAATATCACACCACACACCCATACATTCCATAGTTTTTTTAAAAATAATTACCTACGCTTAATAATAAAACATATTGGAGTTACAATAATATTATTATATTAAAGAAAAATGTACTAGATCTGTACTAAAGCACTAATAAAGTTATAAAAGTACTAGATCTAGTAGGAAAGTACTAACTGTGGAGACCCTGAGCGCGACGCCAGGTCTCCGGCAGACAGGCGACAGACCACGCCCCCTGCTCACGACTCCAGCGCGCACCGCGGCGTGAATTGAAACCGTGAATTATCAGCGGGAGGGGGCGAGTCGCCTTCCCCCTCCACACACTCCCCTCCCCCCACCTTCTGTACTCACTCCCCTCATCATTGCACGGCGCTGCTGCAGATGTCTGGGAATCTTAGTCATGTCATAATAATAAACAACAGTTACGTTATTGTTAAGGCTTATATAATACATTCAGAAATTTTAAAAGTCACCAGCATAGTATTCATTTACAGTATTATTACAGATGTACTCATTTCCAAAAAAAAAAAAAAAATACAAAACGCCAATGTGAAAATCAAACGATACAAAATTATAATGGCCTAAAAATCATTGGAACTAAGCTGCCGTATTTCGGTTCCTTCTCTTCATCTTAAAAGTAGATTTACAGTTGAAAAAAAAAAACAGTACCGTAGAACATTTGCTACAAGTGCGTAGATAGGATTTTTTTAAAAAATAAGGGGAGTAGTCCCTATTTCGTTTTAAGGTAATTAATGTACCTAAAAGGAGAAGTGACCCTTTTGTTATAACGTTTTTTTTTTTTTTAACAGACTGATGAGCTGTCCAATAAATGATGAGCTTTTGAGCATATTAAGCTTAGATTGCAATGTGTAAGTAAGTGAGTGTGTAGCATTGCAGGACAGTGCCTTCCCCAATTTTTCTTTAAGTTTTTATGAATAATATGTTTTAACAGTAATACAGTATGTAAGTTGTTTAGATAATTTTCAGGCATCATAACCTAACTGAGGTACATGTGATAAATCATTGAAACTTACAATGAATCTTTTCAAATAACTTTGATGATAATATTTTACCGTTTATAATTGTTTTCCATGTTAATATTTATGTTTGCTTATGTTTTATTAATGTACTCTCTCAATTAATTACCGTTTCTAATATTTTTGTATTGTTTAAGCCTATTTGCTTTATTATGAAACAGCCATGTAACTGTAAATTTACTGAATTCTACCTAAATAATTACGGTTTTATGTGTTTTAAAATGGTTTTTAAGCTTTAAATATTTTGTTTATATGCGCAAATGCACTGTAACGTCTTTTTCGTTTGTAATTTTGTCCGTGGGATGTTAAAATTATGTGAGCCAATTGCGTGGCAGTTAGAGCGAGAAAGAAAGGCGTGCGCGTGACGCCGAGGTGATAAATCGATAATGATGCATCCGGTGTAAGACAGAGACAGAGCAACTAGCGCGAGAAAATATTCTGGGAGTCCCCGATTTTGAGGTGGATTTGATAAGAGACAGATCAAGGTAAGCCCCGGGTTATGTGTGTACAGGGTTTTTTCATGCATTGTAATTGGTTCTGTGATTGGCTGGTGTTGGAGGGAGTGTTTGATACTGTGTTGTGATTGGCCGAAAGTTACGTCATGGTGCAATCCTTGGTCTCTCGTGAGACCAGTGTGTCGTTTTGGTTTTACAGTCATCTACTGAACAGCGACTGAGTAGGTGGCTCAAAACCTTATTATTATGAAGTATTAAAGAGTAAATTTCGCGGCTGTGGTCTGAGCGTCACCGGTTTATAAACAACCTTATTTTCGTTTTTTTGGACACAATTAGAATTTAGTGACTACAGTCGTCGGTAATCGCCCAAAACAGTACTTAGTAAAATTCGTCACTGTTTCCGGGGACATTGTCCTTCGGCATTGTACCGAAAAGTTGAATGCAACTGCGGGACTTAACTTCGAACTGTTTTTAATATTCAATTTTCGGCCAGTCAGCGGGTGATTCAAATTAATGAAGCTTATTTGTTGTGTTAAAGGAAAATACTGCTTCAACTTGTAAATGTTGTGGTCGCAAGATGGCGGAAAATGTCTCATGAATCCGTAAGGTACAAGTAAATAAACAGTAAAAAACATTTTGTGTACGAGAGACATAATTGAAATTCAACAATCGCCCATAACTAATATTCTGAGGGAAATATAACCTCACTTTTTCAGCATCCGAGTATGCGAGCGTATCCTGTGAGTTACCCTTCAAAGACCAAAACGTGAAATATCTGAGCTAGTCCGGCGGTCTTTGGAGTGTAACAAGTGCTTTCTCTCTCTTTCTAACACACGCCGACTGCCGTTAGCGCTATCCTTGTTTATTTGTGACCTGTTGCCATTTATCACAAGAATTTAAAATGGTATTTTTTGGGACAAAGCGTTTTTGCATATTGTACAGCATCGAAATACGCATTAGGCGCTATATATTGTACATAATTGATAGCATTTTAAGGGGCCGAAAAAAATAAAAAAATCACATTCCCACTGGGAACTGTATTAAAGTATTCCAAAATGTATCACATAAAAATTTACCTACAGGTGTATTTAATTCCGATTTTTATCGGTTATAATTTCATATTTTAGGACGCCACCGAATAAATCTCAAGCCAAAAACGCTTCATGTTATATATATATATATATATGTGTGTATATATATACACACATACACACACATATACATACACACACACTTATATATATACATCCTAAAATGCATTCCCTCAGAAATCGACACATCAAAAAGTTGTTCAGCGGTAAAGGTTTTTTGCTATTAAAGTTAAATGGGGATCGAAAGAGTGAAAGTTGTCACGATGAATGGAATTTGTTTTTAAAAGCAGCACCATCTCAATTGCCCCTACAGTTTTCGTGTTCATAGCTGTGAAGACGCGTCTTATCAGCACAAGAGGCGCTGTTATAGAGGCTCGCTCTCTAACTGCTGTCGTAAGATGAAACATGGCTGTGTGTTTGGAGAAGTGAGGTTCTGTCCTGCAAGAAAGTTCAAAGATAAAGGCTTCCTTAGTTCAGCTGTTTCCTTCGACACTTATTTCTGAATACCAACCTTCCAGTTAGTGCCGTGTCTCACGACGCGTTGTGTACAGTGACTCGTTATAGTTACAATTTTGAATTTTATTTATTTATTCACTTATGAGATACTATACTCTGCATTTGTGTGGATTACATAAATATGAACTACGAAAGGTGGAACACCGAAAAGAAACTACATTGGTAGGCTTCAAGGGTATGTGTTGAAAGTATGAGTATTTTTCGAAAACCACGAGTGTTAACAATGCAGTTAAGGAAGCTTTGATCAACTTTGGTCAACAGTAGCGATAGTGATTAATAGGTATGTGTTATTATTAATTTCTTTTTCAATTTCACTTTACAATAATCGTACCAATTCTTAGCAATGAATGCGTATGAAAGGTTTATTTCTGTAAGTTAGAGTTTAAAAAAAAAGTGGCAATTTATTACAAAGTTATAAGCGTAATAGTATGAACTATTATAAATAAATATATGAGTTCTTGAAATGCTTCTTGTGTAATCATCTCCTGAAATTCTTAATGTATTAGATATATGCCAACAGTGCGTGCCACTACCAGTTTACTGCAATCTAAGGGTGAAACAGTGTATAAATAGGGACTGGAAAAATTCGTGGTTTCGATGACCTCTAGTCTAGACTCTACGATCCTCTATATGCGCGGAAAAATTACACCAGCTCATTGGCTACTGACTCGTGGCACCTGCTAACTGGGATGATTGTGATTAGATACTTCTTACGTCGAGGGTCATTCATTGGCTCACAGTCCTTCAGGCAAACTGTGTTCCAATCACTGAAGCGGCGATAAGTTACGCGCACTTGGATTCTAGCCTATCGCGAAATGAAACGCGAATTTTTCTGGTCTCTATGTATAAAAGGTTTCGTTAATGGACCAGCAGTTTATTAAACCCAAAGTGTCTCCCGGCAAACATTGAAGTGAAGCCACCACCGCCCCGAGGGGATCTAGGGTGTCCACAGTCAGTACTTTCCTACTGGATCTAGTACTGTTAGTGGTCTAGTACATTTACGCTCAGATCTAGTACTTTTTTCTTTAATATAATAATATTACAGTAACTCCAATATTTTTTTATTATTAAGCGTAATTATTTTTTAAAACTATGGAGTGTGTGTGTGTGGTGTGATATCGAGTATTGCTATGTCATAATAACTTCCTAAATTGTTGAAACAAAAAAAAATTATAATTTAGTACTTTTTTTTATCTAGTACATTTTTCTCGCCTAAGTTGGTACGAAATATTTTTTTCCTTGTGGACAGCCTGGGGGGGGGGGGAACCCGGCTGGTGACGTCATGCCCGGCGGCGGGGCAGCGCGCGAGGTCGCGACTACCTTGAATGCACAGTCGGCGGGGGCAGTTGGGGCAGCAGCGCCGTCAGCGTTCAGCGAGCCGCGCGCAAGGCGAGCCCGCGGCAGGGGCTTATCTGCGTCTCCCTGCACTTCTCTCCATTCACACCGCCAGGCCCTCCATTCACAGCGCGCCTCTCGTTCCACACGCTCGGAGAGTCAGATCAACATCTCGACAAACAGCGACCCACGTCAATCAACTATTTTTTTTTTTTTTACGTAATAACATCTTGTAAATCGATGGACGTCGGCTGCACGCACGAAAAAATTGTCACGTTCCGCCTGAGCCGAGCGTGCAAGAACCGGTTAGCCACCGTGCGAGAAAATCTTCTATAATATCAAACAGGTTAAGGCGGGCTTTTTAACTAATTGCTCGTTATTATATTTAAACTTATTATTTTAAATAAAATTTACAAAAAAACTAAATAATATTTGAAAATTAAAAATTATGCAATTTTTCATCAATGTTTTCTTATGACGTTATCACGTAAAATTATCGTTCGTAAACCGAATTTACAGTCAACCCCCCCCCCTTTTTTTTTTAAGAAATAAGAATGCCACCAATTAAATCTCTTTAAAAAAAAATTCCAAAATTTCTTCTGCCAAGTAATAAGTGTTTCTTCTTCTCCTCTAAACGAGCTTTTAAATGCGCCAAAGCCCAAGTTGCTGCATCGCGACTGTACTGTGTTCAGCCGAACGGACTTGGGAGGGTTGTGTTGGATTTGTTTCGGAATCCAGAGTTCGAGCGAGCATCACATTTTTGTTAGGCTCTGACGACATATATTCCATATAAAAATTGATACTGTGTAAGGCAAGCCTAGTACACACTGGAATATAATGCGTTTATAATTTATATGTGAAATTGTGTTCTCATTTATGGTTTGTAGTTATAAATGTAGACTCTGTTGGTTACTTTATTTTCTTGACATTGCCATTTACTAAGGGATGTTCCTGTAGATTTATTCCGATAGCTTTCTTGCTTTTGTTGCTGGTCGCAAATTTTCTAACAAGATATTTGCTAATCTCGAGATGTAAAAGACCACGCAAGTGATAGCAATTATTAACATTTGCATGGCTTTTACAGCTATTGATAATGTTTAGTAAATATGCGTTTAGAAAATCTGTGGCATAAAATGACATTCAGAGAGCTATCGTAATAAATTTACAGGAAAAGACCTCAAAAATTGTTAGTGACCAGAGAATGACATAACCAACATGGCGTATAATACCGACACTTAAATATAGCTATAATTTATTATTTTTTAATTTCGACTGTTCTTTGAAATAACAGCAAAGCAAATTTGCCAGTCCCACATTAATCGACGATTAACTGTTCTCTCTATTGCAGCAGCCATAAAATACCAAAAACATTTACTGTAAAAGGTCTGTCTGATCCACTTCGTCCCTTCTTGCTCCATACCCAAGTACCGAGACCGTGTCGAAGAGCGACGCCATTATGGCGACGCAGACGCGCGCCTCGCTGCCGATGTCGTCCCGCGCTCCAACCCAGTCGCAGGCTGGTCCTGATTGGCTAATGCACAGCCGGATTGATAAAGTGGCAGCGCGGCCCGGGTCCTTATCAAACAGGTGGTCGGTCGAGTCACTCTCTTATCGCCCACGTGCTACCGTCACTTGGCACGTGTCGCAGCCGGTGCACGTTGCTTGCACGTGTCTGCAGCCAGCTCGCTGACCCGCGATGGTGCCATCAGGCTAGGCGAGCAAACAGGCAATCCTCTATGGCAGCGATTCCCAAACGGTGGTTCGCGACCCGATCCTAAAACTATCAGAAACCATCGAATAAACCATCAGAAAAGATAAGAAAAATCGAAACAAATCGAATTGTGTGCAAACACATATCTATTGTTAAATAAATTAATGTTTTTTGCTACAAATTGTTTATAAATAATAAATCGGTATATTAAAAAAAGCACATACATATGCAATATTTTATGGTCAATTATAAAGTTATACACAAGGAAGGGATACGATAAACATAAGGTTTTCTTACTCCACCATGGACCGATAGACCATGGAGGTATTCCTATAAGTAGAGACCGGAAAAATTCGCGATTTCAATGACCTATAGGATAGACTCCATGATCCTCTATGCACGCGAGAAAATTACACCAGCTCATTGGCTACTGACTCGTGACACCTGTTAACTGGGATGCTCGTGGTTCGATACTTCTTTTGTTAAAGGTTTTTCATTGGCCGAGTATCATTCAGATAATCTGTGGCCCAATCACTGATGTAGTAAAGAGGCCAACATTTTTGGATTCTAGACTTTCACGAAATGAATCCGCGAATTTTTCCGGTCTCTACCTAAAAGGAAAGGTGTGTCGCCAGCTGAAAAAGTTTGGGAAACACTCCCCTACGGCAATGCGGCGGCCAATCAGAGCTTCGCGCCACAGCACCAGTTTCCAGCCCCTTCACTGCCTTCAGTCCTTCAGACGTAATTAAAAGTTAGCATGCGTGTGGAAATACTGCCTCGTTTTGTCCACGCCTGCAGAGGAAGCAGTGTTCGACACGGGTGTAGTTCAATTATAATTTTTTTTGGGGGGGGGGGGGAAGGGACCCCCCGTTCACTGGAGTAAAGAAGGCCTTCACTGTGGAGGTAATCCGTAACTGTGAAACGGGAATGATAAACTAAACGTCTTGAATGTGTACTGTTTCCGCTTGTTGCGCGCGTACGAGCGTAGACTGCCTGGTGAGAGATGACTACGTGTTTGTCTGTTGTCTCTCCCGCTGCGAATCCTACACGTGTTTCAGCCCTCGCTCGACCGGAGTTGCTTCATTGGCCTCCAGAGATTCTCTCCTGCAATTAGCTACTAGTAGGAACCGGAAAAATACGCGGGTTCAATGACCTCTAGGATGAACTTTATAGTTCTACGTACACTCGGTCAAATGTCACCCTCTCATTGGCTGCTGTCTTGTCAAGGTGTCCCAACGTAGCGGCCTGTGATTCGACACAGCTTCGGTTGAGAGTTTCTCACTGGCCCAGAGTCGTCCAGGTGAGTTGTGAGCCGATAGCAGAGGCAGCACTGAGGTATAACTATTTGAATTTCAGGCTGTCGTGAAATGAATCCGCGAATTTTTCCGGTCTCTAGCTACTAGCCATGTCAAAAATACTTGTCTCAGTCACAAGGCAAGTGTGAGGGTTAGGGTTGACTGTTTCGCAAAATAATTCAGCGATAATACCAGTGCTTCAGGTGTCTGGGAGAAGGCCTGGGCAGTAGAGGCGACTCCAACGCCCTGCTATCGTCTGGCGTCGGAAAAAACGGGTAGCTGTCTGATAAAGTCGGTTTACGGACAATAATTTTACGTGATAGCGTCATAAGAAAACATCGATGAAAAATTGCATTTTTTTTTTTTTTTAATTTTCAAATATTATTTACAGTTTTTGCAAATTTAATTTAAATAATTTGTTTAAAAATATAATCACGAAACAATTAGTTCAAAAGCCCGGCCTTAACCTGTTTGTTTTATTATAGAAGATTTTTCTCGCACGGTGGTTGGCCGGTTCTTGCACGCTCGGCTCGGGCGGAACGTGACAATGAGTTATGCTTTTTTCGTGCGTGCAGCCGGCGTTCATCGATTTATAAGACGTCATCACGTCAAAAAAAAGTGTCGTTAAGGCCCCCCAGAAGAAAATTCGTTTTTTTTTTATAACTGTTCAAGATATCCGAGTGGAAAGATGTAAGAATGCGTTAGGTTGGACGAGTGTATATTTAGGAGAGAGAAGAACTGTGCACGTGGTGCTGGCGAGGGCTGTGTCTGGTCGCGCCTCGTCTCTCGGCGCGGCGACCTTGCCCCGGTTGTGAGTCCCTGGGGCTCGTCCAGGGACTACCACCCGGCCGTCTCTTCTTCCTCGCCCGCCCGTCGCGAGCTCCCGGCTGCTCGTTCGCCGGTCGGAACAAATAACTTTAACCGACAAGTGTTTCAAATGCTATTATTGCAAGTGCTCTATCGCTCCCTGATTCCCCCCCCCCCTTTCAACTCTTCTTCCTCCTCCTCCTCCCGGGACGTCCAGGCAAACAACATGGCGGCACTAAACAGACGTTACATCTTCATAATTAATTTATCACTAAGTCGTAGCTATTTATTTAAACTCTGGTTTTTGGAAAAAACGGCCAATACTGTACATCGCGGAACAACATACCTGTATATTGTGAATAATACCGTGGCGCAAATTATATATATATATATATATATATATATATATATATATATATACTGCGTTTGTTCAGCACGAAACAAGGGAAATTTAGAGTGAAGTTTCCTGCTGTATCCCTTTAATTATTCTATATATCCACACGTGTACATTTGGGCTAGAGGAAAATGTTGTGCAGTTCACACAATGAAAATTTTGCAAGATTAAATGTTACACAATCACTTAAGTATTTTTGAAGTGATAACGTGTTATAAATCAATTAACGCCGGCTGCACGCACGAAAAAGGCTTGACTCATTGTCACGTTCCGCCTGAGCCGAGCGTGCAAGCGAGAGCGCGGAACAAGCGATAGGGAGGGCACGATCGGCTTGTGACGCATCTATCTCTCTTCCACTCCATCGGCCGATGCGTCCGAGTAGAAGAGAGACAGCGGCAGCACACAACCTACACGTGAACTGTTTTGTCAACTGTTTATAAAGTGTAGTGAAAAAAAGTTAATGTGGTTTGTATGCAATTATTCATCAATAGGGACCGGAAAAAGTCGCAGGTTCAATGATCTCTAGAATGAACTTTATAGTTCTACGTACACTCGGTCAAATGTCACCCTCTCATTGGCTGCTGTCTTGTGAGGCGTCCCAACGTAGCAGTCTGTGATTCGATAAAGCTTTGGTCGGGTTTTTCTCATTGGCCCAGAGTCATCCAGGTGAGTTGTGAGCCAATAGCAGAGGCAGCTCTGAGGTATAACTATTTGTATTTTAGCCTATCGCGAAATGAATCCGCGAATTTTTCCGGCCTCTATTCATCAATGTTTTGTTATGGTGTTATCATGTAAAATTATCGTCCGTAAACGGACTTTACAGACAAACCCCATCCTTTTTTTTTGTAATAGCCACGTGGTGAGTGAGCTGAGCCACTCTGCTGATGGTTCTGCGCGCCTTGGGGGGGGGGGGGGGGGGGTGTACGTGCTGTCGGCGAGGCCCCCGCTGCTGTCCCAGTCCGAGTGTCATCACTAGAGACCGGAAAAATTCCCGGATTCATTTCACGACAGCCTGAAATACAAATAGTTATACCTCAGTGCTGCCTCTGCTGTTGGCTCACAACTCACCTGGACGACTCTGGGCCAGTGAGGAAACACTCAACCGAAGTTGTGTCGAATCACAGGCCGCTACGTTGGGACACCTTCACAAGACAGCAGCCCCAATGAGAGGGTGACATTTCGACCGAGTGTACGTATAGAACTACAAAGTTCATCCTAGAGGTCATTGAACCCGCGAATTTTTTCCGGTCCCTATCTATTAGTAATGAAACGTTAAATTGCGTTCTTTAACTGCCTTGTACGCCATGCCGTCGCCGTCGGTCGCAGTGTCCGTGGAGACAGTTGTTTACACGGCTGTGACCCCACCTGCTCAGCCCACGTGGCACCGGCTCCCACGCCGCTCCATTGACCAATAGTCCTCGCCCACTCGCTGGAGGCCGCTGCGTGGGTCTGGCACGTGTCTCGCAGTCCCGGGCACGTGTCCTGGGCACGTGTCCCTAGCATCCCTACACTTAACAACACTGTGCGTTGAAGTTTTCATACCTGAGAATGACCGTGAAA
The DNA here is from genome assembly GCF_032445375.1 of Bacillus rossius redtenbacheri. Taxonomy (NCBI): domain Eukaryota; kingdom Metazoa; phylum Arthropoda; class Insecta; order Phasmatodea; family Bacillidae; genus Bacillus; species Bacillus rossius. The sequence goes on along the minus strand of NC_086337.1, from coordinate 56,209,332 downwards.
ACACCCGTTTCAGCCTTTTTTCCCCCGTTAAAAAAAAAAAAATACGTTATTGGTAGAGACCTGCAAAATTCGCGGATTCATTCGGTGATAGGCTAGAATTCAAACACATATACCTCTTGGATAATTTTGCTATTGGCTTGCTGTTCATCTGGACGAATCTCAACCAGTTATAAACCCTCAACCAAAGGAGGATCGAATCACAGACAAACCAGCTGAGTGAGACTTACAAGTCGGCAGCCAATGAACTTGCGTTATTTGCCCGAGTGTACAGGGGTATGTGCAGTCTATCCTGAAGGCCATCGAAACCGCGAATTTTGCAGGTCTCTAGTTATTGGCGAACCCATGGAACGAAACTTGCATTGGCACACGTGCTATTCTCAATCAGACACTTTCAAGAAATCTTGAGCGGTTTCCAAATGGGGCGTTAACACCCGGAGTTCTGGACGCCTGCACTGTTTGGTGACCTCGCTAGGCAGTCAAAAGTACTGAACGTTTATACTTTTTCGCTTACGAAATTAAAATACTTCAAAATTAATTCACAAATAACATAACTATAATAAATATAAAAAGGGGGGGGGGGGGCGAGTCTTTCAGTTGTTGCCAGTGATGTAGTATAAACATCTAACCTCGGAAACGAGCAAATTTATGTATTTTCATGTTGTTCAGGTTGCAAAAAAAAACTTGTAATACGAAAATCAGACACAGAATTTAACGTAGAATTCTTTCAAATAATGCCGAGCGTGATCAAATATATACGCAAATTTCTTGACGAGAATCACAGATAGTTTTCGCACCCGCCACTAGAATTCGTTGCCGGAGCAGCTAGTTCAATTACTGAATCATTTGATAAGTAGATCAAAATTTTAAACTATATAATGAAACGGATCCGATAAAAGAGAAAAAAAAGACTTAAAAAAATACTAAACCCCGTATAAGTATATGACCGTGTCCCAAACTAGTATGAAATCACGGATAAACAAAACAAAAATACTTGTCAGTCCCTAACCTCAATAAATATCAACGTTGTACTTAAGTTTCAATAGGCTGGGCTCCCTAACACACCCAACTATGTTAAAAAGGAAAAACACGTCACTACTTGCTACACACGTGGGATATCACCAAGGGTGGCCATGTCTCCATGATTACCCGCTAAGTGGGTGAAGCCTTGTTTCATCAGCTCATGGCCTGCGTCATGTCGGTTAGACGCTAAGACATTGGCTGAGGTACAGGATTTGCTTTATTGGAACAGTTTTAAGTGACAGTTAGGGACACCTGTATTTCGCGAATACATTTCGTGTCTAAGTACATCGCACAACACCGTAGTTTTTTTCTACTTCTAGTTATTGGCTGTGGTCGGCGAGAGGTGTTTTCCCGCACTTGACGGGGCCAATGGGAATGCGGTCACCGTACTGCTGCACGCACACGATTCGCCATTACTCTAAGAAAAAGCTACAGTGTTTTGTGACATACCTTGACACGAAATGTATTCGCGAAATACGGGTGTCCCTAGTGACAGTGTTTAACGTCAGAGATTCTAATCAATACTTACTGACCGTTATCAGAGGAGGTGAAGTTCAAGTCCCATAGAGGCCGTCTCGACAGGACGACCGTGAGTGTCTCATGGGTGGAGCTCCCAGTATCCTGGACGGCGCGGCACTGGCCAGGACCTCCCACGACGTGACGTCCTGAGACAGGAACCAGCTGCACGCGGCATACACAGTGCGTGCTTAGCCGCGGGAGTGCGTCACTGGACCAGTCTCCTCCCTTCTTCCCCCCTCCAACCTCCCCACTACACCTCTACATCGTGGCTGTCATTCAGGTGCATTCACAAACAAGTGCCGTCTTATTTCATTCAAATATTATATACAACGTTTCTGTTTAATCTCATAATACACTGAAAGAAATTTTTGCATATTTTACAAGGAAAATCCTTGGAAACCCTGTTGCCAAGGATATTACTTGTAAAACTACAAGGCAGAGCTTTGTACCATGTGCGATTTTGCAAGGCTCTGCCTTGTAGTTTTGCAAGAAATATCCTTGGCAACAGGGTTTCCAAGAATTTCCCTTGTAAAAGTACAATTTTTTTTTTTAGAGTGTAATGTTACAGTATAAAATTTATGGTCGAAATAAAATATTGGCTCTACTGCTAAGGTCCGTGCATGTGTTTGTATTTGGGTGCGGGGGGGGGGGGGGGGATAATATAAACTGGCATTTTCAAGGTTAAAGGATGCTGTTGGCTTAAAAATACTGTAAATATTACGTCTAGTAAAAAAATATGGCGGTTTACTTAATGCTAGTTGCAACTTGATCCTGTGGTTCTTCAGAGCGTAGCCGAGGCTGTTTTCTAAAAGGCAGGGATGTTTGATGTCAGTACACTGAAAGAAATTTTTGTATATTTTACAAGGAAAATCCTTGGAAACCCTGTTGCCAAGGATATTACATGTAAAACTACAAGGCAGAGCTTTGTACGATGTGCGATTTTGCAAGGCTCTGCCTTGTAGTTTTGCAAGAAATATCCTTGGCAACATGGTTTCCAAGAATTTCCCTTGTAAAAGTACAAATTTTTTTTTAGAGTGTACGTCACGGTTATGGCAAAGACTGTTTTCCACCCTAATTGTTCTTCCATTCCAAGTTGTGACGTTTATTTTTGGACAGGAAAAAAAAGGCTTAAACGGGTGTTTTCACGGTCATTTTTAGGTATGAAAAATTCAACACACGGTGTTGTAAGTGGCATAGCGACGCTCAGGGAGCCTTTGTCTTTATGAGATGATAGCGTCACCGCTACAAGTGAACAATGTTTAAAATATTTTGACTACTAATTTTTTTTTTTCTGAATTTCTTGTACTGCGTTTGAAATATGTTTAATTGAATTATGTTCTACAGCCACCGCGAAATTTGTCGCTGTCGCAAAATTATTTCATGGAAAAAATTGTGGGTATAAACTCGTCTCTGAAGTATGTGAAAAATAAAGTTGTTATACACAATTATTTCAATGAAATAATTTTGCGAAAGAGAAAAAAAATGCATAGTGATTACAGAATATATTTAATTAAACATAATTCAGACTCAGAGTTTCATATTAAATACGTTGTCTATAATTTACAATAAAATTTTTGTTTAGGTACAACTTGCTGTATACATAACAGAGATGGGAAGCACTTTAGACCATAAGTAATATAAAGTTTTTCAATTTATTTTGTAGTGATGAACTTGTAGCCGAATTTCGTCGGTCGAAAACAAACTCATACATGCGAGAAATCAAGGGTGGCATACTGCATTGCCTAGTCATGGGTAAAACTTATAAATTTATTTTGGCAGGAGCCGGGGAACCAGTCAGTATGTGTGTATTAATTGGCTACTTTGCAGCGACAGAGCGTTTTATCATGCTATCTCGGCGTCGTTATGCAGTATTTGTCGATGCTCACAATTTTGACGTCTCACAACGCTGATACGTTAAATGTTAAAAAATTATACAAGTCGATGCGTCAACTGTTTTCTTTGCATTTCTGTTTATGTAGTAAAGAACAGATTTCATTTCGTTGTACTGTAGCCATGCTTTCCTTTTTGTTTCAGGTACGTGGTGTTAGTTACTTCCAGCCTATAGTGAGTACGTGTTTATTTATTTATTTAAATTTGTTACATGCCCACCGACAGTCTTCAGACTTTAGAGGTGGGCACGACACAAAACAGGTGGTACGACACAAAACAAGTAAAAACAAACACTATCACAATAAATAGAGACAGCACAGGATATTCACAAAACATGAAAACAGAAAAGACATAATTATTACCTAAAGGACAAGATAACATGACACATTACCTAGCGAAAAATTAATTACATAATTATATAGCCTCAGTGAATACATTTACTATACACAAAATATACAGAAAAATGGATAATACAAGATATAACATGTGACTAGAGGACAAGTTAAGAGGATAAATATTTAAGTTACTTCAGTTTCATTTGTTTACAATCGCCCGCCAATATTCATTGCCTTCAGGTAGTGAAGGCTTCAGACAGGACAGTTACGGTATAATAATATATAGTTATTTTTATTAATGCTATAATAACGCAGTAAAATGTATAAAGGTGGTAAATCTCATACGCCAGTTTGTAATTATAGAAGCAATATTAATACATTTATACCACAGCGGACCTATTTTTTTTTCTGGCTGGCAGTTAACATTATCTTTAAAGTTTTTAGTTTGCAATTGCACACGTTTCTTAAAAAGATATTTATTAATTCTTATGGCTTAGTTTTCATATCGGTGTTTGTGTTAACCTGGCTGTACGTTAGTAACTATCAATGAATTAATTGTGCTATGTGAAGGCAGTCTGTAAAAATTTAATTATTTTGAGATAGTGTTTTCATCCATCAGTTCCTAGTCCTAATGACCTCTCTGGGGCTATAGCCACACAGTGCCACGCCAGAGGCTGTGGCCACACAGTACCAGGCCTGAGGCTGTAGCCGCACATTATCTCTCAGGCTGTGGCCACACAGTACCTCTCCTGAGGCTGTAGCCACACAGTGCCAGGCCTGAGGCTGTAGCCACACATTATCTCTCAGGCTGTGGCCACACAGTACCTCTCCTGAGGCTGTAGCCACACAGTACCTCTCCTGAGGCTGTAGCCACACAGTGCCAGGCCTGAGGCTGTAGCCACACAGTGCCAGGCCTGAGGCTGTAGCCACACATTATCTCTCAGGCTATGGCCACACAGTACCTCTTCTGAGGCTGTAGCCACACATTATCTCTCAGGCTATGGCCACACAGTACCTCTCCTGAGGCTGTAGCCACACAGTACCTCTCTCAGGCTGTGGCCACACAGTACCTCTCCTGAGGCTGTAGCCACACAGTACCTCTCTCAGGCTGTGGCCACACAGTACCTCTCCTGAGGCTGTAGCCACACAGTGCCAGGCCTGAGGCTGTAGCCACACATTATCTCTCAGGCTATGGCCACACAGTACCTCTCCTGAGGCTGTAGCCACACAGTACCTCTCTCAGGCTGTGGCCACACAGTACCTCTCCTGAGGCTGTAGCCACACAGTGCCAGGCCTGAGGCTGTAGCCACACATTATCTCTCAGGCTATGGCCACACAGTACCTCTCCTGAGGCTGTAGCCACACAGTACCTCTCTCAGGCTGTGGCCACACAGTACCTCTCCTAAGGCTGTAGCCACACAGTGCCAGGCCTGAGGCTGTAGCCACACATTATCTCTCAGGCTGTGGCCACACAGTACCTCTCCTGAGGCTGTAGCCACACAGTACCTCTCCTGAGGCTGTAGCCACACAGTGCCAGGCCTGAGGCTGTAGCCACACAGTGCCAGGCCTGAGGCTGTAGCCACACATTATCTCTCAGGCTATGGCCACACAGTACCTCTTCTGAGGCTGTAGCCACACATTATCTCTCAGGCTGTGGCCACACAGTACCTCTCCTGAGGCTGTAGCCACACAGTACCTCTCTCAGGCTGTGGCCACACAGAGTCTGGCCTGAGGCTGCGGCCACGCAGTACCTCTCCTGAGGCTGTAGCCACACAGTACACGGCCTGAGGCCACACAGTTGGCGCCGTCTCGCCCGCGACTGGTTTGAACTTCGCCGCCATTAAGTCTTATCTTATCTCGGCGGCGGTAATTAAGGGGCCAGCCGTGGAAGTGTGAACGTAGGCCAGGGCGCGCGAGGAGACGCAGACAATAGCTGAGCCGCTTGCGTCAGGCCCGCGAGGCCGCGCGCAAGGTCGCGGCGAGAGCGCTGACGTGCCTCATCTTCGCTCTTATCGCCGCGCCGCGGGTGCCCTGGGTCTCACGCGAGTGTTGTTAAGGTGGCTTCAGGTCCGGAGCTGCTCCTTCGAGCTGCGGGAAGACTGACTGTTTCTGTTCGTCGTGCAGTTTAAGACGGCGTTTCCACAACGATGCGATATCGCGTCTGCTTTGCCACTTCCCTTCTGCTAGTAACAGTCTGGCTCCGGCCGGGTAGTAAAGCCAGGGAAGATATTACCTACGCCATGTTCTGGCTAAGCTCCAATCCTATAGATTACTCTCACCAAGTATCTCGCCTCTGGACCACGCTTATAATCCCGCCTCACTAAGACTAGGCGGGACCTTTAAGCCTCTCTGAAAGATTTGATTTCCAACTCCAACCCACTAATTCAGACTTCAAAGAGTGCCCAAAGCTAGCTTCAGCGATGCGAGACGAGGCGTGATGCTTGTGAGACCAAGATGGCGCGGCTCGACGCGTGACGGCGACGTGGGTGCCTTGCCGCAGCAAACAGCCGGCTGCAGGAGCGGAGGTTCATTGTTCGGCCGGCGGTAGCGCCTGCCAGTGGGCGGACCGCTCTCCCCGAAGCCGCGCCAAATTAGGAGCTGCGCCTCGGCGGATACCCCCGCCCCTTGCCCGCTGACGTTACTGTGTGGCGAGCACCCTTAACAACCCTCGCGCATGCGAGTGTGGCGAGTACCCTTAACAATCATATCCCGTGCGATTGCCTTAGGGCCGTGTGGCGAGTACCCTTAACAACCCTCGACCGTTTAAATGGCTGCTTAAGTCTGTACGACGAGTACCCTTAACGACCTTGGCTCGTGTGATTGACTTAGGGCTGCGTGGCGAATTTTTGACCTATTTTTGACTGAATTTTATTAATATACTGTCCATCTTGTTAAAATTCACTAAACAGTTAATACTATAAAGTTTCCGTTCACTTCAGAGGTTATACTTCAATGGAATTACTGAAATATTAACATGAAAAATTTTAAAACACGTATTATAACAATAAGTATATGTTTGTATATTGTTTTTGCTTAAACTACTGGAATCAGTACGTAAATAATTACTACAAAAATCTTAACCGTATTGAGCTGATTTGATATTATTGAATCATGAATTTATTTAAAAAAAAAAAAAACTGCAGTGACGAGATTTGAACCTCCTTAGAGGTTAACATACGCGCGCTCTGCCGTTGTTCTACCTAGCCCGAGTACATAGGGTGAGGACAATATACATTATAATTAGAGACCGGAAAAATTCGCGGATTCATTTCACGACAGCCTGAAATTCAAATAGTTATACCTCAGTGCTGCCTCTGCTATTGGCTCACAACTCACCTGGACGACTCTGGGCCAGTGAGAAACACTCAACAGAAGCTGTGTCAAATCACAGGCCGCTACGTTGGGACACCTTCACAAGACAGCAACCAATGAGAAGGTGACATTTGACCGAGTGTACGTAGAACTATAAAATTCATCCTAGAGGTCATTGAACCCGCAAATTTTTCCGGTCCCTACTTATTATTATGCCTATTCTAGTTTACCAAATATATTCCGTGGTAGTTTCACTATCATAAAGTTTTATTTTGCATACAATACGTTTGGTACTTACCCAAATTTGACAAAAATGATTATTTACGGGTTTAAGTTGCTACTTATGGGACCGCCATCTTTGTCCCACATTTACGTTCATCGACTTCCGATCCATCTTCACGAAATTACTCTTTCCAAACGCCATATCCGAGAGCTGAGTTGTTTGTACATCAGTGATAACTAGGGACCGGAAAAATCGCGGGTTCAATGACCTCTAGGATGAACTTTATAGTTCTACGTACACTCGGTCAAATGTCACCCTCTTATTGGCTGCTGTATTTGTGAAGGTGTCCCAACGTAGCGGCCTGTGATTCGATACAGCTTCATTTGAGTGTTTCTCACTGGCCCAGAGTCATCCAGGTGAGTTGTGAGCCAATAGCAGAGACAGCACTGAGGTACAACTATTTGAATTTCAGGCTGTCGTGAAATGATTCCGCGAATTTTTCCGGTCTCTAGTACGTAATACCACAATGGGAAAAATGCTACTCCGCAAAGTTTCTAACCCACAGGTGACGCGACAGAAATTAAACATTATTGAGCAAACATATGTTGCCCAACAGGCACACATTGTGTGCTCTTCGAAAAGAAAGTCGCCAATGCATTATTTATAACGGCAACATGGGGTCGTTATGCTTTGCCGGCTTCCAGAACGAACAGGAGGCCACAAAAAAACACCCGGCTGACCTAGATGTGTCGGCGGCGTGGCTTACACGCCATTGCACCTGTAAAAAACACACTGTCGCTGCGTAGCTTAACGCGAGTTCTTGGAAGCGGTGTAGCGCTGTACTAGGGAGGGGGGAGAGGGGGCAGGGTGCGTTGCGTAAACACGGGCGGGCACATGTGTTCCTGTGTTGTGTCACTGGAGCGAGAGAAGAGGCCAGTGAACCTAGCTCAGACATGCACCTGTGTACTTTATCATTTTATGGGTGCCTAAATTAATTGATGTTGAGATTTCTGATATATTTAAGTAGGTTTTTATTTTATTCTGGTAGCTTGAGTAGATTACTTTTCAGCTAATCCTAACTATTTTTTTTTAATAATACCGCATGCAGACGTACAAGCTAGCTTTTGCGAGTGTTATTTATGGATGTAAAAACAAATACGTATTGTAGTTAAATGGAGAGCAGCTGTTGGCAGGCCTGAGAGTGGGACGCGCCGGCCCGACATGTGCAGCGAGCGCCAGCTGAGAGCCGTGGCAATAAGGAGGGATAGTTAGTAGGGGGAGCGCGCGGGTTCTGGGAATGGCACATCCCTCTGGTTGTACGGCCGGGAGGGGGGAGGGTCGTGCTCGGCGGGTAAACAGCGTGCAGGGGGCGTGTCGGGCCCCACGCCCCCGGGTGCAGGGGCCGTGTCTTCCGCGCCCCAGTTTGGAGCGCTCTCGGGTTGTTTCGGCAGTGACTTCACGTCTTCGCCACTCATCTCGCAGTCGGAAACATACCTCCCTCCCTCCCCCCCCCTCTTCAACTCTCCGTTGACCTCCGTGACACGAACACAACAAGTGGTGCACCGGAAATGGTTTTCGAAAGAATGCTGTGAAAACCTGGAAGTTGCGACTTCACTGGAATTCCCCGGCAACATTTTTCATGTACGCAGTTTTCAGATTCGTTGAATTATTTGTGCAAGTAAAGTATTCTGATTGCCGATGAAAGTAAGTAATTTAAGAAAAACAAAATATAATTTTAAAATTTTCGTTACACACTTGCTCCATAAGTCTGTAACATCACCTATTAATATTCATACTTAGTTAATGTCAAGTGTTGATGAACATGTTACTGCAACCACGGACTCTACTCTTTTAGAAGAGACCCTGATACAAGCCGTGGCACAAACCAACCTGGGCCAATTCGTTCTTCAGATTTGCTACTTGTGATCTTCTTGTGGGAAGCTGTAACGGGACAGTTGTATGGCAAAAACACCCACACGCCCGAACAACTCAGAAACTCAGTCAGTTACTCAATTACTCACTCTTTTCACACATGTTACACGGTGCATCTTTTAAAAGGCTTAACATGTACTCCTGTCATAACTGAAGTTCTTAAAGCCATATAACTAGAGACCGAAAAAAAACCGGATTCTTTTCACGACAGCCTGAAATTCAAATAGTTATACCTCAGTGCTGCCTCTGCTATTGGCTCACAACTCACCTGGACGACTCTGGGCCAGTGAGAAGCACTCAACCGAAGCTGTGTCGAATCACAGGCCACTACGTCGGGACACCTTCACAAGACAGCAGCCAATGAGAGGGTGACATTTGACCGAGTGTACGTAGAACTATAAAGTTCATCCTAGAGGTCATTGAACCCGCGAATTTCTCCGGTCCCTACATATAACTATATACCTGAAAAATTCGCTGTTTCATTTCGTGATTAGCTAGAATCCAAACACGCAAAACCTTGTGCTGCTTCAGTGACTGTACCACAGTTTGCCTGAAGGACTCTGGGTCAATGAATAACCCACAACGTAAGCAGTATGGAACCACAGGCATCAAATTACAACTTTGCATAAGAGGCTTTCCCACATAGAATTCGTACTGCTATAAAATATTAGGATTTTTTAAAGTTTTATTTATTTAGGCTAGTTATGAAAACATGTTGAGAGTAAATTTTTACGATGCGCGAATAGCATACAGCAAAATTTACCAGGCTGAAAAAAAAAGGCTACATTCAAATAAAAAATTATAGATGTGATTTTAAATCATATACTTTAGTGATTGATATTGAATACTGATCCATATAATTGCTAATATTTATTTATTGTGAATATTATTTTATAAACCTTTTGTAGTTATTTTCAAATGTATATAACTGAGGTTATATTAAATTATTAAATTATAATAATATTTGAACATAATTATGATTTTCATTGTTATTTTACTAAATTAAAGAAATAATTTTATACACATGTTAATTCTAACTGGATACATTCCGCCTGCAAAATGTTACCCTTGCTACTCAAAGATTAACAGTCGCACTCGGGATATCAGCCAAGATACTACTGAATGACAGAATATTAGCCTAACTAAATTTTTTAAGTTATCTAGTACAGTTTTTTTTCAGTATTAACAAGCACTTAAAATGCATAACTAGTTTTTACATCCAAAAAGAAAACTAGTAAATTATTATTACTTTTTTAATATAAAGGTTTTTAGTAATTAAGTGGAAAGTTTATTATTTACTAATTGAATTATGTTTTTAATACACTGAAATATGTTTTACTGAGTCAAAAAGGCATAATTTTAAAAGTTGTGATTTTAGATAAAACTTTGTTTAATAAAAGGGTGCATCTACTTATTAAAAGTTATACTCACTTGACATAGTTAAAAACTAACTTTAATTTTGCTTGAAACGAATTAATAAGAAAAAAATAATACAAGCACTGGTGTGATATTATAAGAACAGTTAGAAAATAAATTCAATCGAATTAAAATATTAAATAAAAACTCAGTATTCAATATTAATATAAACATATGTAAATACTTAATTATTATAATTTAGTAAAATAATTGAAATACACTTTAATTAGTAATAAAACATATAACTATGCTGAAAGCTTATTTTTCTTTATTAATTTTAATTATTTAATAAATAATATAATAAATAATAATTAATAAACAATTATACATACGGTACATAACCGCAATTATATAAATATACTTTAAAAACACAATTAATATCACTAATATTCACAATTAATACATTTTTTTAAATGATGTGGACCAGCAGTCAATATTTATCACTAAAGTATATGTTTTAAAGCACATATATAATTTTTATTTTACGTAGCCTTTTTGTCCTGCCAATTTTTGTTGCATGCTGCGCGTGCATCATGAAAATTAATTTTCGTAACACACATAAAGAAGTATAACCTAACCCTAACTTATGTAAATAAACTTGGAAAAAAAACTCGAAAACGTTTATAAAAACATAATTTATATCACTAGTATTCACAATAAACAAATGTTTTAAATTTTGTGGTCCCGTTTTCATTTCAATATTAATCACTAATTGATTAGTAGGGATGGGCATTTTTCGCGAATAAATCTGAACGCCTATTAGACTGCAACAAGGTATACCCGCACCAGCAGTTTATTCATTGTGATTGGCGGCCGTCTGCGAGAGAAGTCGTTGCCCTATTTGACCGAGCCACTCAGGACACCGTTTGCTTCCGCACTGAATCACTGTGATTGGTTTTGTAACAGTCGACATGCATGTGAAAAGAAACTTACCCAATCACTAGGGACCGGAAAAATTCGCGGGTTCAATGACCTGTAGGATGAACTCCATCGTTCTACGTACACTCGGTCAAATGTCACCCTCTCATTGGCTGCTGTCTTGTGAGACGTCCCAACGTAGCAGCCTGTGATTCGATAAAGCTTTGGTCTGGTGTTTCTCATTGGCCCAGAGTAATCCAGGTGAGTTGTGAGCGAATAGCAGAGGCAGCAATGAGGTATAACTATTTGTGTTTTAGCCTATCGCGAAATGAATTCGCGATTTTTTCCGGTCTCTACCAATCACGAAACACAGACGATGCGACAGTGTTTTAACTTATAACTAGTCTCAGAATATTTTCGCGAAATCTGCATGGCCCTATTGATTAGATTTAAAAGCACACACATAAATAATTTTTATTTGTATTTAGACTTTTTTTAATGTAGGCTTTTTGCAATCATTATTGAATCAGCTCATACAGAAAGGGTTTCTGTTTAAAGATATATATATATATATATATATATATATATATATATATGGACTGATTCAGTAATGTTAATTTTCTTAGACTGGATTATTTGAACATGTTAATGCTTGTTGTCCCTGCCTGGACGGCAGTTGGGTCGGAGCGGGCCCCGGCAGGGGGGGGGGAGGGGGGTAGAGACAGCAGCGCTCCCAGCGGTGGAGGGAGCAGGACGAGGCTGCGAGTGGCGCGGGCGGAGAAAGTTATAAGCGTCCTCGCTAGCCGGGGCTGCTGGACCTTCGCCAGCCGACTCGCCTTTTCTGCAGGCACTTCCTGCCCCCCCCCCCCCCCCCCCTCATTCCCCTTCTGACCGGCCCTTCCCTCCGCGCGGCTTGTCCAATGGGAGCGGCGCGCTGTCTTCCTCGTCCCTGACACACATGTCGCCTGCCTGAACTTTATTGTACGTGTTTCATTGCCTGACACTAGTCAACATGAGGAAGTAGTAATGATTGGACAGCAAGAAAACCATCCTTGACAGTAACCACTCTCTTAGTTTTTTGCAGATCTGTGTCCTTTAAGTTTTTTATCCCGTGATTTTACATTCACAAGATGCAAGAGTAAAATGCGACAGAGGTAGTTGTGGTCACCCACACACACGGTGAGCAATTCTTCAGACGACACCACGCGGTTTGAAAAACTGCTCGAGATATCCGAGTGGTGCCTGTTTTACGAGAAGCGTTTAAGAATATTCTTGAGGGCGAATGGGTTCTTTTGATTCCGTATTTCGTTTTTAAAACTGTGTTGTTGGGAGAGTGGAAAGGGCTAATCTTGTATTTTTGGAATCATATATTTAGACATGAAAAACGCCCGGTAAAGATTCATGATAGCACCCATTGGTAGAGACCGGAAAAATTCGCTAATTCATTTCGCGATATGCTAAAATACAAATAGTTATACCTCAGTGCTGACTCTGCTATTGGCTCACAACTCACCTGGATGACGCTGGGCCAATGAGAAACACCCGACCAAATCTTTTTCGAATCACAGGCTGCTACGCTGGGACGTCTCACAAGACAGCGACCAATGAGTGGGTGACATTTGACCGAGTGTACGTAGAACTGTGGAGTTCATCCTGCAGGTCATTGAACCCGCGAATTTTTCCGGTCCCTACCCATTGGCCTTGTATTACACTTTTTTTTCCGCCATATAGTGTTAGTGGTCATCGCTCAAGTGTCACAGTTGGCCTGTGCACTGGGAGAAGACTGCGCGCTAGCTCAGAGAAGACGCCGCGCTAGAGGCACCAGCTTGTCTCGCTCCACTGAACACAGACCCCTGGCTAGGTGGCCCCTCAAGCTGACGATGTATGTTAACTAGCGCTCCTGGTAGCAAGTACTGAAAGTAAAGATGGCGATAACTCCTTCTAACAGGTGATGCTATTATTCCTTCAAATTTAAAAAAAAATACAAATCGGAATATGTGTGTTGTTTTTTTAATACCTTATTTAATTCTTTGTCTGGTAAATTTCTTGATGGCGTGCGGTCAAAGGCGTATGTTTTCCAATCCGGAGGTCCGAGCTATCAAAGTTCGAAAATTACTTATAGTATACACTTGTAATCTATTCTTAGATAAGATTGACCCAGTAGCCGAGCGGTCAAAGCACCGAGTCGGTAATTTGAAGGTTGCGGTTTCGAATCCACCCACCACCGAAATGGTTTTAACTTCTCTAAATATTTCAAAGAACCACCACCATAAGAATTAACATAAAACGATTTTTAGAGTTTTGAAGTAGCCAATACCGAGGGAAAAAAATATAAACCATAACTGCGAACCACTGTACAGGATTGCGGATTAAAAAAAAGAAAGAAAAAAGACGAAAGTGCCCGAGGATCGCTGGGAACTCCCGATCTCAGGCATCCAGCGACGGAAACGTCCGAACGTGGCCGAATCCTGACGATGGATGAAGCTACCACAAGAATCCACCACAAAGTCGTAGTCCCATAGGAATGACGTTGCGACTACTGACTGGCCCCCCTGGCGCAGCGAACAAAGAGCACATAGCGAACATATCGCAGCTCTCTGATTGGCCTGGGCTGCAAAGGCGCGAGGCGGGATAGGAGACGTGTGGCTGCCGGACCAGGCTGTCCACAAGGAAAAAAAAATATTTCGTACCAACTTATGCGAGAAAAAGTACTAGATTTGAAAAAAAAAAGTACTAAATTATAATCTGTTATGGTTTTTTTTAACAATTTAGGAAGTTATTATGACATCGCAACGCTCTAACGTAAGTATCACACCACACACACATACATTCCATAGTTTTTAAAGATAATTACGCTTAATAATAAAACATATTGGAGTTACTGTAATATTATTATATTAAAGAAAAAAAGTACTATATCTGAGTGTAAATGTACTAGACCACTAAAGTACTAGATCCAGTAGGAAAGTAGGGACTAACTGTGGACACCCTGAGCCGGACTGCCGGGGCCTGTTTGAGACCGGTCCGTGTGCTCGTCGGAGTCCGTGGCCCGGTGTTATGGGGGGGGGGGGGGGGGGGGGGGGGGAGCGGCGGCGCGCCGTCTGTTGCCCGCAGTTCGCCGACACGTGCTGCAGCTGCGTCACGGCAGAGAGAGAGGTCCGGCAACACTGTCTCAACTCCGAGCAACCGTCCCGGAGCGATGGCATGCAAGAGATCCCACAAGGAATGACTGTAGTGTTTTTTAACATCGGCCGTCGTGTACATTTTACGCATGGATGCGAAATGGACAAAGAAATTATTATAATATGACAAAGCTGTATTCTGGCTGCAGGCACGGCGGCTAAAACAGAATGGATAAGTGGTTTCTGGTTGAGGCAAAATAATGGTACACACCATTCTAAAAATTGGCACATGGTACAACTGAGGCCAATCGTCCAGACGCCAGCAAACCACCGGCTGACATCTGGACGAACAGACAAAGCAGTGCTCCTGGTACACCCTCACGGGTTCAGTCCCAGGAGGAGGAGGGGGTGAGGGCAGGCCGGGCTGCGGCCCGAAACAACTTGTCTCAACTCCGACCTAGCCGTGCGCTAGCCAGTAACATGCCGCGATTGGAAATGGCGAATCTGTTTCCCGGTTCTCGGAACCCATGTTAGACACTGGTAACAGTGTCAGGCATGTAAAAGACCCATAATTCTACTAACCAGGTCAACACCTTAACGGGATCATATGCCTGAGGAAGTATTGGTGAATTTATGAGGTGTGAACCTAAGTTACATGTCTCAACTCCGATCGGCCAGGACCTGAGTGCACCTTTTACAAGGAGAGAGTCCTTTGAAACTCACTTGTAAAACTACAAGGCGGAGCTTTGTAGAATTACATACAGATGGTACAAACTTCAGCCTTGTTTTTTTTTACATATGATGTTCTTTGCCAACTAACTTTACAAGGTCTTTCCCTGTAAAAGTATTTTAAACAAATTTTATTGTTAAAAGGGGATTGAAGAGAGGGAAGGGCCAAGTCTTGTTTGAAGTCTTTATCATTTTACATTTGCGTGAACATATGTTTACTCGTGCACACGCGGGATGTATGATAGACGTGCACAAAATATATTTCTCGAAGTAGGTCCGATTATATATATATATATAAATCATTTACACAACCACACAAAAATGTTTTTCAGGAATAATAACACATCAGCAAGCTTGTGCGTGAGATGTACGTGCGATATAGTAACTCAATCATCAATATTTCGCAATAAAAATATGCAAGCAGTTACAAAATAATATGAAAAAACAAAATATGTATAAAGAAAAAATATTAAACATAAAAACATTTTTTAGGAGCAAATAACATTTATTTTAAGTAATGCAATGATTTACTATGTGTAAAATTAAAATTACTTTTAATACAAAAAACATACATATGCTACCAGTATAATAATGTAATGTAATACAATTTTTTGGTAACAATGTATCGTAATAACGCGTGTTCTTTTTTTTAATAATATAATAATTTATGTCCCCTTTTTTACACTTTGTTAACAATATTCACTTAAATAACTAGGAAATTTAGCACCCACGAAAGCAAGCTTGTATGTGAATGCATCTAGTCACTTAAAATTACATGCGGAATTTTAACAAATGTAATAATTTATAAATGTATAATAACTGAGAAATAAATATATAAAATATAACCTAAGAAACCTTACATTAGTGTTATAAAGATGAAAGTTAAAAACAGCAATTTATTAAAATTCAATATAATGTATAAACAAAAAATGTATAAATTATAATATTGTTACATAAATAAAAAATATATAATTCAATAAAAATTAGTATTTAAGTAAAGTACAGGTACAAAGTTATAACAATATATAAAAGTTACTTAAATACTAAAGCCATCTCTTGATCAGTTAAATTATCTAGCCAAATATTAACATATTTTTTGACGTGATAACGTCTTATAAATCGTTGAACGCCGGGTTCACGTACGAAAAATTGTCACGTTCCGCATGAGCCGAACGTGCAAGAACCGGCCAACCACCGTGCGAGAAAATCTTCCATAATATCAAATAGGTTAAGGCGGGCTTTTTAACTAATTGTTCGTGTTTATATTTAAACAAATTATTTAAATTAAATTTGCAAAAACTGTAAATAATATTTGAAAATTAAAAAAAAAATTGCAATGTTTCATCAATGTTTTTCTTATGACGTTATCACGTAAAATTATCGTCCGTAAACCGACTTTACAGACAAAACCCCTCTTTTTTATGTGAAGATTGCAGATCTAAGTAGATAAGCATCGTGCAGATAAGTGATGACTTAGAGACCGGAAAAATTCGCGGTTTCATTTCGCGATAGGCTAGAATCCAAGTGCGTGTAACTTATCGCCGCTTCAGTTATTGTAACACAGTTTGCCTGAAGGACTGTGAGCCAATGAATGACCCTCGACGTAAGAAGTATCTAATCACAAGCATCCCAGTTAGCAGGTGTCACGAGTCAGTAGCCAATGAGCTGGTGTAATTTTCCCCGCGTACATAAGAGGATCGTAGAGTTCTAGACTAGAGGTCATCGAAACCACGAATTGTTTCCAGTCCCTAGTGATGGCTGACTGGAAGTGTGTGTTAAACACTCGGCAAGCCGCTCCCGTGGCTGGAGCGCAGCGCTGCTGACGGCGCGCCGGGCAACTAGCCGCCCGGAAGTGCACCGCCGGAAGCCGGCGCCCCTCGCAGTCTCGGCTAGAGCAGCGGCAAGCACAGAGGCGCAGTGACGGCTCCAGCTCACTCGCGCTTCAACGTCCCGTCGAGCATCGTCTTTACGTGTCTCTGAACGCGAGGATCGTGTTGCCGGTCATCTTCGTTTCTTCAACAGCCTTAGGATTTTTGAAGTTATATTTAGGGACCGGAAAAATTCGCGGGTTCAATGACCTGTAGGATGAACTCCATAGTTCTACGTACACTCGGTCAAATGCCACCCACTCATTGGCTGCTGTCTTGTGAGACGTCCCAACGTAGCAGCCTGTGATTAGATAAAGCTTTGGTTGGGTGTTTCTCATTGGCCCAGAGTAATCCAGGTTGAGTTGTGAGCCAATAGCAGAGGCAGCACTGAGGTATAACTATTTGCGTTTTAGCCTATCGCGAAATGAATTCGCGAATTTTTCCGGTCTCTAGTTATACTTCTTGAGGCGCATTATGAAACGATGATGAGCGTCAATTTTTTTTTTACGATACGTGCGAACCATGCAACGAAATTTTCACGGGATGAAACAAAGTTACAAACAAATAAAATTTATGTATGTGCTTTTCCTAAATCTTGAACTTAAGTGATTGATATTGAATACTGGACAATATCATTAATAAAAACATTTATTGTGTTAAATAGTGATATAAATTGTGTTTATGAACACGTATTTGTGAATTTGCTTGACAGGTTATTACGTCGCGTATTACGCAGAGAGGTCTAAGGGGCGCGAGGCGGGGTAAGGTCGACGCTCGCTGGTGCTTCTGGCGCGGTGTCGCCTCTAAGCGCGGGGCTGTGGACGGGCAGGTCTGTGCTGGTGGCTGCTGCTGAGGGCGCTACTTCTCGTGCCGGTAGCGCCAGTCTTGAAGCGCTCCCCTCACTACCTCAGCTTTGTGGGCCTCAAGTAGAGACCGGAAAAATTCGCGGGTTCATTTCGCGATATGCTGAAATGCAAAGAACTGTACCTTTTTGCAACTTCTGCTATTGGTTCTCTGTTAACCTGGAGGACTGAGGGCAAACTATAGACCCTCAGTCAAAGCAGTATCGAATCACGAGTCTCCCAGTTGAGACGCCTCACGAGTCAGTAGCCAATGAACAGGCGACGTTTGCCCGAGTGTGCAGAGGATCGTTCATTATATCCTGGAGGTCATTGAACCTGCGAATTTTTCCAGTCCCTAGCTTTAAGACGTCTACGCGTCTCCGCTCCCAACACTGAGTGGTTCACGGCTCCTAACCATGCTGTTACGAGTGGGGAAAACAGGTTCGTAAGGATAGCCAATTAATTTTAGACAGTTTAATTTTCTACTAATATTTGCGTTACTAATGTAAAAAAAACCACACTTAATGCCTGTTCACAAATCAGTAAGTATCTGCCCCGTCCACAGTTCGCACTCCTCACTGGAGCCTGGCTCGACAGTGGTTCTCCCCTCACCCCGCGTCTGTCCGCGCCACTCAGTCGCACTCTCACGGTCCCGTCGCCCAACTCGCACTTCGCCCCACTCGCCCGTCGCAACTCCCGCGGAGGCCGGGCGTCGCCACTTTTATACCCCGTCTTCCTGGAACTGACTCGAGTGGTTGCGACGTGTCGCGTCGTCCCGGGCCGACCTCACGCTCGAAGCATCCAGAACAGCGGCGCTTATCCACGCCACTCCCCGCGGCAGCCTCTGTAAGCCCGCGGAATGCTAGTGCTCCTAGCGCAACAGGGCTCTGAACTGGCGCGCAGTCTTATCTCGTGCATAAAGCTTTAGTGTGAAAAAAAAAATCGCTGTTATAATAACAATAAAAATTCACAAAAAAATTGAAAATCGGGTTGTATCTCTCGATCACGCATCGTACTAAATATTTATAGAAATTAACAAATAATATATATATATTGTACATTTTAATACTTCTTACAATTAGGAACTGGGGAATATTCGCGGTTTCAATGATCTCTAGGATAGACTCCCACGATCCTCAACGTACTTGGTCAAAAAATTACACCTGCTCATTGGCTTCTGAGACTGCTGAGAGTTTTCCATTGGCTCAAGAGTCCTCCAGGTGAACTGTGGTTCAGTCACTGAAGCCACGTGAAGGCGAGCGAGTTGGGATTTCATCGGATCGTGAGATGACTCCGCGAATTCCTCCGGTCCCTGCCGTGACACAGCTCTGAAGGACTGCAAGCCGACAGGAAACACCTGGACAACTGACCGCATCAGTGTCATTTTGAGGTGCTACAGTTATCACCAACTTACTGTCAGCAGTGCCATATTTAGGACAAGAACTGGTACAATGAGAAGTGGAGTACTTGTAGTGGATAATGCAACATTAAACCGATTCTTCACGTTACACTTCTTCTATTACCATTTATAATTATTATATCAATAGTTATAATCCACTGACTCTTCCTACATCAAACAGGATCAAATAATCCCTAAGGAATAAAAAGAAACACCCGGAGAGAAAGGTGAAGCAGGGGAGTAGCCAGTGATCACGCAGGCTGTCAGTAAGGAAAAAAATATTTCGTACCAACTTAGGCGAGAAAAAAGCACTAGATTTGAAAAAAAAAGTACTAATTTATAATTTGTTATGGTTTTAACAATTTAGGAAGTTATTATGACATTGCAACGCTCTAACTTAAATATTACACCACACACACACATACATTCCATAGTTTTTTAAAATAATCACGCTTAGTAATAAATCATATTGGAGTTACTGTAATATTATTATATTAAAGAAAAAAAGTACTAGATCTAGTACGAAAGTAATAACTGTGGACACCCTGTCACGTGACATCGACTTGTTTATGCACACGTTTGTTTGAAAACAACGGCAAATCTTGCCGTCCAGGAATTTTAAATTAAATGAAGCCGCTCCTTGCGGCACGCGCTAGTACCCAGCGGTCTGATCTTGGCGAGTGTGAACTAAACCGTCCGAGGATCAAAAACATTGCAAAAAATAAAAAATAAAATAAAAAAAGCTGGCCAAGGTCCCGAGATCGGCATATAATTTATTGGGAACCTTGAACGCCGTACGGTTCCTGGTCGGGACTGACTGATCCGCGTGCAGTTGTGCGTCGGGCTGCGAGCCAGGCTCGTAGGGGTCGTAAACAACCCGGCGGCCCGCGACGTTTATCTGCGCCGTGATTTACTCGCGACTCGGGGGGGGACGGGCGGGTGCTTTAACGAGCCTGCCGGTCGCCTCATGGTCACCGGCTGGTGATCAGCTCCTGAGGGTGCGCCCTTCCCCGCCGACAGCGCCCAGGCTCGCTCGGCCCTTGTCTCGAGTCGCGAGGGGGCAGGCCCCAGAAGTGATGAAGGGAGCATACAACTTGCTGGTGAGCCGAGTGTGGTAGGGGGCCGGAGGTGGTGCATAAGCTGGGATGGGTAGCCTCAGCCTCTGTGTATAGCTAAAAGCTCTAACGCTCTTCCTGGTTGCGTATGCGGCGTATCCGCATCCATGCCCATGGGGGCCCCAGCCTGGACGTCCTTATAGGATATGAAGGCTGGGTTATTAAAAAATGGAGGAGAGATCCTCAAAACTTGCCCAACCACACTGTGTGGAAACTCTGGGAACATGGAACATCAAAGGCCAAAATACCATCCACGGCTCACTCCAATCGGGGTGCGCCTGGGTGTTTTTTTTCTGACGCGATAACGTCCTTATAAATCGATGAACGCCGGCTGCACGCACGAAAAATATGCCACGTTCCGCCTGAGCCGAGCGTGAAAGAACCGGCCAACCACCGTGCGAGAAAAATCTTCTATAATATATCAAACAGGTTAGGCGAGCTTAATTAACTAATTTTTCGTGATTATATTTAAAAAAAAAGTATTTAAATTAAATTTTGCAAAAACTGTAAATAATATTTGAAAATTAAAAAAGTATGCAATTTTTCATCAATGTTTTCTTAAGACGTTATCACGTAAAATTATCGTCCGTAGATTTAAGTGAAAACTTCTATAGGAAGGTTTGGATAGGGAGTAAATTCACGCAAATCGTCATCGATATAGTCACGTGACGTGTTATTTTTTTTTTATATTTCAAGGATAAAACTTAATTTATGATAATATTTTTAAAGACACAAGTTTTTAATTTTATTTTTATTTTCCATGGAAATTTTAACGTTATTGTTTGGTACATATTGCGAGTATTGGATTTTTTTTAGTAGGTAATTAAGTTGAGGTTATGTTTTTTCTTTTGTTTATTTATTTAAGATGTGAATTTCTTCAAATGTCAGGTTATTGATTTATTAAAAATAATGTTGATTATTTGTAGATTTAAGTTGATAGTTTTTTATTCTTTCAATGAAAAAAACCCTTCATTTCTTCTAGTTTTAAAGTTACTATTGGTAGGGGCAAGACTTATGGGTTCGCGTCACCGACATGCTAGTGATATTATTGTGATTCGATACTCCCTACGTTGAGGGTCATTCATTGGCTCACAGTCCTTCAGGCAAAATGTGTTGCAATCACTGAAGCGGCGATAAGTTACACGCACTTGGATTCTAGCCTATCGCGAAATGAAACAGCGAATTTTTTCGCGGTCTCTAACAATTAGTGTGCACTCCTTAACCTTTCTGATATCTTCGTAAAAAAGTCGAATACTTAGCTAATGTTTATCGTGTTTGCAATGGAACACACAGCTAGGGAGATGTAATGTCGCTTAGTTTGTACGAAGGTGTGGTAGACTTGTAGTCTAGTAGTCTTGTAGGCTAGTAGTCTTGTAACATAAAGTCTTGAAGCCTAGTAGCCAGTTGAAGCCATGTAGTCCGGTAGTTTCGCAGCTTCGTAGCCAATTGGTCTCATAGCCAAATAGCAGCTAAGCCTAAGACAGCTGGAGAAAAACACAGCTGGAGCCAAATACTTTTGGAGCCAATGTCCGATAGAGCCAATGACCGTTGGAGCCAAAGACTGATGGAGCCAAAAGGCTGCTGGCGCCAATAACTGATGAAGGCATTATATCATATTGTTACGATCGCGCTTGGCTGCAATGCTTGGCGTCGCCGCGCTCGTTCGGCCTGTCTGCGCCCCCTTCCACCCGCATCCTCTCCCTGGTATCTCGTGTCATACTGTCTCGCAACATCCTGACCGTCGCAGCGCGCACCTGCCTCAGATCGAGTTACTTAAAAGAGGCCGCACTGCGGAATAAAAGGACCCAGACATGTTTATCGGCGCGTTTTGTGGTAACCCGATGCTTGTTGCGTTTATCGGCGTTCTTTGAGCAGCCGCCGCGTCCTTCGACAGGACTCACGACGCGTTTCTGGACATTTCGACGGCGAAGGTCGCGCGATAT
This sequence comes from Bacillus rossius redtenbacheri, assembly GCF_032445375.1. NCBI lineage: Eukaryota > Metazoa > Arthropoda > Insecta > Phasmatodea > Bacillidae > Bacillus > Bacillus rossius. Next base: position 56,186,809 of record NC_086337.1, on the reverse strand, counting down.
CTCGGAGACATGCCCGATTGTTCTGGACGGGAACCCAAGGGCTATATAAGTAGGTTGGGCCGACCTTCGAGTTCAGTTCAGTGGGGAGTTCTCCCGCGGCGGAGTTTCCGGGCGATAGTGCCGCGGGTGCGGCAGAGTGGCGAAGTCCTTGGACGAAGGTTCCAGGGCAGGGAGTGAGAGAGTTCAGTGGAGTCGGGAGTTTTCCCGCGGTGGAGTTTCCGGGCGATAGAGTCGCGGGCGCGGCGGAGTCCCGAGTGAAGTTGCGAGCGAGGAGTCGAGCGGATCCTCGGCGAAGAGGAAGTGCGTCGGCAGCGGCAGAGTGTGGGGACGGAGTCCCGCGGCGGAGACCCACGAGGGGTGCTGCGGCGAGAGTTGCGCCAGAAGTGCGGCCCAGCGAGGTGTGCGGAACGAGTGACTGGGGAATTGACATTTCTTTAAGTGTAATTAATTACTTTAGCAATTTAGAAGATTATTTGTAAGTGACAAGTAGTGGTAATAAATAAAACTGTGTGTGAATTAAAATCTTTAATTGGACTATGCTTTACGAACCCCCACAGGAAAATCGTAACAATATCGTAAAATTGGTGATCGCATCCTACCGAGTTGAATGTTCGTTAAAATGTACGTCCTTTTCGTTAAATGTACATAGATAAGATTGTAGTGTCGCATATTACTGCTGGGAACGTATCCTTTTCATTGACTGTGCTTCCGCTCTGCTTGCGTCTCTGCGGTGCTGGCGGCGGGCGAAGGCCCCTGTGCATGTCGCGTCTCGCCGGCGCGGCGTGTGTCGCCCTGCAACCCGAGCCGCCAGACCCCCGGGGAACCTGATCCCCTGGTCCCCTGGTCCCCTGGTCCCCTGGTCCCCTGGTGGCCGCTGTGGCCGGCCCGCCGACCTGCCCCACCGCGGACCTGCTTCCCCCCTCCACGTCCACTGACCAGCACCGGCGACACCGGCCAAGCCCTCGAGGTCTCCGTGGGCTGGTGCCCTCTTGTGGCAGCTGTCTGCTGCACCCGTGACAACATCCGCTTACAATCACCAGCCTTGCAAACCACCTTAGACTAGAACATAAATAGTGTACACGTTTTAAACGAATTTTTTTTTTTTTTCCGTGATGAACCTGCAGATGAATAATTTTCTGTCCAATTCAGACTCACCCTCTAGGTTAGATCTAGCTTGTTTGTATCTTATTTACACATAAATAGGGACAGGAAAAATTCGTGGGTTCAATGACCTCTAGGATGAACTCCTTTGTTCTACGTACACTCGGTCAAATGTCACCGACTTATTGGCTGCTGTCTTGTGAGACGTCCCGGCGTAGCAGCCTGTGATTCGATACAGCTTTGGTCGGGTGTTTCTCATTGGCCCAGAGTCGTCCAGGTGAGTTGTGAGCCAATAGCATATACCAAAGGCAGCATTGAGGTATAACTGTTTGTATTTTAGTCTATCGCGAAATGAATTTGCAATTTTTCCGGTCTCTATCTATGAGACATCTAGCCATCTAAAAAAAAAAAAAAAAATTGCGATTCATTTAATTTACAAGATACAATATTTTTTTTTTTTAAATTTTCGATACTTATTATAAAATCCTACATCCAAAAATGTTGTAAATACTAAACCACTTGATTGATTTAAGTATTAATTTTTCCCCAGTATTTTAAGATGTGTTTAATTTTGAAAAAAAAATAATAACGTTAAAATATTGTTTCACTTTAGAAATTTTTTTTTAATTTTACATTTTAAAATTGCTAAAGAATAAAAATGGCTAAAATGCTTATTTTCAGAATAATATTCAGGCATGTAACACCCGGTACAGATTCTTTAAATCACTCAGAATTCATGGCACTTGCAGGCGATACCGCGCTGGATGCAACAGCGAGGTCGCACCTATCATCCTGCCCCTTGAATGCTCCACATTGCCCGGTCTGACGGTGCACGTGAGTAATGAACTGAGTGGCTAGTAGTTCCGCTGAAAGGAACCAAGCCAGTTCCTCGAGCATGCACTGCTGGGGACTGCAAATACTGCAGCCATAACTCTGCGGGCCACTTGGCAACACTGCTGCAGGGCGTGCTAGTACCTGCCGGGAATAGCTCGGAGCGGCTCCTCAAGGCGAGTGTTGCGCGTCACAGCCAGTGACTATCGCGGCGGCGGCCTGCCTGCCGGGCTCCAGGCAACACGCTGGCGACCAGGCCCGGTCGGCTGCTGCACTCGTCTGTACTTTACTTAAATACTTATTTTTATTTAATTATATTTTCATTTATTCACATAACAATGTTATAATTTATACGTTTTTTGTTCATCCATAATATTGAATTTTAATTAATTGCTCTTTTTAACTTTCATCAATATATATCTAATGTAAAGTTTCTGAGGTGATATTTTATATATTTATTTCTAAGTTATTATACATTTACAAATGTTTACAATTGTCAAAATACCGCATGTAATTTGAAGTGACTATATGCACTCACATGCAAGCTTGCTTTCGTGAGTGCTAAATTACCTGGTTAATTAAGTGTATATTGTTAACAAAGTGTAAACAAATGGGAAATAAATTGTTGTCATTATTCGCTCAACTGCTCGCCTTTGGCGCAGCTGTACTCGCCAGTTGGCGCAACATATCTAAATGAACGAATCTTTGAGAGAGCGTATGTAAAGAATAGGTTCTTTCAGAGTCGATTGCTCTAGAAATGACCCGGCCAGTCTGATTCATTCGTGAATTGACTAATGGCGTCGGGAGCCAGGGTAATTGGCGTCGGCGTGTCAACAAGAGCAAACTACAAATTATCAAAGAATAGGGGTGGCATTAAAATAGGAGTAGGAGTTGGGGTGAGGGGGTGAGATGGGTGATTACCGTCTCAACAAGTATCGCTTAAAAATATTATTGTTCGTATTTTCGGTGAGAGCTTTGAAACGTGTTTACTCACTCAAAATGTGGGTGACTCTTGAGAAGTGCCATATCCCGTTGTCGGTGGTCAGAACTGAAAGATACTGATTCGAAAGAATCTACTCGGCAGACTGGACTACTGCTTCGCTTCTGCAGGGGCCGCTGCTCTGCGCCGACCGGCCCACACGGCCCGCGGCTGCGGACAAGCGCCGGGCTTTCATATGTTAATAGTGTCGTGACGAGGACCCGTTAACGCACTTTCGCTCTCGGCCGGCCCGCGCCAGACCCGTCCTCCCCCCTCCCTACCTCCCTCCTCATACCAGGGGAGGGACCACCGGAACACTCGACACGCTGTCCCCTCTAACCCAGCGGGCAGCCTTCTTTTCACAGACGAGAGAGCCAATAGCCCGATCGTGCATCTTCGGTTGTTTTTGACGTGACAACGTCTAATAAATCGATGAACGCCGGCTGCACGCACGAACAAGTGTCCCGTAACGCACATTGTCCCGTTACGCTCATTGTACGCTTGCGCCGCATCTATCTCTCTTCCACTCGATTGAAACAACCATCCATTTGACAAACACTCCCATTCGTTTCCTACTTTTCCTATCATCGTCCTATCCTTAACAGAATAACACAGATTGGAAGAAGTTAAATAGCAAACATGTATAAAAGTTATAGTTAAAATAATCTCTTCGTTGAAGTAATAAACATATTTGAATTAATGAGTGCAAATAAAAGTAAATTTATCAATTAAATTGTAGATTTCATTTCACTCCTTCTTTGTATCCATACAAAATAGTGGTAATTCAATAAAAATGATTCAATTTTATTCATAAAAGTATGCAAACATTTCATCAATGTTTTGTTATGACGTCGTCACGTTAAACTATCGTCCGTAAACCGACTTTACAGACAACCAATTTTTTTTTGTTCTTTGTAAATGTGTTGATAAAAGGATACTAATGGTCAATTAGGTTAGGTTAGCTACATTATAAATACTTTAAAACATTGTGGACGGTTGATTTGGTTGGGATAGCTACATTAAAGATACGGGGGGAAAAAAAAGCTAGCATGAACTTCGGGGAACTTCGGGTTTTGGCTCTCTCGTCTGTGAAAAGAAGGCTTCCCCTCTCCCCCAGCTGTCTGTTTACACTCTGTTCCGCCGAACACTCGCGTGTAGTTTCTGATGAACGATTAGTTACTCTGGTGCTTCGCGAATCTGTTTTCTTCTTCTTCTTCTTTGCTTCAGAGGATGCATTTATTTGCCACTGTCCAAGTGTCACGTTCATCTCGAACAGAGTGAAGTGTCATTGATCCGTAGATATTTGGCATTGCATGGCTTAACTGAAGCTGCCTGGGTGATTAAAACTATAAAAAATAAAAATATTTTTTTTTTCCAAAAACGTAAAAATTCTTGCTTGTGCTAGAACTCTATCATTGCTGAACAAAGGAGAAGTTCACAAGTTGGCAGAAACTGGTTTTTGTATTTTTTTTGGTGTCGTTCATTGATCTTGATTTAGGGAAATGTGCGTTTGTTTTCTCCGTGTGCTCTTGATTAGCCATCTCAATATTTTGTTGGTTTTTTTTCCATGTGCTCCTAATTATTCCTGCCAATATTTTTTTTTTTTTGTTTCTGCAAGTTTTTCTGGTCATTCGTGGCGACGCTTCTGTAGGTTTTCTCCGTTTGCTTCTTGTTATTCCTGGCGAGACTTCTTCTGATGTTCTCTGAGTGCTATTGGTTATTTCTGAGAAATCGATCCCTGCATGGAATGAGTGAGTGAGTGAGAATCCCGCAGCTCACTTGAAACCAGTGACTGTCTGTACAACACAGCATGTGGAGCCAACTGTTGCAAGCATTAGGACTACTTGCAACAAGTTATTTGTATGAGATTAATTACTCTCGCTGCTGAATGGAGCTAAGGTAACCAGTTTCAGCCTTGCAAACGTATTATTGTAGCCTTAGTTCCCATGTAGCCTCGTAGCCTTTTAACCTGGTAGCCATTTAGCCTTGTAGACTCGTAACCTTGTAGCCAGCTGGAACTTGCAGATCCGTAGCTTCGTAGACTCGTAGCCTCGTAGCTAGTTGGAGACTCGAAGACTCATAATCTCGTAGTCCTTAAGCCTCGTAGTATCGTAGCCTCGAAGTCTTGTAGTCTTATAGCTTCGTATCCAAGTTGCCTTGTAGCCATACGTTTCTTGAGCAGTCACGCCTAAGACCGCTGGAGCCGATGACTTTTGGAGCCAAAGACTGTTGGAGGCATTGTATCATACCGCATGTTGCGACCAATCATATCGCTGTGGCGAGAACATGCCTTCAACAGTCTATGGCTCCAGCAGTCTTTTGGCTCCAAAAGTCATTGTCTCCAAGTCATTGGCTCCAACAGTCATTGGCTGAAACAGTCATTGGCTCCAATAGTCATTGCCTCCAACAGTCATTGGCTCCAACAGTCATTGGCTCCAACAGTCATTGCCTTCAACAGTCATAGGCTCCAATAGTCATTGGCTGAAACAGTCATTGGCTCCAACAGTCATTGGCTGAAACAATCATTAGCTCCAACCGTCATTGCCTTCAACAGCCATAGGCTCCAATAGTCATTGGCTCCAACAGTCATTGGCTCCAACAGTCATTGCCTTCAACAGTCTTTTGGCTCCAACAGTCATAGGCTCCAACAGTCATTGGCTCCAAAAGTAATTGGCTCCGACAGTCATTGGCTGAAACAGTCATTGGCTCCAACAGTCATTGGCTCCAACAGTCATTGGCTCCAACAGTCATTGGCTCCGACAGTCATTGGCTGAAACAGTCATTGCCTTCAACAGTCATAGGCTCCAATAGTCATTGGCTGAAACAGTCATTGGCTCCAACAGTCATTGGCTCCAACAGTCATAGGCTCCAATAGTCATTGGCTCCAACAGTCATTGCCTCCAACAGTCATTGGCTCCAACAGTCATTGGCTCCAACAGTCATTGCCTTCAACAGTCATAGGCTCCAATAGTCATTGGCTGAAACAGTCATTGGCTCCAACAGTCATTGGCTCCAACAGTCATTGGCTGAAACAGTCATTAGCTCCAACCGTCATTGGCTCCAACAGTCATTGGCTCCAACAGTCTTTGTCTCCAACAGTCATTGGCTCGGAATGGCGCGGGCCGGAGCGACGAGGCGGCTCCAGCACTGGTCCGGTCGCCGCGAGCCAGTAAAATGCGAGGAATGCAGACCCCCCCTCCCCCCACAACTCCCTAACTGCCCCGCGGACCTCCGGCACGCCACGGCAGTCAATATTTGAAGATGTTAGATGTCGGAGCAGGGATACCTGGCCCGGGCGACCCTGCTATAGCTCGTCACCTCAGAGGGCTGGTTCACACCAGCGCGGAGGGCAGAGCTTCGTATAAAACCACCTGATTTGGAAACTGCTCAAAATATCAGAGTGATGTCCGTTTACGATACGATGAGGATGGATGAGTATTGCCGTTTCCGTATTTAGTTTTTAAATTAAGTATTTAAAAGAGCGAAGATAGACTAAAAAAAAGTATTTTCAGAATAAATTTTAGGCATGAAACACCCGGCGCAGATCCTTGAAATCACTCAAGGGACTTTCAATGCACCTTTATCTTCATTTCCCCGCCATACAGTCAAGTCTAGTTGTTGCCCTATGCACGCCTTGCGCCTAGAGGCGATCCCGCACTAGAAGCAACAGCGAGCATCGCACTTATCATCCCGCCTCACTAACACACATACACCTCTGACGAGGCGGGCTCCTTAAAACCAGTTGAAACTCTAAAATTTTAATGGAAACATCTTCACACGGCTGTATGTTGAAATATTATTACAAAGTTGCCGATATGCGCAAATATGCAATGGTGCGTGCACTGACATTTCAGTTATTATTAAATTGCCAAATAAAGTGTTAAATAAAGTCTATTTGGAGCTAAATACATTTGACGCTAATGGTTGACGGAGCCAAAATAACGTTGGAATCATAGACCGTTGAATTTTGGAGCCATAGACTGTTGGATCCAATAACTGTTGGAGGAAATGTATCGAGACGTAAAATTGACGATCATATCCTACTAACATCACCATCCTATGTTTGTGAAAATGTACGCCATTTTCTTTAAATGTGCTTAGACAAAGTTGTATTATCGCAGCTTGCTGTTGAGAACGTATTCCTTTTCGTGAAATGAGCTAGCTTTTTTTGATGAATTTACTTGCAGAATGTGCGTCTTTTTTCGTTCAATGTGCTTCCTTTTCATTGATTGTGCTTCCGCCTCGCGACACGGCGTGCCACTCGACCACTCGACCACTCGACCACTCGACCACTCAACCACGTGGCTACTGATCCATGACCAGGACAGGCACTTCCTAGCTCAAGTCTCTGCTGGAGGAACCACTTATTGATAGGGGCAGGCGTTTTTCGCGAAAAGATCTGAACACTTATTAGACTGCAACAAGGTATATCCGCACCTGTGGTTTCTTCCTTGTGATTGGCGGCCGTCTCCGAGAAAAGTCGTTGCCTTATTTGACCGACCCACTCAGGACGCGTTTGCTTCCGCAATGAATCACTGTGATTGGTGTTGTTACAATCGATGTGTACCTGGGAGAAACTCTACCCAATCACGAAACACAGACGGTGCTACAGTGTTTTAACTTTCATCTAGTCTCGAAATCTGTTCGCGAAATCTGCATGACCCTACTTATTGAAGAATAATAGCTAGAGACCTGAAAAATTCGCGGGTATATTTCGTGTTCAAATAATTATACCTTAGTGCTGCTTCTGTCATTGGTTCACTGTTAATCTGGAGGACTGAGGGCCAATTAGAGACCCTCACTCATAGAAGTGCCGAATCACAGGCCACCCAGTCGAGACGACTCACAAGTCAGCAGCCAATGAACAGTTGGTATTTGACCGAGTGTGTAGAGGATATTGGAGTCTATCCTGAAGTTCATTGAACCCGCGAATTTTTCCGGTCTCTAATAATAGCTAGAGACAGGAAAAATTCGCGAATTCATTTCACGATATGATAGAATCCAAACAACTGTACCTTTATATTGCTTCTCTTGATTGGTTCACAGTTTATCTGAAGGACTTTGAGCCAATGAAAAACCTTCAACCAAAAAGAGCATCGAATCGCAAGCGTCCCAGTTGACAGGTGTCACGAGTCAGTAGCCAATGAGCAGGTGGCATTTGCCCGAGTGTGTAGGGGATTATGAAGTCTCTCCTAGAGGTCATCAAAAGCACGAATTTTTCCAGTCTCTAAATAATAGCATCACCTGCTAGAGGGCTTTGTTGCCATCTTTATTTTCACTACTTGCTACCAGAAGCGCTAGTTATACATCGTAAACTAGAGGCCGCTGCCGCCATCTTGTTTTCAGTAATCGATACAAGGAGCGGTAGTGTCATGCAGTACATATGGCATTTTCTCTATTACCGAATCCGTACAATTAACAAGCCACCACAGACGTGGCACTGCGACAGCTCTCCAGCACTGTCAGCAGAATGATCTGTTACACTTGTCATTCCAAATAATAGCATACGAAGCCCACAAGCGGCGCGTAAAAGGCACACGTGCACGCACATAACACGTCGAAGCTACGTAATTACACAACACAATGGTTCGTAACTTTCCAACCGCTTCCCCCCCCCCCCCCTCCCTTCGGACTTTACTCCTGACGAAATTCTCACTTTCAAAGCTTTAACTTTGTCTGCCGCGGTTGTTTGATTAATACAAGATTTGTTTAAAGGCTCGCTGTTTTATTTTTTTAAAAGACCAGGGGAAAAAAACAGACCACGATTCATTGCCGTAGAAAAAAAGTGGTTGTCTGTAAAGTCGGTTTACGGACGATAGTTTAACGTGACAACGTCATAACAAAACATTGATGAAATTATTGCATACTTTTATGAATTAAATTGAATAATTTTTATTGAATTATCACTATTTTATATGGATACAAAGAAGGAGTGAAATTAAATCTACAATTTAATTGATAAATTTACTTTTGTTTGCACTCATTAATTCAAATATGTTTATTACTTTAACGAAGAGATTATTTTAACTATAACTTTTATACATGTTTGCTATTTAACTTCTTCCAATCTGTGTTATTCTGTTAAGGGTGGTAGCACGATGATAGGAAAAGTGGAAAACTAATGGGAGTGTTTCAAGTTTAATGTGCCTCGAAAAAGGTCAAATCGATGGTTGTTCCAATCGAGTGGAAGAGAGATAGATAGATGCGGCGCAAGCGTACAATGGGCGTAACGGGACAAAGTGCGTAACGGGACAATGAGTCATCCTTTTTCGTGCTTGCAGCCGGCGTTCGTCGATTGATTAGACGTTGTCACGTCAAAAATTAAGACGTGGAAACGACCGCCTTGTCGCTCGACGTGACGGCGCAGAGGAGAGACCGGGCTGTTCTCCGCGCGTGCGCTATCTCCCGTCGCAGCAGCTGCCGTCTTGTCCGTGGCGCGTGCTGTGGCGGGTGGCGCGCACGTGCTGCAGGGCTGCTGCACGGCTCGACGGCGCGAGGGCACGGCTGACCGACAGTAACAGGCAGCAACAGCCTGTGCAGGCGGGTCGCGGCTCTTGAACCTCTGGTGGGTGGTGGGAGGGGGGGGAGGAAATTACTATTTCACGCGGGAGACACACTATCATGATAGTCACGTCAGTTAAAAAATTCTGACTTCAATAAGTATCCAAAGCTGAGTCCAATGCCAAGTCAAACAAAAATTTGTAGCTAAACCTCCATTGCAAGGTGTACCAGAGTACTGCCGTTCTGGGAGTGGTTCTTGCGACCTCGGGGAAGGGGGGGGGAGAACTTACCAGGCACAGCCTGGCCGCGAGGCACAGCCTGGCCGCGAGGCACAGCCTGGCCGCGAGGCACAGCCGGGCCGCGAGGCACAGCCTGGCCGCGAGGCACAGCCTGGCCGCGAGGCACAGCCTGGCCGCGAGGCACAGCCTGGCCGCGAGGCACAGCCTGGCCGCGAGGCACAGCCTGGCCGCGAGGCACAGCCTGGCCGCGAGGCACAGCCTGGCCGCGAGGCACAGCCTGAAGCGAGCGACGGTCCCAGCACACTTGTCCCTCGCTACACACGTCTCTTATTCTTCCGAGGAACCGAGGAATCATCTGTCAGCCTGGAAATGAGATTACGTTATCTGAAGTGTTGATGGTTGCATGCCATAACACGACCCTGGCTTCTTTTAATTTTACTTGTAAACATGATCTTGACACGAAGTCATAAATAACAGTAATGAGAGCACCACCAGTGTCTGGGATATTCCTGATCGTAGCTACTGTTTACCCAAAGGAAAAGTCAATATAATATAGCTAACATGTCAGTATTCACTCCTTCCACTACCTCCACCCTCCTTTTAATTCCTTCCGGAAGTTTTAACCGGTTTTGTGACGTCATGCTAAATGTGACCCGCGTGTCTTCGTCCAATTAGAGCTCGTCTAATCACAACTACGTGTTCATGCGACTACCAGCCGAAGACTGGCCCCATCTCCGAATCTGCAAGTCTTTGGCGCTTTTTTAAAACTTTTCAGGTTCGCCGATGGTGATCTTGAACCAAAACGCTACAACGCTTACAGTTGATACTATCGAAATTTTGTAACTTGGACATTATTTTATGGACATACTGTATTTTCAGGGGGGCAAGAACTAAATTTCCAGGGTGGGGGGGGGGGGAAATAAAACTTTTCATAAAGAATCATCGATCCCCCTATTGAAGCGGGGGTTCGGGGGTCCCCCCCGGGAAAATTTGTATTTCAAGGTGGAAAATGGTGCTATTTAAGCAGTTTTATTATATAAAAATTGATTACACAGCACTTTCTTTGCCCCCGTTTGCCCCCACTTCATGGTTTCAGTAGAAGGGGGGGGGGGGCAAAATATCCTTGCTCCCCCCCCCCCCCCTGTTGTTGCGCCTCAGTGTATTTTCATTTATATACTTGGACATGCAGTTCTGAATCTTCATGCAGACCATGCAGTGTTCGAAGTCAGTTCAGCTGCGAAACAAAAGAAGCCTCGAGAACAGAGATGTGTCGCCAAGCAGTATTCCGGCGTCTGTGCGCGCGACGCGGCAACAGCGCACGGGCGGCGCGCGCGGAGATGTCAGTGTCAGCTGCCAGCTGTCAGCCGGCGGGGAGTTCTCTGGCTCAGCTCGACACCCGCAGCCAACCTCGGGAAACTAAACCACCGCCCGCAAGCGGCAGTGACGTAGTACCTGGTCATACACAAGATAGGTTGGCAGCGCGTAAAGAGAAGTTCCCTCTACAAAAACGTCTTGAATAAAATGTCTATGTTAGATATTAGTGTTTCGTGTATGTTAATTATTAAAAAAGGGGGGTTGTCTTCTGTAAAGTCGGTTTACGGACGATAAATTTTACGTGATAACGTCATAAGAAAACATTGATGAGAAATTGCATACTTTTTTAATTTTCAAATATTATTTAAAGTTTTTGCAAATTTAATTTAAATAATTTGTTTAAATATAATCACGAAACAATTAGTTAAAAAGCCCGCCTACCTGTTTTGATGTTATAGAAGATTTTCTCGGACGGTGGTTGGCCGGTTCTTGCACGCTCGGCTGAGGCGGAACGTGACGACAATTTTTCGTGCGTGCAGCCGGCGTTCATCGATTTATAAGACGTTATCACGTCAAAAATGTATATAGCGTGTTTGTAACATGTATGTATTGCCAACACACAACAGTTTCTCATGTGCTGAACTTTGCTCCAGGCTGCTAAAGGCGTGTCAGGCGGACGAATATCGAAATTATTTCTGGAGTGGAGTTACAAAAATATTGTTTTTAAGCGTTAACCAGCAACAGTTTTAATAAAAAAAAATTTGATATGCAGTATTTTTTCGTAACCCAAACTTTCGCTTAGAATGATCCTGCCATCCATATTTATCCTTTTGTAGAACCAGGCGCGTTACCCGCGGCATTAATAATATTATATAAATGAAGACTGGAATGCCAACACAGTAATCGCACGGTCGGAAATCAGCAGCAGTGAGCAGAGTGTAGTTGTCTAAACACAAGACTAAGTCGTGCCTTTGTTTCCAACTTGCCGTCTATATCTGGTTTAGGTTGCAAAATGTATGCGTTGAAAATGTGTATAAGATTTTCTGGTTTGAAAACAATAATCCCGTTATAAATTAATGACATTTTTAGAACAGTAGATAAGAAAGTAACTTTTAGTTGAACTTAGAGTAAACTAATTATTTTGGATATAAAGAAATTTTGTAAAATAAAAATGTTTGTTTGACCGCCATGTATGTTATAAGTGAAAATTCACACTTCATTAAACTACCTGAACGATAAACTAAACAGTTGTGTACGTCGTGGGCGCTCGCAATGATTAATGTGACAAACATGGCGACGAACATACAAAGGGACTACTGTGGACTGACACTTCTTTATTTCTTATTCCCCTTCCTCTTCCCAGCATCGAGCATCCTCGCTATTGAGCGTTGCACTTTTCGTTACGCGTGTAAGTTACATCGCCACGACTTACAATTCCGGCTGCAGAGAATTCCCCCCCGCAAAAATAACAGACGGTAGTGCAGATCTGAGTAGCCAGTACACCTACTCGCTGCTGATTGCCACTGAGTACACTGCAAACAATGTTTGTAAATGAGTCTGTAAAAATACAGATATTTCTACATTTGGACATTTACATTTGCTACGAAAAAAAAAAACGTTCGCAGTAATACCGGATTCTAATTCCTGCCCGGGCGTTTATGCTGTGTGTTGGCCTAGTCCCTACATCTTTTATATGGTTTGAATAATTTATCCTTGTATACAACACCAATCAAAATTTAAAGTTATGCGCCAGTTTTAGTTAGCGTGACAATAATTATTGAGCATTGTGTCCAAAATGTGTATTTTTCATGTATGCAGAAATAGTACAAATTATACACTATGTTATCGTGTGGCAACCAGGGTGTCCACAGTTAGTACTTTCCTACTAGATCTAGTACTTTTATAACTTTTTTAGCTGTCTAGTGCAGATCTAGTACATTTTTCTTTAATATAATAATATTATAGTAACTCCAATATGTTTTATTATTAAGCGTAATTATCTTTAAAAACTATGGAATGTATGTGTGTGTGTGGTGTGATATTTAAGTTCGAGCGTTGCATTGTCATAATAAATTGTCTTAAATTGTTAAAAACCATAACAAATTATAATTTAGTACTTTTTTTTTCAAATCGAGTACTTTTTTTCTCGCCTAAGTTGGTACGAAATATTTTTTTCCTTGTGGACACCCTGGTGGCAACTGGTTCCAAAGGATTAGGTACTCGGTAAAACCACCAAAGAAGTACTCGGCGCGCGCCAGTGAGGTAACAGCGGAGGTGTCGCCGTGAGTCACAGAGCCTCACGAGGCACGAGGCTCGACGTAACTCTCCCGTCGCTAACGGGCTCGACGTCGCCCTGATTGCCAGCCGTAACTCGTCCTGAGACGCGGCGCGCCGCAGTAATGGGCCGCGGCGGTCTCGTATTCGTGTCAGGTTCGGCGCACAATGAGGGGTGTTCCCCCCCGGATATTTATTCATAAACGAGTGTCAGCCTCCTCCGCGGCCTACATCCCGGGCCCTCATGGCTGATCGGCGAGACGCCGAGGCCAACAGAGCCTCGCCGAGCGGCCGTGCGATCACGGGACGTATGCCTGACGTGTCGGGGGCTAGATGGAGTGGTTCAGTCCGACCAGAGCCGGCGAGCTGAACTCTCGGGACCTCGAGGACTGTTTCAGCAATACCGATGCATAGGGACTGGAAAAATTCGCGGGTTCAGTGACCTCCAGGCTAGACTCCACGATCCTGTGCACACTCGGGGCAAACGACGCCTGTTCATTCATTGGCTGCTGACTTGTGAGGCGTCTCAATTGGGAGACTCGTGATTCGATACTGCTTTGACTGAGGGTCTATGATTGGCCCCACAGTCCTCCAGGTTAACAGCGAACCAATGGCAGATCTTGCATAAAAATACAATTATTTGCATTCTAGCATATCGCGAAATGAATCCGCGAATTTTTCCGGTCTCTACCGATGCAATATTTCAAACGTGTAATTAAGTTTCTCTGCTTCCGTAATAAACGAAACTTCACGATTCCGTAACTTAACGTCTAAACAAGTAATAATTAGGGAAAACTCTGTGATCAGTAGAGTCCTGCAAAATTCGCCGATTAATTCGGTGATAGGCTAGAATTCAAACACATATACCTCTTGGATAATTTTTCTATTGGCTTACTGTTCATCTGGACGAATCTCAACCAGTTATAAACCCTCAACCAAAGAAGGATCGAATCACAGACAAACCAGCTGAGACGACTTACAAGTCGGCAGCCAATGAACTTGCTTTGTTTGACCGAGTGTACAGGGGTATGTGCAGTCTATCCTGAAGGCCATCGAAACTGCGAATTTTGCAGGTCTCTAGTGATCAGCTAGGGACCGGAAAAATTCGCGGGTTCAATGACCAGTAGGATGAACTCCATAGTTCTTCGTACACTCGGTCAAATGCCACCCACTCATTGGCTGCTGTCTTGTGAGACGTGCCAACGTAGCAGCCTGTGATTCGATAAAGCTTTGGTCGGGCGTTTCTCATTGGCCCAGAGTAATCCAGGTGAGTTGTGAACCAATAGCAGAGGCAGCACTGAGGTATAACTATTTGTGTTTTAGCCTATCGCGAAATGAATTCGCGAATTTTTCCGGTCTCTAGTGATCACACGAACCAGCGAGCCTGTCGCACGCACGGCACGTGCCAGGGTTTCTCGCACGAGGCACGAGGCACGAGGCACGAGGCACGAGGCACGTGGCACGTGCGCCGACAGAGCGACATCCGCACGAGCGCTGCTTACACACATCACTGCGACGAGCACGCTATATTTGTTCGAAATGATCTCCTGCAAATCGACGCAGAGAATACCTACGTGAATGCGCTGGTGATGTAATATCGATCAACTACATACGTGCCGCACCCAAACCTGGACAAGGTGACACGGCGCAAGGCCGGCCTGGAAGGAGGGGGGTGGGGTTAAATATGAATTTGTGTGTGTGTGTGTCGGGGGAGGGGGGTAAAGCGTCGGAACCAGGAAAACTTTGGTTGAGTTTTAAAATTATATACACACATACACACACACACAATCACACACATAACTCTGTGGAGTTTGAAAGGTTGTACAACAGGTAATTTTTTTTGGGGGGGGGGGGGGCGGCGTAAAAATTATTTGACACTGAGTCCTTGGTTTGACCCTGGCCGCACGCCATGACACATATTTGCATCATTTTCTCACCATGATCACTTGGCAGCTTATCTGCTGCTTGGATATATGTGTTTGACTGAGTGACTGGTATTAATGTAAAAAAAAATAATATTATTTTCTTGTTTTAGCAACGCCCGATTTTTTAGATTACTGATTTCTTTCAAGCTCGTGTATGCACATGCTTAATTTTTTTTAGTTACGTGTATCTTAGCTTTTTTTGGCTGAATTTTACTATAGTTACCTCTGCTTTATTCTGCTTTCTATCTTACTGCATATTTTGTCATATATTTACGTCATGCTTGATTCTGTGAAATTTCAATGAATGATGTAATAGCACAAAATGTGACTAAGCGTAAGAAAAGGCCAATAAATACGATAGTAAATAATAAATAAATAGATAAACGGCATCAGGAGTGGTACCAGGAAGACTTGTCGGGAGGGACCATCTATCGTGCAAGTAAAAGAAGCCGTTTAAAAACATAGCCTAAAAATAAATCAGACTTTTAGGAATGTTTACAAGATTCACGGTCTCAGCTAGTGAACCTTGATAGTTTCGTGCAACTTTTTTTCGACCAAAGAAAAGTTCAACACGCGAATTTAAAAATTTAAGTAAATGTTACCGGTGCCGGTAACTTTCTTCGTTGTTCAGTTAGCTGTTGACTACGCGAGTTTATTTTCTTTGAAGAAGTATTTATTTTTGTGTTTAATTATAAAATATTCATTTTGATTGGTTTTAGCCATTTTGTTAAAGTAATGTCGTTAGGATGCTAAAATGAAACTGAATACCTTCCAATATATTGGAATTAAATAAGTATTCGGGCACGGAAAGGACTGTTGGTAAATGTTACCGGTGCCGGTAACTTTCTTCATTGCTTAGTTAGCTGTTGACTACGTGAGTTTATTTTCTTTGAATAATTATTTTTTTGTTTAATTAGAAAATATTCATTTTAATTGGTTTTTTTTTTACATTTTTTTAAAGTAATGTCGTTAGGATGCTAAAATGAAACTGAATACCTTCCAAAATATTTGAATGAATCAAGTAATCGGGCACGGAAAGGACTGTTGACCCTGGAGCCACGCCCACACGGCACTTATGTTACCGTTCCGTCGACAAACAAGCCTCGACTCGTGATGACTGCCCCCCCCCCCCCCCCCCCCCAGTGATCGGCTCGTTATATGGAGATGCCGGCCGAGCAAGTCCGGTAATCTCCGCGGGCAGGTGGAGGGGATAAGTGTGGTCAGGTGCGGAGGAAACACACGGCCTGGGAGCAGCGCTGTTATCGTGTTTACCGGCGAGATTGAAATAACTTCATTGTGCTCGGGAAGGAAGCGTGGGTCTGTTTGTTCCCAGTGCGGTGTGGCGCGGAGGCAGTCAGACACAGAGACCTGGTGTGGCGCGGAGGCAGTCAGACACAGAGACCTGGTGTGGCGCGGAGGCAGTCAGACACAGAGACCTGGTGTGGCGCGGAGGCAGTCAGACACAGAGACCTGGTGTGGCGCGGAGGCAGTCAGACACAGAGACCTGGTGTGGCGCGGAGGCAGTCAGACACAGAGACCTGGTGTGGCGCGGAGGCAGTCAGACACAGAGACCTGGTGTGGCGCGGAGGCAGTCAGACACAGAGACCTGGTGTGGCGCGGAGGCAGTCAGACACAGAGACCTGGTGTGGCGCGGAGGCAGTCAGACACAGAGACCTCAGAGCTCATGGCTAGACACCCGGAAATATCGCACATTCTATTTGCCTCATGCTAAAATACATGGTCATATGTTTAATTTATCCTCATATGCTTTCCTATTGACTAATTTAGTAATTTCTATAGAGACCGGAAAAATTCGCGGTTTCATTTCGCGATAGGCTAGAATCCAAGAGCGTGTAACTTATTGTCGCTTCAGTGATTGGAACACAGTTTGCCTGAAGGACTGTGAGCCAGTGAATGGCCCTCAACATAAGAAGTATCGAATCACAAGCATCCCAGTTAGCAGGTGTCACGAGTCAGTAGCCAATGAGCTGGTGTGATTTCCCCCGCGTACATAAGAGGATCGTGGAGTCTATCCTAGAGGTCATCGAAACCACGAATTTTTCCATTCCCTACTAATTTCTTACTGAGAAGTTCGAAGTAACACGGTCTCTCTACTTATGTTCACGGTCTTCCTGGCAACCGAAAGATTCCCCTGAATCTCTGGTTCTCAGGTCGTGATGTTGGGTTGAGACTATCCTTCAATTTCTCCTTGAAAAACTACAGTCAGTACCAACTATATGTCGCTTTATTAAAAAAAGGAGGGTTGTCTGTAAAGTCGGTTTACGGACGATAATTTTACGTGATAACGTCATAAGACAACATTGATGAAAATTTTGCATATTTTTTAATTTTCAAATATTATTTACAATTTTTTTTTTGCAAATTTAATTTAAATATAATCACGAACAGTTAGTTAAAAAGCCCACCGTAACCTGTTTGATATTATAGAAGGTTTTCTCGCACGGTGGTTGGCCGGTTCTTGCACGCTCGGCTCAGGCGGAACGTGACAAATTTTCGTGCGTGCTGCCGGCGTTCATCGATTTATAAGACGTTATCACATAAAAAAAACATTATTTAATAACTATTTAAGTAGATGTACCGGACTGAAAGGACCGCTCAGGGAACGTGTGTAATCTGTCGAGGCTAGGTGTGCTCGCGAGTGGGAAGCCTTCTTTACACAGACGAGAGAGCCAAAACCCGAAGTTCCTGCTTTTTTTCCGTATCTTTAATGTAGCTATCCTAACCAAATCAACCGTCCACAATGTTTTAAAGTGTTTATAATGTAGCTAACCTAACCTCATTGACCATTAGTTATATTTAGAGACTGGATAAATTTGCGCTTTCATTTACTTCTAGGATAGACTCCACAACCCCCTACATACTCAGGCAAATGCCACCTGCTCATTGGCTATCGACTCGTGACATCTGTCGACTGGGACGCTTGCGATTCGATACTATTTGGTTGAAGGTTTTCCATTGGCTAAAAAAAAGTCCTTCAGACAAACTGTAAGCCAATCACAGAAGCAATATAAAGGTACAGTTGTCGATTCTAGCATAACGTGAAATTAATCCGCGAATTTTTCCGGTCTCTAGATATCAAGAGTTACAATGAACAAAAAAACCCGAATATGCACTATCGGTAGAGACCAGTGAATTTCGCGGATTCATTTCGTGTTATGCTAAAATTCAAATAATTATACCTTAGTGCTGCTTCTGTCATTGGTTCTCTGTTAACCTGTAGGACTGAGGGCCAATTAGAGACCCGCACTCATAGAAATGTCGAATCACAGGTCACCCAGTCGAGACGACTTACAAGTCAGCAGCCAATGAACAGTTGGCATTTGCCCGAGTGTGTAGAGGATATTGGAGTCTATCCTGGAGGTCACTGAATCCGCGAAATTCACGGGTCTCTAACGATCGGGCGTGTGTGAGAAGAAGGACTCCCACTGAGCACCTCCGGGCTGCTCGAGGGCCGAGGGACTGGCCCATATCCCCCCGGCGCAGACGTGTGCAGCAGGAGCGGGCAGGGGAGCAGGGGAGGGGTGGTCCCGGCCGGGTGTCCCTGGGCGCAGGACCGGTTACACCGGACACGTGTGTGCACCGGCCCGGAGTCCTCGGTCCGCCGCCGGAAACACCTCGCGGCTCTAGCGAGACACACACACCGCGGCGTGGACTCTCCCGAACGCCAAGCAGCCGACCGACTGACAGCGATCCCACGTCCGTCAAACACTTTTCCATTTCTAGGGACTGGAAAAATTCGCGGTTTCGATGACCTCTAGTCTAGACTCTAAGATCCTCTATGCACTCGGGAAAAATCACACCAGCTCATTGGCTACTGACTCGTGACACCTGCTAACTGGGATGCTTGTGATTCGATACTTCTTACGTCTTACGTCGAGGGGCATTCATTGGCTCACAGTCCTTCAGGCTAACTGTGTTCCAATCACTGAAGCGGCGATAAGTCAAACGCACTTGGATTCTAGCCTATCGCGAAATGAAACCGCGAATTTTTCCCGTCTCTATCCATTTCGATGCTGCCAACGGACTAGAAGGCAGATGGCTTAAACAATGGTGAACATTTATCTTGCATAAGCTTACAGTGACGATAATGAAAATTAAACCCACATAAGTCATTGAACTCATTTCTTTCCTTTTGATATTTATTCATATATTTTAGTTTATCATGCGCTATTAATTACACTTTGTCTATTTTGTATCTGAACTATAAGTAACGTAAGTTAAAAACATTCCATGGAAGCAGCTAGACAAACACATCAAACGTCAACATCAAGGTAACATTGTGGAGGTAGTAATATTTTTTTGGTCCGTCTAAAGTTAAAGCTCGGGGAAGTTTTTGACGGATTTCGGGCCTTCTGATTGGTTCAGGGTCACGTGATTGACGGACGGAACGCGACGGATCATTGTAGTCCATCTGATACCTGTCCACTTCTCTGGCAGTTATGAGGCCACTTTCAAGTGTTAGTTTTAAAAGAGCTAGACCAAATAGTTTAAATTAAACCAAATAAATTGGTTGTCTGTAAAGTCGGTTTACGGACGATAGTTTAACGTGACAACGTCATAATAAACCATTGGTGAAATGATTGCATACTTTTATTAATAAAATTGAATCATTTTTATTGAATTATCACTATTATCTATGGATACAAAGAAGGAGTGAAATGAAATCTACAATTTAATTGATAAATTTACTTTTATTTGCACACATTAATCCAAATATTTTTATTACTTTAACGAAGAGATTATTTTAACTATAAATTTTATACATGTTTGCTATTTAACTTCTTCCAATCTGTGTTATTCTGTTAAGGATAGGACGATGATAGGAAAAGTAGGAAACGAATGGGAGTGTTTCAAGTTTAATGTGCCTCGAAAAAATCAAATCGATGGTTGTTCCAATCGAGTGGAAGAGAGATAGATGCGGCGCAAGCGTACAATGAGCGGAACGGGACACAGCGTAACGGTATAATGTGCGTTACGGGACACTTTTTCGTGCGTGCAGCCGGCGTTCATCGATTTATTAGACGTTTTCACGTCAAAAGTTATGTTCGTATTCGTCTTTCGTTTAATACATTCATGCTGGAGGAGTCTTTCCATGCTCGTTGTTCGCTGCTAGGCAGTGCGGACCGGTTATTCAGTGGCGTCTGCTGCTTCTACAGTGCACGGAGACGTAAAAAATGGCTATCAATGAGATTGTAGTTGAAGGGTACGAAATATTAATTTAACTATATATATATAACGAGATCGTTACACAGGCAGAATTTACAACTAGCCTATATAAATAAAAATGCAAATGCTCGTGCGTTCAAAATCTTAAATCTCAGAAAGTTGTTCACCGATTGCTTTGAAATTATAAAAAGATCAATAAAAATAGAGATAGGTAAAAATATAGTTTTTAAATTTTTTCATATTTATATGGTGACATATACAAAGACAGATTTATATAGATATATAAGGAAATATATAGATATATATGTAGATAGAGATATATATATGTAGCTAGAGATATAGAGATATACATAGAGTGATAGAGGGATAGAGAGATGATTTTTTGTACAAGTGTGTCTACTTTAAAAAAATTACAAAAAAAAATGATTAAGGCATTGCAATAATAGAACTAAATCACAAAGTATGAATACAACACTATATATTTTCGTACTGGAAACATTTTCCGACGTATTTAAAGACAAAGGCACGTGGCTGCCAGTCGGCCGGGCCTGTGTGGTGCTGGTAGACACCGCCTGGGTCGCCGCGCCCACTCGGCGAGGCGGGCAACTGGGTCAGGAGCGCGCCATGCAGATAATGGCCGGGATGAGCGCGCGCCGGGGGCAGATCGCATCGCGGATAGACGCGGCTACGAGCTGATTGTCCGAGGGGCTGCGACCCCGGCTCGACCCCTCCCGGCTCCGCACAGAACTAGGCGCGCCGTCACACACGAGGAGCAGGGGGTCGTCACCACAACGCCGAAGACCATAACGCCGAAATACAGTAACGCCGAAAAATGTTGCTGCGGGGTGGGGCCACAGGAGCAAAATGAAAAACAACTGAATTAATTTGTGTGCCAAACGTAACCTAGGCTAGCCTAATCTAACCTTACCTAACCTAACCTTTGTGACAGTCCTGCAATGACATTTTTCGGCGTTGTGGTACACAGCAGTTTTCTAGCTGTCGGCGTTGTGGTCGATTTGGCATTCGGCGTTATGGTTTTCGGCGTTGTGGTGCGTCCCCCGCCGGACCGCGCCGTCAGAGCTGATGCTCTCTAACTTGAACTCTGCACGGTCGCGGTCCGTGCAGCGACACGGACGCAGACCCCACTGTCGCGGCCAGGGTCAGCGCTACGGGGCGTCATTGTGACCAGCTACAGCGTCTCTTTCTGGCTCGGTTGCCAGCGTGCATTACTTACTCTCCAGTGCACGATATCTGCCATTATTTCCACGTGCTCTGTTGCCAGATCGTTTTAGACACAGCTTTATAATGCAATGACGTTTTTTTTTTTTTAAAGTTTATTTGTAACATTGTATTTTGTAAAGGAAAATTAAAATTGAGTAATTCCTGAAATGCATTTACATGCTGTAGGTATTTTCTCCAAAACGTAATCTGATTTTTTTTCTTCTAAGGGATCGTGATTGCAAGATGCTATTTTGGTTTAAACTGTTTGTCAAAAAAATATGTCTTAAAATATTATTTTTTTAATCTTTTGAATATAGAACAAAATTTAAGGGAATTGCTTGTTATTAATAGTGGCACACTGCTACAGATAGTTTTTCCTGTGAAATAATAATTGGTGTTTATCATTAAATTGTAATTTTTGACAGAGATACTACATGTGTAATAACACTGTCAGTATACAATAATTTATGGTCTTAGAAAAATTAACATAGTGTAAATTCTAGAAAAAAAAAACAACCTTATTATCAAAGATGAACTAGCTAATGCTATTCTGACACCAAAGTCAAGGCTGACAGACCTCCCACACACTCGCCACTGCAAGGGTCAAACATCCAAACTGTTTAAAAAAATTTACCGAAATCATGCGATTTTCGTGACAACCTTCAACCAAACTCCCCCCTCCCTGAACTTTGAGAATGCAAAAGCATAGTAATCACAAAACAAAAGTCTGAGACAAATTGGTTTGGAAAGGCATAAATTAACAAACTAGTGATTTTACTTTTTTCTACCAAAAACAATTTGCAGTTGTATTATGTTTACTCAAAGGTTTCTTAAAATCATAGTTGGGTGTGCATGTGTAAGGGGGTGTTTGTATTCATTTAAGAAACATAAAATATTTAGATCACTTTGGCCAAAATACTAAAAGTTAATAAGCAGGATACGTTATCATTAAAATACATCCGCTAAAAACTTGTTTATAAAACTATAAAAATAACATGTTGTACCAAAAGTACACAGGGTTTGCGCAGCGAGTACGTCCTGTCGCAGGCGTGACGGACGGAGACCCAGCGGCCGCCTAATTGATATCTCCTCCATTACCGCCCTCCCTCCTTCAGCCCAGTTCTGGGAAGGCGCGCTCCGCATTAACCTCGTTATCTGGCCGGCCGCAGCCCGCCGCCGCGCTGTTTACACGCGATAAATCAGCCCGTCGCAGCATCCCTGCTGTCTCCTGCTGTCTCCTGCTCCCGCGCATGCGCGGCCTTGCTGTGTGGAGGTGGTGGTGGGGGTAGACGTCTGGCCCTCCCCTCCCCTCCGGCGGTGTTGCCGGTTGTCGCGTGACGCGAGCCCTGGTCTGGCACGTGCGGCGCGAAGACCCCGCGACCTCAGAGTGAGTGGCGCCTTGTCTGTTTCACGGTTACGACAAAGTATTCGTTAAGGGGCCCGCCTCGTCAGGGGTGTCTGTGTGTCAGTGAGGCGGGATGATAAGCGCGACGCTCGCTGGTGCTTCTAGCGCGGTGTCTCCTCTGGACTGGCGCGCAGTCTTCTAGTCGTCACATGAGCGGTGACCGTAACATTATATGGCCGAGAAATGAAGATAAAGGTGTGATGCAAGTCCCTTATTGCTTTCAAGAATCTGTACTGGTTCTTTTACGCCTAAAAATTACTCTGAAAACATGCGTTTTAGCCATTTTAACTCCTCTTAAAATACAATTTAAAAACTTCATCCAAAATCAATAGTACTTTTCGGCCCTCAGCGAACTCTAAAATGCTTTTCGTAATCACTAGAGACCAGCAAATTTCGCGGATTCTTGTGGCCTCAGGATAGAATTCAAAGTTATAGGTGTGCTCGACCCATGTTTGCTTTCCCATTGGTTGATTTCTTAGCGAGAACATTTTTATCCTTGTTATTTGGCACTACCCGATTCGCTTACTTCTCTCCTAGCTGGACATCGTTGGCTCACGGTCGTAGAGGGGCGTGTACAGATAACTGCGGTCCAATCATGAACACAGTGCGACAGTGTGGAGGTTTGCATTCTAGCTTGCGACTAAATAATCCGCGAAATTTCAGGAGCTCTAGTAATCACTAAGCAGACCCCACTCTGATATCCTGAGTAGTTTTGAAATCGCGTTGTTTTTCCTGAAGCTCTGCTCGCCGTATGTGTGCCCGGGTAGGCGGAGCCCTTGACACCCTCAGGGCAGATGACTAGTTCTGTTCTGGAGACCTCAATCAAAGAAGTATCGAAACACGAGTCACAAACTACAACAAATGGGTTTGATATTTATTATTTCGCTCATTCATCCTGTGAGTGCTTCCGGTAATAGGTCGGTGGAGCATGTTTTGAACGAGTGACAGACACAACTATTACATACTCAGAAACGAAAGGGGAGGACTATACTTCAGACGCAAGCTGATTGGATGCATGAGGGCCAGCGCGGGTAGTCAGCTCCTTGTGCGGGAGTTTCGTTGAGAATGGTTAAAAAAAAAACGCAAGTTTCCAGAATAATTGTTTTCCTGAAAGCACCTCAGGGACTTGCATCACACCTTCCTCTTCATTCCTTCTTCACCTCTCATGTCTCGTAGTTGCTGGCTTGCACGACCAGAAGACTGCGCGCCAGTCCGGTGCCTTGCTCTGAGAGGCGATACTACGATTACAGCACCAGCGAGCGTCGCACCTATCATCCCGTTTCAGTATCACAGATACATGACTAGGCGCGCGTTTTAACCACCTACCTCAGTTTAATGATATGGAATTATAATTAAGTATGTCTACAATTGAAATTAAGCCTCCAATTACGCTTTGCTTTTACAATACCCACTTCGTTCAGCTCTTAGTAGGCAATGCTATTTCCTAGATGTGATATGAAATCAAAGGATTCTCTATTTTTTTTTCTTTTCATTTTGCCATGGCAACAGCTGAACTCCACAGAGTCCAGGGCTATCTGCGACAGTAGTGTAAGTTGGTCTAAAATATATGGCATTCTTTCGCGGCCGTTGTGTGGAGTTTCTTGACTTCTGGGTTTAGTAGCTAACTGCTCGCTGATGATGACGACTGTAAAGTCGACCGAAACTTCGGTAATATCTTCGCCTCCGACGCAGCTACAATCCAGGAGCCAAGCAACTCCAAGTAGGTCTAAGCCCGGGAAACCTGCACTTCACACAAAGGCTTCGTGTAACCTGGGCTTTTTTTTGAACTTCACTTCAGTTAACCGTTTAACGTTCTCCTGAGCAGTAGAGCCGTGTCTACAACAGCCCGTCGCCTCCTTCAGACATTCGCCCGTCCGTCAACACCACGCGTCTAGCCAAGCGATTTGAAACATTACGTCATCTGTCTCCCAAAACAGTGTTGCCAACAATCCATGTTCTTCTCTCAACGATCTGTATCGATTACGTTTGCTGTTCATGTCGTGTCCCTGTGGGTATTGTATTAGCAGATTGTCCAGAATGAACGAAGCTCATAGTAGTTTAGCGACTGGAAGAATTGCGAGTTGTCTGCTGACTTGTGAGTCGTCTCAACTGGGTTGCATGTGACTTAGTGCCTATTTGGTTCATGAACAGGGGCAGGCACTTTTCGCGAAAAAATCTGAACGCGTATTAAGAATGCAACAAGGCATACCCGCAACCAGATGTTTCTTCCTTGTGATTGGCGGCCGTCTGCGAGAGAGTTACTGCATTATTTGACCGGGCCACTCAGGACGCGTTTGCTTCCGCACCGAATTACTGTGATTGGTGCAGTAACAATCGACATGTAGCTGGAATAAACTTGACCAATCATGAAAAACAGACGATGCTACAGTGTTTTAACTTCCAGTTAGTCTCGAAATCTTTTCGCGAAATATGCATGTCCCTGTTCATAGCTACAAGCTAAACACGGCCTGTCGCGAAATGAATCTTCTACGTTTTCCGGCCCCGTGCAGGCGTGAACACGAACTCGGACGTGAGAACCACACAGCTGCAGCTGGGGTAGCCCTGGAGGGGAGTGTGACAGCTGTGACAGCCGCGGGCCTCGAACACACGACCTGCGCCTCTCTCGCGCTGACAGCGGAACAGCGCCTAGCGCCGGGAATGTCGGATACTTCCGGCCGAGATCCCACGAACTGATAACAGCCTCTGGGAAGGCGGGGTGGTGCAGGGCCGAGTACCCCCTCCCCTCTGCCACCCTGGAGGGACACCAGCTTCTATAGCCCGTCCAAGGTTAGCCTGCCTATACTTGGTCCGCGTTCAGTTACACTTGTTTGGTGCTGGGCAGAGCTTCAATTGTCTGTAAAGTCGGTTCACGGACGATAATTTTACGTGATAACATCGTAAGAAAAAACTGATGAAAAATTGCATAGTTTTTAATTTTCAAATATTATTTACAGTTTTTGCAAATTTAATTTAAATAGTTTTTAAAATATAATCACGAACAATTATTAGTTAAAAAAAAAAGGCCCGCCTTAACCTGTTTGATATTATAGAAGATTTTCTCGCACGGTGGTTGGCCGGTTTTTGCATGTGACAATGAGTCATGCTTTTTCGTGCGTGCAGCCGGCGTTCATCGGTTGTTAGATATTTTCTTTTGTTAGGCAGTAAAACATATCTGAAATGTACGATGTTACGATCCTGAAGTCACAAGTCCTGAATGTAGGCCCTGTCTTGATGATCAAAGAAATGACATTACGTGGATTCATTCAACGCCAATGCGAACCATATATTACGTTTTGTCTATTCGAACGTATTTTGCGTTTATTTGTCAGAAATATATCGTTTTGTTCAACTGTACCGTTGATAATTCGGATGTCTTAAACTAGAAAGTGTGCCTAAGTTGAACCGTCAAAACAAAATGATAAATGATTGAAGTTTACCCTGACACCAGCGTACACAACGCACAGGCTAGGAGAATAACTGCAGCTTCTCAGGCAAGCCTGCAACGTGGTTACAACGAGCTGCGCACGACCCCACACGCAGTTAGACCTAGCTTGTGTAGTGGAGTGGTGTGTATTGGCCTGTATGGGCTATCCCTTCATTAGAGACCGGAAAAATTCGCGAATTAATGTCACGATAGGCTAAAATACAAACAGTTATACCTCAGTCCTGCATCTACTATTGGCTCACAACTCACCTGGATCACTCTGGGCCAATGAGAAACACCCGACCAAAGCTTTATCGAATCACAGGCTGCTACGTTGGGACGTCTCACAAGACAGCAGCCAATGAGTGGGTGACATTTGACCGAGTGTACGTAGAATTGTGGAGTTCATCCTGGAGGTCATTGAACCCGCGAATTTTTCCGGTCCTTACCCTTCAGTAAGTGATTAATTTTCTTAAAGATCTATCTAGATGCTCATTATTGTCCTCTTTAAATTATTATCAAGTGTAAAAAACGTAAAAAAATATAAATGTAATGTGCTTAAGTGATTTAACTTACCATCTAGCGTATAAAAAAGAAGTTAAATAAATAAATTGGCATTGTGACAGACAAGTTTCCAACCGAGAAAAAAAAAAGAGGTTTTAAAAATATTTAATACTAAAATTTCAACCTTCTGTAGTAAATAAAAGTTTTATGATAAAACATTTCTTAAACAAACCAACGACATAAACTATCCTAAATATATTTTTAAAAATTTGATAATAATTTACACATTCACACATTCAATCTTGTAACATCAATGAAATTTTTTTCGCACATATTTAGGGCGTATGTGTGACAACTTCTGCAACATGAGCATGGTTGCTGCCACATGAGCTTCAAAGGAGTTCCCAGTCTTCAGGACGGCACTTGTGCCGTGAGGACCTGGGTTGTAAGGACTGGAAGTGGAACAGCCAATGAAGTGTTGCGTACCGAGTGATTGTTGACGAGTGGGGGGGGGGGGGGGGTGTCCCCCGGGACAACATGGTTGGGCGCGCCCCAGACGTGTGTTTCCATGAAAACAATCGAGCGTCGCACCAGGCCAGCACGTCCGGTGGAGTGGAGGGGGGGCAGGGAGACTTGTTCAATATTCATGCAGGGAGGCAGGGCAACACCTCGCCACGTGGTTAGGGGACCGCCTCCCAGGGAACAACCGCGCCCATGTTTTCTCGCGTCACCTGGTCACTCCCCCCCCCTCCCCCTCTTCCAAGGGGATCCTGGGTTTCCTCAGTGCTTTTGTAGATTCCTCTGGTAACCAGATGCTAGGGACCGGAAAAATTCGCGGGTTCGATGACCTGTAGGATGAACTCCATAGTTCTACGTACACTCGGGTCAAATGCCACCCACTCACTGGCTGCTGTCTTGTGAGACGTCCCAACGTAACAGCCTGTGATTCGATAAAACTTTGGTCGGGCGTTTCTCATTGGCCCAGAGTAATCCAGGTGAGTTGTGAACCAATAGCAGAGGCAGCACTGAGGTATAACTATTTGTGTTTTAGCCTATCGCGAAGTGAATTCGCGAATTTTTCCGGTCTCTACGCAGTTGCCAATAAATAGTTTGTAATTCTGCCACACAGATATACTAACCATCGTTATTTTTGCATATGAAATACGTTTCTCGAGATAATACTGAGTGTTTATTACGAAAATTGGCGCATGATTTTATATTTTAATTGATGTTTTCATTCAAGCATATTTTTTTTAAATTAAGGAAAATATAATAGAAAATTCAATATTTAGACTATTTTGTTTTATTACCTATGCTTATTAATGTGTGCAGTCAATACTGGAAAACTATTCAGGGTACTGGGACAACACAAAGCATAAATGTCCGGGTGAGAATTCAAACCCGATATTATTGCGAACACTATTTTGTAGTGATACAGTTGTTTTCATGAAAATGTACAAATATACAGTTTTTCAACACAGACGCTACCTCTGGCCACTAGATCTGTGAACCTGATAGAGACCTGAAAAATTCCCGGGTTCATTTCGTGTTATGCTAAAATTCAAATAATTATACCTTAGTGCTGCTTCTGTCATTGGTTCACTGTTATTCTGGAGGACTGAGGGCCAATTAGATACCCTCACTCATAGAAGTGTCGAATCACAGGCCAACCAGTCGAGACGACTCACAAGTCAACAGCCAATGAACTGTTGGCATTTGCCCGAGTGTGTATAGGATATTGGAGTCTATCCTGGAGGTCATTGAACCCGCGAATTTTTCCGGTCTCTACTGATAGTTCAACCACCATTCCTAGGACCGGTGACGTGTTCTAATCTCTAATCTGGTCAAGTCACGTACGATAAGAAGGTACTTGTAGTCCCAACTCTTATAAAGGTTATTTTCCACTATAATTTTCAGATTATGCGTATTATAGCTGTTGACACGTTGTTGAATAATAAATGAAGAGGCATGAATATACTACTGGGTGGAGTACAACATCTTGTCAGATGAGAATAAGTGTGACTTATAATGACATTGACTTGGAAATGATCAGAATAATTTAATTTAATTTTAATCTAGACGTCATGTAGAGTAAGTATGGACGAAATTGGACGAAAATTCAATGGGAGGAATATATATAAACAAAGATTAAGAAACAAGAACAGGATAATAGCCGTGATGAGAAGAATACCACATATACAAAACCAATATTTAAGGATGAATAAGTTCACAAGTGAATCAGATAACTTGAAGATTAGAACACACAAACCTTGGTATGCCCTAACAGGGATTAGATATATAGTCTGTTCTACGCTTATATTGCAGTACAGGGTAAATGGCGAACACTGTTGCCAGATTGATTCTATCCAGCTTGTAAAAGTTAAATTATTTTGTATGCCATCATTAATTATAATAAGTTTTATATATATTTTAATTATACTTTTCTTGTTTTTCTAAGACTATTAAATAGTGTCTAAGGACAGTATTATTACAGTATTAGTACAGTATTCATTCTGGTAGAAAAACTAAACAATAAACACGAATTATTATTTCACTGGAGAAACTATTTGTAATAGTCTGTTACTGTTAATAACAAGACATTTCATGAAAATATTTGGAATGCTTAAAAGAGCCAAACTTCTTAAAATTAAATTATGTAAACAAAATGTTAACAAAAATGATTGAAACCAAAATGGCGTTTTTCAATTACATCTTCTTAGGGAAAAAAATGGAAATTATCAGATAATACATTTGATGAAATAAACCAGGAAGATGTATTTTCACAGTTCTTATTCCAAAATGTACTTTACAAAGTAAATATTTTCCGATACATTAAATTTTCATTACAATACAAAGTCATGTCTGGAACGTTGGCTCTCTATGGAGTGCATCTGGCAACAGCGCACATGAACAAGGATAGCGCTAATGGCATTGGAAAGAGAAAGCGAAAGTCCATTTAAATGCTCACTGCAATGTAATGATGAGACGCGCTATAGGTAGAGACGGGAAAAAATACGCGGTTTCATTTCGCGACAGGCTAGAAACCAAGTGCGTGTATCTTATCGTCGCTTCAGTGATTGGGACACAGTTTGCCTGGAGGACTGTGAGCTAATGAATGACCCTCAACATAAGAAGTATCGAATCACAAGCATCCCAGTTAGCAGGTGTCACGAGTCAGTAGCCAATGAGCTGGTGTGATTTCCCCCGCGTTCATAGAGTATCGTGGAGTCTAGCCCAGAGGTAATCGAAAATGCGAATTTTTCCGGTCCCTAGCTATAGGTGGTGTTGTTAGTATGTGCCGTTAATGCGGAATAATTAGAGACTGGAAGAATTCGCGGGTTCAATGACCGCCAGGATAGACTCCACGATCCTCTGCACACTCGGGCAAACGTCGCCTGTTCATTGGCTGCTGACTGGTGAGGCGTCTCAATTGGGAGACTCGTGATTCGATACTGCTTTGACTGAGGGTCTATGATTGGCCCACAGTCCTCCAGGTTAACAGTGAACCAATAGCAGAATCAATAGCAATTGCGTAAAGGTACAATTATTTGCGTTTTAGCATATAGCGAAACGTATCCGCGAATTTTTCCGGTCTCTAGGAATGATCTGTTGAGGTTATACAGTGTATCAGTTCCAGTGTCATGATACGGCGCAGACAGGAGCGCGGAGCCAGGAAGGTGTGTACGGCGGACTGAGTGTAGGCGCCGCGTGGGCGGAGAAGGCCAGGGGTGTCCAGCGGGCGTGGGTGTCGTGTGAACAATGGGCCGTGCAGACACGCCCCCTCCTCCCGCCCCCCTCAAGGTCGCCGGGTGTCGCTGACATCGGCCTTCCAGCGCAGCGGTCAGGGCCGCCCCCTTCCCACACGCCCTCGCTGTCTCATTCATGCTGGACCGCTAGGTCCGCCATGTTGCCGTCCTGTGACTGGCTCCATCCTGATCCGCGATCCGCGATCCGCGAGCCATAGAGACCGGAAAATTCGCGGATTCATTTAACGACAGCCTGAAATTTATTTTGTTATACCTCAGTGCTGCCTCTGCTATTGGCTCACAACTCACCTGGACGACTCCGGGCCAGTGAGAAACTCTCAACCGAAGCTGTGTCGAATCACAGGCCGCTACGTTGGGACACCTTCACAAGACAGCAGCCAATGAGAGGGTGACATATGACCGAGTGTACGTAGAAATATAAATTTCATCCTACAGTTCATACATAGAACCCGCGAATTTTTCCGGTCCCTAGCGAGCCAATGATCCCAGTCCGAGAATGATCTGCGAGTCACACCACACACACACATACTGCGACCGCACGATCTTTGTTCGCGCGAATATCGAACGTCACACATTTACATTCTGCGACAACAGGCAGCAGCAGCGTCGAATGAATGTTAGGGTTCATTTCTGTTGGTGGGCGGGAACGATACGAAATGAATGTCACAATCGATTGAGACGCGGCGGATAAATGGTTGGTGCGATTGCCGCAAGATATCAGGACATACAATCAGTAGCGGATCCAGAGGGGGGGGGGGGGGGGGGGGCTAAGAAGCTCAAGCCCCCACCAAAATAATCTGGGTCCACTATTGTTTTAGTGTTTGCCTTGGTAAAGCCTAGCCTTAGCTGGGTCAAGCCCCTCCCAAACCAAAATCCTGGATCCGCCACTGCATACAATCGCTGCCTTATCTTTTAAATTTCAATAACAACTGAAAGAAACATAGGTCTACTGGTATTTTTAATGTATTACGAAATGAAACAGTCGGATATATAAATAGGTTTTTACAAAAATAAAAGCTTCTTTTGATGTGATAACGTCTTATAAATCGTTGAACGCCGGCTGAACGCACGAAAAATTGTCACGTTCCACCTGAGCCGAGCATGCAAGAACCGGCCAACCCCCGTGCGAGAAAATCTTCTATAATATCAAACAGGTTAAGGCGGGCTTTTAAACTAATTGTTTCGTGATTATATTTAAACAAATTATTTAAATTAAATTTGCAAAAAAATGTTAATAATATTAGAAAATTAAAAAGTATGCAATTTTTCATCAATGTTTTCTTATGACGTTATCACGTAAAATTATCGTCCGTAAACCGACTTTACAGAACCCCCCCCCCCCCCCTTTTAAATATGGAAAGTAATCATGACAAAAAAATGTTTAAATATTAAACTAAAAAAACAAGCGTTTCATGCGTTTTCTCCGACAGACGCCAGTTCAGCTCGGAGGTGCAGCTCGTTACCACTGCGTGGCCCAGTTACGGGCTGGCGACTGTCTGCTCCGAGCTGGGGGCGGTCCAGGAAGTGGGGGTTATTGGGGGGGAGGAGGGGGGAATCCATTATGGACCTCCGATAACCCAGCCAAGTGCCGCTTCGTAGCCATTGTCTGGGCGGCGCGGCGACACTAGAGATCCCTTCTGGGGACAAAGGGAAACTACCGTGCCTTGTCTGGTTGCGCAGGCAGTGGGGCATTCCTCGCAGAAATGGTGAGATCGGGTACGATAATATGGCGTTTATAATATTTTTATCGAAGGCATGCCATACTTTTAAAAAAATAGGCCTAGATATCTTGTGAAATGTCATAACGTAACTGCAAAAAACTGTCGAGAATTAGTGCAATTTCACTGGAAAACTGTTATCACTGCTCGTAAAGAATAAATATGGTATAGATTCTACAGTTTTCCAGTAAAAGTGATAACTTTAAAAGTACTTATAAGGGTGAGTTTCATTCCCACCAATAGTATAAATGCGAAAGTATGTTTGTTTCTTTCACGCAGTAACGGAGCATAGAATTGACATGATTTTTTTTTAAACTAGATAAGAGTGAAATAGACTACATATAATTATGAAATTTCATTCGCGAGGGAGTGAAAAAAGGGTAGGTTCAGTTTTATAATAGAAACTTGTAGGAGGTAAGTCATGGACACACAAACAGTGAGTTTGTGTCATTCATTTCTGTATGTCCGCCACACTTGCCACACGGTCATATAGTGAGGTCTGGCAACTTCCTATCTTTCTCCTTGGTGGAACCCATCCGCTTAGTGAAGCTCGCGGCTGCTGGCGAACTAAAGGCGTTAGTAACAGTTTATTTTAGAACTTCGTCAGTAGATGGAGTTTGCCTTGCATTTGTGTAACGCGCTATCGTTTGGTGCGTCCGTCACGTCTTGCCTACGAGCTACCTGCCTTCCCACAAAATGAAGCTGAAGATTGGCGTCCCGATTTTGATGCATCGAGATATGCAATCAATGGAATGGGACTTACAAATCAAAATTTCCCGTTTTTCTGGTGTTAAGTCCTACAGACTTGAACCTCGGAAGTAACGTTCCTTATATAATGATGTGTTAAGCCCGGACAACTCCGGGTACTTCAGCCAGTTTTTTTCATATTACAAAAAAATTTAATTTGCGAAATACGATATATTTTTTGTCTACCAAATCAGGTTGTGTGACCATCCAGTCTACTAAATCTGCCGACTCGACCGCAACCCGAATGCCGTGATGGTCCCTGTGCGCTGATTGGCCGCGCCGTGGTGGAACACTTTTACCTATCGGATCGCCCATTCGACTGCGATAAGTATAGGGACCGGAAAAATTCGCGGGTTCAATGACCTCCAGGTTGAACTCCATTGTTCTACGTACACTCGGTCAAATGTCACCCTCTCATTGGCTTCTGTATTGTGAGACGTCCCAACGTAGCGGCCTGTGATTTGACACAGCTTCGGTTGAGTGTTTCTCATTGGCCCAGTCATCTAGGTGAGTTGTGAGCCAATAGCAGAGGCAGCACTGAGGTATAACTATTGGTATTTTAACCTATCGTGAAATGAATTCGCGAATTTTTCCGGTCTCTAGCGATAAGGCATGTCCGCGCTAGCGATTGTTCCCTTGTGATTGGCGGCCGTCTGCAAGAGAAGCCATCGCCCTGTTCGGCCGGGCCATTCAGGACGAGTTTGATTCCGCACTGGATGACTGCTATTGGTGCGCTGCCAGCGGACATGCACCTGAAATACACACAGCCAACCACGAAACACAATCAGTGCTACAAAGTTTTAACACACAGCTGGTCTTGAACGCTTTTCGCGAAATCACATGTCACTAGTTATAATAGAGACCGGAAAAATTCGCGATTTCATTTCGCGATAGGCTAATATACAAATAGTTATACCTCAGTGCTGCCTCTGCTATTGGCTTACAACTCACCTGGATGACTCTGGGCCAATGAGAAACACCCAACCAAAGCTTTATCGAATCACAGGCTGCTACGTTGGGACGTCTCACAATACAGCAGCCTATGAGTGGGTGACATTTGACCGAGTGTACGTAGAACAATGGAGTTCATCCTGCAGGTCTTTGAACCCGCAAATTTTTCCGGTCCTTAGCTTATAAAGCTCATACATAACACTTTAAATGTCGTGAGTTTGGATGCAGCGAGTGTTTGATGTTTCTTTACTGTACGTGTTCTTCGTCTGGTAACTACTTCACGTTAATAACTTTAACAGAAACACGCGTGTGAGGAGTACAGTTTGTAAACAAGCGCTCACGGTCTTGTTTACATCAGCTGCATTTGAAAGAAGTGTTGGGGTCTACGAGCGCTGCAGTGTTGCCAGAAAAACGTCGTTAAAATGAAACTCAAGTTGCGATAAAATTTTCACTCCCTAAATAATTACTTACAATTTTGGTTTTTAGAAAAACAAAAATATGTATTATATGTATTTTATTTAGTAAAATATTTTAAAAATACATTATAAAACAATATTTAATAACGTACTCTTCTTAGACTCTATGTAACAAACTGTTGGATGATGTTTAGGGGCACGTATTATTCGAGAAAATTCTTATTTTGAGGCTAACGATGTGTTATAACACTATTCAGGAGCGTATGTTGGAAGAGGAGTTTGGGGGGGGGGGGGGGGTATAGCCATTTTCCCCCGAAATAATTAAAAACCCTTCATTCCCACCAAAAGATGGGAATAATTGTATGTTAACAGCGGGAAAGTGGTTCTGTCCCCCCCTCCCCCACCCACAAGAAATTAAACACTCCGTGGGCTCTAGCCTGCCCGCCCACGAATGAAGGCAATTCCGCGCAGAAGGAAACGCGTCCTGATTGGCCCGGCCGCACGAGGCGATGTCTTGCTGACGGCCGCCAGTCACAAGGGAACACTATTGCAGTCAGCTGAGCGGTGCGAATTATTCCCCCCCCCCCCCCTTAGTATAACATCTGCCTCTAATGGTTAGTGATTACGATGTCACGATTGCTTGTATTTAAATATAATGTAGAGAATACTTCTCCCATGTTGAACAACACCCCAGGCAGATTCATATCTAGGGCCACGTATTTTTCGCGGAAAAAAAAAAAAACCCTCTGAATGCTCATTATGTAACAATATAATAATTATAATTTATTTCCCCCTTTTTTTTACACTTTTTTTTTAACAATATTCACTTAATTAATAAGTCTGGCCACGTGGGCGGTTCCTTCCTTGTCATTGGCGGGCGTCTGCGAGGGAAGCCATGAGAAACAAATTTTAACACCGCCTTATAAGTAACCCAGGATAATCCTGTTCACAGACAACCACACATCAACAAGCTGTAGTGGGCGGCACTCCGCAGCCTGGGACTCCTAGCGCGTCCTTGGTTCGATGCTGGGTTCTGGCACACGGACCACGAGGCCCGCAGTGGCTGCGATGACAATACACAGTGTGTCGCGGTGTTGCCTGATCAAGCAAACAGTCTGAGCATGCGAAACTCAGACGAGGCTACAGTGTTGACGTGCGCCCCAGTGGTGTGTTGGTGGCGATGTGGCAACAGCGCGCCGCGCCAACCAGGAAGCGAGGCGCTGCTTGCAGCACGTGGCCCGCCGACGCACCGTGCGCATGCGCTCTGGCTCGGCCAGACTGCGCGCAAACAAACACTGCAGTGCACCGACCTTCCCCCAGCTGCGCCGTAACTGTGGCGCGCGCGCCGCAACTCCGGTACCCGCCCGCATGGCGGCCAGCGTCGTGGCGTACGAGCATTATCGTAGGGGACCATCGTGGCATTGTCGTGGAGTGTCCCTTCATTGTCGCAGCTCGGATTGCATCGACCTCACCTGAAGACCATTCCAGATTGCAATCTAGGAAATTCCCTCTATATATTTGATAACTCCATGACTGCCAAACTTGGCAACATTAATAAATCATTTAAAAATGAACTTACGTCCGGGACGTTTTGAGTCCTGGGTTTTGAACCCGACGAGTGCAAATTATAATTATCCTTCCGCCGTAGTGCCCACAAGCAGGCTGACCCCACCACTTATACCGAGGCATATATGGACATACGCCCCTTCCTCGCTGTTCCCTCACTCTCCCCCTACTTCCCCCGCACACGAAGTCCGTCTCTCGTCGCCCTCTATCGCTCGCCAAAGAGTCACTCACCCTCTTCGCAGGTCAGCTCTCAGGAGTTCCGCGCAATCAACCAATGGCCTCCCAGTGACGGGTGTCTGCCGGACCCTCCGGAGACACGGAGACGCCCGGATACCACAACGCCGAAATACACTAACGCCGAAAAATGTCATTGCAGGACTGCCACAAAGGTTAGGTTATGTTATACTAGGTTAGGTTAGACTAGACTAGGTTAGGCCAGGTTAGGCTAGGATAGGCTAGGCTAAGTTAGGTTAGATTATTATGCTAGGTTAGGTTAGGTAAGTTTAGGTTTGATTGTGGTATTTCGGCGTTAAGGTTCATTTAAGAAACACACACAAATTCATTCAGTTGTTATTTCGGCGTTGTGGTACACAACACAGCAGTTTTCTAGCTGTCGGCGTTGTGGTCAATTTTGACATTCGGCGTTATGGTATTTCGGCGTTGTGGTAACGACCCGGGTTTGGGCCTTGTGGTGGGGGAAGAGGAGTGTGGTGGTCAGAAAGCCGTCGCTAACGCACAGTCCTTGACGGAGGGACAGATACCACCTGCTTAGAGGTCTTCCGGGATTCTTGAGAGGGTAGACGGGGAAAGTGGGAAGTTTCTAGGAATTCCGGCGCTCCAGGCTGGCTAGTGTATGTTTAAACCAATACAACAGTAACCATGTCGACTGGACCTAACTACTGAGCTTGGCTGTGTAGCAACACGGAAGACACCCTGGGTGCAACTGTGAGACGTGTCTGGCAGCGGACAGCTCGCCCTGGTAACGCCTGCGCGGTGTTCGCCTGCCGGTGTATGCAAGCAAGGGGAGACCCTGTACAGCGGGTTGCCTATCTGCACAGCTCTCGCATGGCCGACTAGCTCATGAAGGCGAAAAGGGCTAAGAAACGCCCGGTAAAGATTCGTGAAAGCACCCGAGGGCCTTAATTTTTATCAGGAAGGCGAAAAAGGCTAAGAAACGCCCGGTAAAGATTCGTGAAAGCACCCGAGGGCCTTAATTTTTATCAGGAAGGCGAAAAGGGCTAAGAAACGCCCGGTAAAGATTCGTGAAAGCACCCGAGGGCCTTAATTTTTATCAGGAAGGCGAAAAAGGCTAAGAAACGCCCGGTAAAGATTCGTGAAAGCACCCGAGGGCCTTAATTTTTATCAGGAAGGCGAAAAGGGCTAAGAAACGCCCGGTAAAGATTCGTGAAAGCACCCGAGGGCCTTAATTTTTATCAGGAAGGCGAAAAAGGCTAAGAAACGCCCGGTAAAGATTCGTGAAAGCACCCGAGGGCCTTAATTTTTATCAGGAAGGCGAAAAAGGCTAAGAAACGCCCGGTAAAGATTCGTGAAAGCACCCGAGGGCCTTAATTTTTATCAGGAAGGCGAAAAGGGCTAAGAAACGCCCGGTAAAGATTCGTGAAAGCACCCGAGGGCCTTAATTTTTATCAGGAAGGCGAAAAGGGCTAAGAAACGCCCGGTAAAGATTCGTGAAAGCACCCGAGGGCCTTAATTTTTATCAGGAAGGCGAAAAGGGCTAAGAAACGCCCGGTAAAAATGCTTGAAAGCACCCAAGGCACTTCATCTTTATCTAAAAATGATGTTCTCTTTTGAGTATACCTGGCAACAGAGCACGCATTAAACAAGGAAAGCTCTAGTAGCGTTGGAAAGAGAGAGTTAATGCGAACTGAGGATGCGACCCGGGTGGAGGGGAATGGGGCCTCTCATTGGCCGGTGGGCGTGGCTCAGGGTGCTCCAGTTGGCACCGCTGTTTCCACACGCATGCTGCTACGTCACACGTACGTGTGTTAGCGCTCGGAGCTCCGGAATAAACAACGCAACCTGAAAACTGCTCAGCATACCCGAGTGGTGTCTGTTTTACAGGGGAAAAAAACAACATTTAAGAACGCGCTGAGGGTGGGTGGTTGGACCTGCTTCCATATTTAGTTTTTTTAAACGGAATTTTTTTTCTCCTGAACGCCCGGTAAATATCCTTGACAGCACCTTGAAAAGGCCTTTATCTAAATCTCTCCGACATATAACGTAATGGTTGCCGGCCATCGTCCCATGACGTCGGGAAGACTGCGCGCCAGTTCAGAGGCGACCAGGGTGTCCACAAGGGAAAAAAATATGTCGTACCAACTTAGACGAGAAAAAAATTACTAGATTTGAAAAAAAAAGAACTAAATTATAATTTTGTTATGGTTTCAACAATTTAGGAAGTTATTATGACATTGCAACGCTCTAACTTAAATATCACACCACACACACACACATACATTCCATAGTTTTTAAAAATTAATCACACTTAATAATA
The DNA here is from genome assembly GCF_032445375.1 of Bacillus rossius redtenbacheri. Taxonomy (NCBI): domain Eukaryota; kingdom Metazoa; phylum Arthropoda; class Insecta; order Phasmatodea; family Bacillidae; genus Bacillus; species Bacillus rossius. Next base: position 56,148,224 of record NC_086337.1, on the reverse strand, counting down.
AAACATATTGGAGTTACTGTAATATTATTATATTAAAGAAAAAAGTAGGCCTACTAGATCTGAGCGTAAATGTACTAGACCACTAAAAAACGTATAAAAGTACTAGATCTAGTACGAAAGTACTAACGTTGGATACCCTGGAGGCCACCCCTGACCACAAAAGGCCCGTCGGACAGGAAAAAAAGAATACAGAAGTAAACATAATTCTTTTTTCTTCTTCTTCTCTGAAATCGGCCACCAACGATTCTGCCACTACCAACCACACGGCGTAAAACCAAAGAAATTTATTTCTGTCCCGAATGATACCAGGATCTAGGGTGTTTAAGAACTATTCGGGTTCAGAATCTAGGTCTCTTTAATACGTTAGTGCGTTATAATAGAATTTCCGTGTCATGATATTCATTACAAACAAATTGAGGATTTTCATAATATTTTATTAGATTCTGGTTGTGTTCATTGATGGTATTTTAGAATGCTAGGCTCAACTAGTTGTTTCACAATTCATAACCATATTTGGCTTCTAAAATATATATATTAATTTACGTAAATTCCCAATTAATGCAATACACACAAATTGGCTTTATTTAAAGTGGTAGCTATACATACCACAATAGGAATGTACAATCAGTGCCCTCAAAGAATCTACTGTTACATTCAAACAAATGGGCGCACAAAAATGAACATAAACGTTACAGACGTTTAACCGAGGTCTCCCGATCCCTTTGCAGTTGAGGCGCTACACATCATTTAATACTCATGCATCCTATTTATTATTTTTAATACAATCAGACACTTATGTGCAAAAACACAGCATTCTTTCAACGAGCGCGATTAAAAAAAAAAAAAAAAAACAAGGACTCCAACCCGACGGTATAACTTTTGTTAATACGCACCTTTATTAAAAAAAATAAATTGTAAAATGGTTTCCTCGACACCTCAAATATTGTACGTGTCAAAATAATCATAATAAGAAGATAAAGCAACAGTTTGTTCACAAATGACATTATTACAAAATAAAATCAGTGATCCAGCCGTGAATGAGTACGAGTGGACGGAAAGCGCCCGGCGACAGCCCCAGCAGGGCGGCTGACTCACGGCACGCGGGTATTTCAGGCGGCCCGCGCCCCGGGGGAGGGTATTCGCGGCGGTCACTGTAAATAAACGCCTGGCCGCGTGATGGCCGTGTCGTAGTGACGGAACAGCCGCACTCTTCAGTCGGCGCTGCCTCGCGCTCCCAGTGGCGGCAGAGACAGAACAGAGACAGAGGCAGAGGCAGAGACTGAGGCTGAGGCAGAGGCATAGACAGAGTCAGAGACAGAGACAGAGACAGACACAGTGACAAAGGAAGAGACAGAGGCAGAGGCAGAGACTGAGGCAGTGGCAGAGACAAACACCGGACAGCTCCCACGCCTTTGTGCGAAAACCTGGAGTTGTTTTTACGTCAGTCCGATTGATGGCAGTTGGTATGTTCACCCGTATGGTACCAACAAAACGTCAACGGAAATTAGAAAATGTCTCGTAGAAAAACCTATTTAAAAAATCGTACAGATTCATGTCTCGCCTCGTCTGGAACAGAGTGTAGGGAGCAGGTGGGCTGTTGAACTCGGCGAGGCGCGAAGTCAGTGGTATAAATACTGGCGCGCTGACCTCTGCCGCCGTGAATGGCCGCTGACGTCACCCAGACAGTTGTGGCCTCCTCCCCCCCTCTGCCCTATCACGTGGTCACGTGGTCGAGCCCTCCCGGCCTCCCAGCAACACCACAGACAGTCTGGAGTAGGGATGGGAAATATAGTTCTTTGGAACGAACTAGTTCGTTCGGAACTAGTCACTTCAAAGACTAGTTCTTTAGGAACCGTTCTATTGAACTACATCGGTCGCGGACTGTATCGCGGTTTCCAATGTTTAAACAAAATATTCCATACATTACACCAACACAATCGTTACAGACTTTTTGTTTTATGGGCATTTCTTTTTCTATAAATAAAAGAGGCACACAGTAATCCGATGCTTGTAAACAATATCTCCCATTACAAATGAGCGACTATCATATTGTTTTCTTTCACACACTTCTTACATTTTTGAATGTGTATTAATTTATTTTCTGCAAGTAAAGTGCTTATTTTCACATGTGTACAAAACAAAATAATGGTATAGTGTTTTCTCATCTGTGACAACCTAAGCTGATTTTTTTTTCGTATTAGGTAAGTTTTATTATGTTTCTTTAAATTTTAGTGTAGTTTTGTAATGTGTGGTCTATGTGTAATGAAAGTTTAATTTCAGGTTGTATAGGCTATCTGAAATTTAACGTAATTACACTTATTTATGTGACACGTTTTTTAATGTCAATATGTAATGTAAATGTCTAAAGAATATTAGATAAAAATTAAGAGTTCACGATCGTCAAACGATAAATCATTGCGCAAGAAAGAACGAAACGAAAATAATGACCGACAGCCTAACTACGCAATTAAATAAACTTACTGTGTGAACTATCTATGTCTTTGAACTAGCTAGTTCAGTGTGTATATGTACTCCCTTTCTCTTCGGTCTTCGTAGTTCAGATCAGTACTTGGAACGTCTCTGCTTGGAACTGACGAAGCGATGGGGAAATATAGGTAGGGGGGGGGATGAGACCAAATAAAGAACAAACGTAAGAGAGGGAAGAAAGCAAGAAAGAAAGACGTGGCATACTGGGTGACAGTGGTATGGTTGGGGGGGGGGGGTATCTTTCGCGCATGCGCAGTAAGGACCAAACAGAGTAGGAGACGAGAAACACGCAAAGAACGAAAGAACGATTGTTTTTGGTAACAGCGAACTAGTCACCTAGTTCGCTCGTCAGAACAGTTCCAAATGAACTGGTAGTTCGCGAACTACCCATCCCTAGTCTGGAGGCCCCGTGCGGTGGTGAACCGCGCCCTTAGACTGGTTCCACAAGCAACAACACAAGCTACCTGTACGAAGTCGGCTCACAATCGAAACCTTACTGTTGATATCGAGAAGCCGGAGATGTCCATCGAGCTCTTGTCCCTGCCCGAACACGCCCGAATATTCACCTTCGGCCAACCTCGGGATTAGTTTTATTTTTGCGCAGGAAAAATGAATTCAAATATTAAAAGTGGTCGGTTAGGTTAGCTACATTAAAACACTTTAAAACACTATGGACGGTTAGTTAGGTTAGTATAGCTACATTAAAATAAACAGAGAAATATGAATATATATAAATAAACCCGAGGTTGGCGGAATGTGAATATTCGGGTGTGTTCGGGCAGGGACAGAACTTGATGTACATCTTAGGCTTCCAGTTGATCTCAGCCAACGATATTTCGTGATGTATACGACACCTGAAGGCAGTGTCAGTAAGCAACTGTATTAACTACCAAATGATTACCACGTGACGTTTGACCAGTAATTTGTGAGCGCAGTTTTTCAACTTATAAATAAATAAAGATTATATAAAAATTTCTTAACTAACCATTCTAACAACCACACATTTTTTTTTAAATTTACAATATTTGCTAGTGGGACATAAGTGATATAGCATTAATTAATTTTTAATGCAAGAATTACACCTGAGCATTGTAATGTCTCGGCCAATTTCTTGCAATGTTATTGATAATTATAAAAACGTTCTCTAGTCCCGCCAAAATAGCGTCCTACTATACAATACTTTTGAGGTATGTTAAAATTTGTGACCGTTGTTTCCCATTGTTGTCATTTAAGAGGGCCCGCCTCGTCAGGGGTGTGTATGTGTGTTAGTGAGGCGGGATGATAAGCGCGACGCTCGCTGGTGCTTCTAGCGCGGTGTCTCCTCTGGACTGGCGCGCAGTCTTCTCGTCGTGCACAGGACAACTACGAGATTTGAGCGATGACCGTTGAGTGTATGGCGGAGTGCTTTCAAGAATCTGTACCGGTCATTTTACTCCATGCCTTTTAGTCTGTTTAACACTTCTAAAATCACAGTTAAAAACTTAATACGGGAACCAAACTACTTATCGGTTCTTAGCGAATTCTTAGATTTTTTTTTTTTTTTTTTTGTTAACAGACCCCACTCGCAAATCTGGAGTAGTTTTGAAAATCGCGTTGTCATTCCTGAAGCTCTGCGCACCGTATGTGTGCCCGCACAGCATCTCCTAGGTTTTGTAGGGTGTTCGAAAGGGAGGCGGGCAGCGTACCGCAAGCGAGGGGCGGCGGCGCCGTAAGACGGGCACGTGCCGTAGTTGCGGTACGGCCCAGATGGCCTGGCAGCTCGCCGGCCAGAGTGCACAGAGTCGCGTTGTTCTGCCCGCCAGCCCGACACTTGCCATTCCCCCTCCCGTGTCCAGGGGGCGCAACTGAACAGGCGGGATACGGCCACACACACAAAAAAAAAGGCGCGGTTGAGTAATGCCAACATCAAAAATCAAGTTTTAAATATAGAGTATAGCCTACATCATTAGTAGAGACCGGAAAAATTCGCGAATTCATTTCGCGATAGGCTTAAATGCAAATCGTTATACCTCAGTGCTGCCTCTGCTATTGGTTAACAACTCACCTGGATGACTCTGGGCCAATGAGAAACACGCAACCGTAGCTGTATCGAATCACAGGCTGCTACGCTGGAACGTCTCACAAGACAGCAGCCAATGAGTGGGTGGCATTTGACCGAGTGTACGTACAACTATGGAGTTCATCCCACAGGTCATTGAACCCGCGAATTTTTCCGGTCCTTAATCATTAGTTCAGAATTTACGAAATGGTGCTTTAACGGAGTGGCGCATTGAGTGTATGCAGTATATTTATACTTTGGAATTTTGTTTTTGACAGTGTTGAGTTATCTTTGGTAGCAATGAAATAAGCATGCTGCTTCTTTGCACGTGTGATTTGTAGAGACCGGAAAAATTCGCGAATTCGTTTCGCGATAGGCTAAAATACAAATAGTTATACCTCAGTGCTGCCTCTGCTATTGGCTCACAACTCACCTGGATGACTCTGGGCCAATTAGAAACACCCGGCCAAAGCTGTATCGAATCACAGGCTGCTACGTTGGGACGTCTCAAAACACAGCAGCCAATGAGTGGGTGACATTTGACCGAGTGTACGTAGAACTGTGGAGTTCATCCTGCAGGTCATTGAACCCGCGAATTTTTCCGGTCTCTAGTGATTTGTTTGCAATTGAAACTGAAGTTGTGATTTTCAACACTCATAACTTTGCGGCTATGCAGTTAGGAAAGCTCACAGACGAGAGAGTCAAAACCCGAAGTTCCCCGAAGTTCATCCCTTTTTTTTCCCGTATCTTTAATGTAGCTATCATAACCAAATCAACCGTCCACAATGTTTTAAAGTATTTATAGCGTAGCTAACCTAACCTAATTGACCATTAGTATCCTTTTATCAACACCGCCATATTTATTTACAATGAACAAAAAAAATAACCGAAGATGCACGATCGGTCTTTTGGCTCTCTCGTCTGTGAAAAGAAGGATTCCCATGTTATTTTTAAAGTTTTCAGACAAAATATTAAGCACCTGAAAGTAAGTAGTGTTGTGGTTGTTCCGCCGCAGACAGGCGCCGCGAACGCCTGGGGTTCTTGCCCCGAGCTGGTGTCTGCAATGCTGCTATGCGTCACGGGGTTCCAGTGGTAGTCTAGTCTTGCTCTTTTCTCCTGTAGCTTATCCCTTGTGGGCTTGTATCTTCCTGTTGTTAAATACTCATCTGCCCCATGCTGCTCTCTGTCACTAGTCATCAAGTAGCTATAAAGCTAACACTTTGGATTAGAACCTCCCGTCCGATTTTTTTTTGACGTGATAACGTCTTATAAACTGATGAACGCCGGCTGCACGCACGAACAATCGTCACGTTCCGCCTGAGCCGAGCGTGCAAGAACCGGCCAACCACCGTGCGAGAAAATCTTCTATAATATCAAAACATCTTAAGGCGGGATTTTTAACTATTATATTTAAACAAATTATTTTAATTAAATTTGCAAAAAAACTGTAAATAATATTTGTAAATTTAAAAGTATGCAATTTTTCATCAGTGTTTTCTTATGACGTTATCACGTAAAATTATCGTCCGTAAACCGACTTTACAGACAACCCCTCCTTTTTTTTAAAACATTTTTTTTGTCAGTATTTGTGGGCCCACCCAACAGATAGCGTCACACGTCGCGCAACGCATGGTTTCAGTTGCCGCTGCAGGAGTCGCACTTCTATCTCCCTCCTTGCTCTATGGCGTGTCGGCACTCCGCCTCTCGCATCCGCGGGTTTGTTTACTCGCCTGTTGTGTTCGGGACTCTGAGTGCAACCCTCCTCCCCGCATCAGCAAGCCACCGACCAATTAGCGCAATTAACGTACGTGGTTTACCGCTGCCGCCCCTTGCTCCGTTGGTAAGGGGGAGGGGTGTTGATAAACCCGAGTTCGCGCCGTGTAAACACTCGTCACACTCGCAGTCTGCACTGGGGAGGAAATACACTTCTTCAACAAACAGAAGGAAAAAAAAGGAAGGAACAATTAGAGACTCGGTAATAAATCGGATACTATTTGTGGTAGAGAATACAGGTTTGCAGTTCTTCCATCGACTCGACACAGCTTATGTGAATATTTATTTAATTTTATTTATTAGCCTTAATTTTTGTGTGGCGAAGCAAAGCCGTGGACGCCCCTTGTTTTACACTCAAACCACAGATCTGAAACAAAAATTACTTTTACAAATAAAGATAACCGTAAAATAGTAAAACAAAGAAGGATCACTTAAAAATTGACTGAGCTAAGAAAATACATAGTTCACACTTATACTACGGGAAGAAGTATTTAATTAATTTAATTTTTTTTTCAATGTGTGACATTATATAGCCTATAGTGGTCTGATTTCTGACAGAGATAAAGTACACAATATAAATATAAATTTTTAAAAAAGATAAATTAACTATAATTTACAAAAAATGTTAACTACACAGTTTTACTTTAAAAATTAAAAACTATTCATTATTGAAGGTAAACAGACACTTTTTTTTGTTACAATACCTGAAATCCATTTTCCCCATGTTTTGGTTAACACGTCCGGAGTAATGAAAGCAATAGCCTTTTCAATTCTGCGTCTCAACTCTGGCAAATCATTAGGTAGCGGCGGAACGTAGACACGATCTTTTATAATTCCCCAAAGGAATACAAATAATAGCATGGCATTTGTCAGGTGAACGCGGAGTCCAGCGAAAAAGAGCTCTGTCGTCTCGACCATTACGACTGATCCAACGGTTAGGGACTCCGACCTTCAACCACTCTCGCACAAAGAGATTCCAATGGGGAGGGGCTCCATCCTGTCGCCGTTTACAGGTTCACCCTCTACTACTTGGGGAAGCATCCATTCTTTCGCACTGCAGGCGAGAAATAAATAAATCATGATTCGCTCATGCGCCTATCTACCTTGAATTAACTCTCGACATTTTATAGTTGATACCTAAAAAAAAAGTAGGACCTTACTTTATGGACATACTGTTATTTAAAATTAAAAAAGTTTTGAATAAAATTTTAAAGAACTTCCTATCGAACTGTACCTAGTTTCCAGCTCCGCAGAGCAGTCGGCGGACCTCGAGAGGGGCTGACGGCCCTGCTCTTGTCCCCAGGGGCGGAGGCGGCGGGCTCGAAGGGGCGGCGGGCAGAGGGGCTGACGGCCCTGCTCTTGTCCCCAGGGGCGGAGGCGGCGGGCTCGAAGGGGCGGCGGGCAGAGGGGCTGACGGCCCTGCTCTTGTCCCCAGGGGCGGAGGCGGCGGGCTCGAAGGGGCGGCGGGCAGAGGGGCTGACGGCCCTGCTCTTGTCCCCAGGGGCGGAGGCGGCGGGCTCGAAGGGGCGGCGGGCAGAGGGGCTGACGGCCCTGCTCTTGTCCCCAGGGGCGGAGGCGGCGGGCTCGAAGGGGCGGCGGGCAGAGGGGCTGACGGCCCTGCTCTTGTCCCCAGGGGCGGAGGCGGCGGGCTCGAAGGGGCGGCGGGCAGAGGGGCTGACGGCCGCGCTCTTGTCCCCAGGGGCGGAGGCGGCGGGCTCGAAGGGGCGGCGGGCAGAGGGGCTGACGGCCGCGCTCTTGTCCCCAGGGGCGGAGGCGGCGGGCTCGAAGGGGCGGCGGGCAGAGGGGCTGACGGCCCTGCTCTTGTCCCCAGGGGCGGAGGCGGCGGGCTCGAAGGGGCGGCGGGCAGAGGGGCTGACGGCCCTGCTCTTGTCCCCAGGGGCGGAGGCGGCGGGCTCGAAGGGGCGGCGGGCAGAGGGGCTGACGGCCGCGCTCTTGTCCCCAGGGGCGGAGGCGGCGGGCTCGAAGGGGCGGCGGGCAGAGGGGCTGACGGCCGCGCTCTTGTCCCCAGGGGCGGAGGCGGCGGGCTCGAAGGGGCGGCGCATCAGCATCGCCGACCAGGCGGACAGGCACCAGGTGGAGTACGTGAAGCCGCTGAAGCTGTCGCCGGCGCCGCTGCACCGGGACGACCTCCTGCACGGCGGCGACTGGGCCGAGCCCACCCTGCAGCCCGACTCGCCGGACGCCCCAGGTGCTGGTCCCGGGGACACGCCCCCCGTGGGGCTCGACCACGACGCCGAACGTACAATACCGCCGAGTGACAAATTGACCGCAACTCCGAGAGCTAGAAAATTGCTGTGTACCACAACGCCGAAATACATCAGCAACGCCGAAAAATGTTGCTGCGGGGAGGGGGCCACAGGAGCAAAATGAAAAACAACTGAATGAATTTGTGTGTGTTTCTTAACGCCGAAATACCACAACCTAACCTAATCTAGGCTAGCCTAACCAAGCCTAACCTAACCTAACCTAACCTAACCTAACCTAACCTAACCTTACCTAACCTAACCTTAACTAACCTAACCTTTGTGGCAGTCCTGCAATGACATTTTTCGGCGTTAGTGTATTTCGGCGTTGTGGTACACAGCAGTTTTCTAGCTCTCGGCGTTGTGGTCAATTGGGCATTCGGCGTTATGGTTTTCGGCGTTGTGGTGCGTCCCCCACGGCGACCATACCACACCGACACGATAACAGCCGTGGCGTAGAGCAAGGAGGGGGGGGGGGGGGGCTAGTGGAGCTCATCAAACCCTGCCGCTTTAAGACATTCGTCCTTCGCCCACTTACACAGTGCAGCTCAGTTAATCAGAGCAATATTCAAAATCTTTCGACGGCCCTAACGGAAACCTTACACAATTAAAACTTATAAAATGTTTTAAGTAGCTCGGCTTCTGGGTTGTAACCGTGTCCTTTGGCGAATAATTCACCGACGTTTAGGTTGCCACATTGCAGACGCCATCATCAGGGAGCAGTTACCTACTGTAAGTAACTGCTCCCTGATGATGGCGACTGCAATGTGGCGACCGAAACGTCGGTGAGTTATTATTCGCCAAGGACGCGGCTACAACCCAGAAGCCAAGCTACTTCAGACAATGGCCGTGAAAGCCTGCGAACATTATTTATAAAATATTTACCTACGTGGTGAACGAAATTTCGTTTTTCCTTTCGGTACACCTTCACATTCGTTGTGTGCCTTCAACTGTTTATTACGTTTATTTTTAATCTTTAGCATAGCTATCAGCGGAAATATTTTCTGTCCCTGATCAACATATCTGTAGCTTGTATCCTTGTTAGATAAAGTTAATCTCACTTTGTGAAATAGACAACGAAATGATCAACTGTGAACGGGAAATAGGGCATTCTGTTCTGTATATAGACGCATTTGACTAGGAAGACTAACCGACAGCCGTATTAGAGTTGGTCGTGTTGATATTGTCGTGCTACTGTGATCCTATGCTATTAATTCTGTCGTGCTGGAGCACCGTAAGACGCTTAATCGGAATTGTCATGTCTTGTCCGTCGTGGCATTGTGGCGCCATCTTTATTATTTTACGGTGGATTATATATATGTTACGCCAATTGCACATAGCATTTTGGGATTGGTTTGAAGATCACTTTATCATTGGCACAATCTTTGTTACATGGGGTAGTAATGGTATGGCACAATACACAACATCACACACACAGTACACAGTGTCAAACCTTAGGGCTTCTTCCACTGCAATGGATTATATTCTTTGTAGTTCAGTCGGTGACCATCGCCTTATGTCCATTATTCGGAAGCTGAAAACATTTTAGGGAAAATCAGAACAAAAAAACCCTGCTATGAAATGAAAAATAATGTACAATGGTAAGATAAAACACTGAAATTTAAAAAAAAAAAAAAACGATAAATTATTGACGACACAACATACACGTTCGTAATATCGACTCTCGATCTGGTTAGCACATGAAGTAAGAAATAGTAAATACGATTATCGAGGTTTGTTTTTAAGAAATAACACATGATGATGGAAAAGACACCTAAATTCGTTTACATTTTTGGATTTATCCTTTACTTTGTGGTCGTTGGAGGCGTGTGGTCTCTGTAATTGTGTGGTCTCTGGAAGTGTGTCTGTGCTGGAGGTGTGTGTGGTTGCTGGAGGTGTGTGTGGTGGCTGGAGGTGTGTGTGGTTGTTGGAGGAGTGTGTGGTCTGGTGGCTGGATGAGGGAGGCCGTGTGCCGCAGGACGGCCGCTGCGACACCACTCGGGCCACTTCCGGCGCAAGATGGCGCAGCTGTGGGACCCGCACCCCCAGTACGAGTTCACCGCCTTCGGCCGCAAGTTCCGGCTGCTGCTGGACCACGACACGGACGAGTTCGTGCTGCCGGACATCCAGGTGGGTCCCCGTCAAGACCCCCTTCCTGTACTAGCGCCGGACAGCAGCGAGGCGCTCAGAGCGGGAAGCCTTCTTTCCACAGACGAGAGAGCCAAACGCCCGATCGTGCATCTTCGGTTTTTTTTTTTTTTTGGTTCATTGTAACTCATGATAACTAATGGTCAATTAGGTTAGGTTAGCTACATTATAAATACTTTAAAACATTGTGGCCGGTTGATTTGGTTAGGATAGCTACATTAAAAAATACTGTGAAATAATAAAAAAAAAAAAAAAGCGAGCATGAACTTCGGGGAACATTCGGGTGTGGCGCTCTCGTGTGTGAAATGTAGGCTTCCTAGATGACAGTCTCAATGCCCAGTATGAACACTGTAGCTGTTTAATACACATGATACAAACATTATGACAACGAAAATACCTTTCTTATCTCTCAGAAAAAACTTTAAAAATTAAACAGATTAACGGGGAATATAATTCTTCAGTTCTTCAAATTTCTTTAAAAGTAATTAATCGTTTGAAACCAGATTACATAATTTAACTGTTTTTCTATGAAAAATGTTTGGTCACACGTCTTGCCACTACGTTTTTTTTCACACTCTCGCCTGTGTTGTTGTTATTCGTCCTTGTGTATTTTAATTGTCTACGGTTTTTAGTTTTTATCTCGAACTAAGGCACTGGATAGCTATCAGGCTCGCATAGTAAAATATAAACAATAGTAAAAAACGCCTCAAGACATTAATTGCCAGGATTCTCGATACAATTCCACAAAGCTGAAAGGATATTTCTGTAATTAAAATAGTTCTTGTTTACATTATGGCCTATATTATAACAGTTATTAGGTATATAAGGGATCAGGTTTAACGAACAATAACGTTAAATAATATTTTATGTTTTTACTCTTATTTATTATTTAATTCCGTGAAATATTTAAAATTATTGGTTAATTATAAGTATTAGCGCTCTCTATGAATTCACAGAAGAACTAGCTAGCTATAGTGGCGCTATCTGTCGGGGCGATGTTAACCACCACTTGGGAGCACGTCGGGCTGTTTGAGTCGCCGCCCGCCGCTAGACTCGCTGAGTGCCTTTGTTCCGCGGTGATTGCCCGGTGCCAGGCCGGCGCCTGTGGTCGCGTCTCAGCTGTCAGCTCCGGGAACTGACTCCAGTTGGCCCGCTGTCTCCGAGCCACGCCCTGGCGCGGAGGACCGCGAGAATAGCCCCTGTAACACGGTCACCACTTCCGGGGACCCCCAGTCAGAGCCGCGCTGACAGACGTCCCCCGCTGTGGCTGGGCGTCAGGCCAACTGTACAACTGTACAACTGTACACTACAAAGCCGTGCGCTAGAATAATACCAACATTTAAAATTAAGTTTTAAATACGAGGAGAAAACACGCGCACACACACGTATATACATATATATACATGTATATACACACATACGAACATTTTTGGTTCAGAATGTATGGAATGGTGTATTAACGGAGCCATAAAGGATCTCACGTATGTATGGCAAATTTTTACGAAGATATTAGATAACAATTTAATTTAGATGTCTTAAACCATGAACTCTTAGTAAATAAGGATCAATTACCGACAAATAATTACGTGTGTTTCAAAATATTTGTGTACGATTCAAATTCCCTCTGTCTGTGACGTTTCATTTTGAAACGCGCATGGTGGTCAGAATTTTTTTTTTTTCATCTTTTTTAATGTTATTGTAAGACCGACACTCGTTTTTGAAACGGAAACTTTGTGGTTTTATATTGTAGACATTTACTTCATGGAAACCTCGCTGTCGTGGAAGAGAGGCCTTTATCGGGCGACTCATCCCGGAAGTGAAATTAGAACTGTGTTGGGTGTTGTTTTGTCTGCTGAAATGTTTTTAAAAATTTTCACGGCATCGTGTTGGTAGAGACGCGGACAATCTTTGTTGTTATTTCACGTCTGCTTCCGTCGTACCGTTCGAGCCAGCTGTCTTGTGTCCACGTTTTTAACTGCTTTCGTGTTCGTAAAGTCACTTCCGGTGTAAGATTTGTTCCTTTATTGGGTCTCATTTCAGTCAAAATAATCTTATTTTCGTCTCCGAACCCTCGCTCTTATTTTTTTTTAAATTTTTAATTTAAAACTGTGGCATGCCCACCGACAGTCATTAAAATTTTGATCGTGACGTTTTTAGGATCTTAACTCCCCAGATGACATGACTTCCAGAAATGGTGAGTACAGAAATAGAATCGAGGCCCATATCAGTATTAGGAATTGGAGAGTTACAAGTGTATGAAGCCACATAGACTAGATAAACATTTAGCAAAAAACGTTGGACAACACAGAAAGATCACTGCTCATAACATCATTGATTTTTACAGAGTATTGATCATAATAACCATCCTTTATTAATTTTACGTAGACACAAATTTTATTGGGATTACTTTTACTGGTCTTATTAGTTACTCTACGCAGCGGGCCAGTGCAGTGAGCCAGTGCAGTGGGGCCAGTGTAATGGGCCAGTGCAGCGGGCCAGTGCAGTGGGCCAGTGCAGCGGGCCGGTGCAGTGTGCCAGTGCAGTGTGCCAGTGCAGTGCAGTGGGCCGGTGCAGTGGGCCGGTGCAGTGCAGTGGGCCGGTGCAGTGGGCCGGTGCAGTGCAGCGGGCCAGTGCAGTGTGCCAGTGCAGTGCAGTGGGCCGGTGCAGTGCAGTGGGCCGGTGCAGTGTGCCAGTGCAGCGTGCCAGTGCAGTGGTCCAGTGCAGTGGGGCCAGTGTAATGGGCCAGTGCAGCGGGCCAGTGCAGTGGGCCGGTGCAGCGGGCCAGTGCAGTGTGCCAGTGCAGTGTGCCAGTGCAGCGGGCCAGTGCAGCGGGCCAGTGCAGCGGGCCAGTGCAGTGGGCCGGTGCAGTGGGCCAGTGCAGTGTGCCAGTGCAGCGGGCCAGTGCAGTGTGCCAGTGCAGCGGGCCAGTGCAGCGGGCCAGTGCAGCGGGCCAGTGCAGCGGGCCAGTGCAGTGGGCCGGTGCAGTGGGCCAGTGCAGTGGGCCAGTGCAGTGGGCCGGTGCAGCGGGCCAGTGCAGTGGGCCGGTGCAGTGGGCCAGTGCAGCGGGCCAGTGCAGTGTGCCAGTGCAGTGGGCCGGTGCAGCGGGCCAGTGCAGCGGGCCAGTGCAGTGTGCCAGTGCAGTGTGCCAGTGCAGCGGGCCAGTGCAGCGGGCCAGTGCAGTGGGCCGGTGCAGCGGGCCAGTGCAGTGTGCCAGTGCAGTGTGCCAGTGCAGCGGGCCAGTGCAGCGGGCCAGTGCAGCGGGCCAGTGCAGTGGGCCGGTGCAGTGGGCCAGTGCAGTGTGCCAGTGCAGCGGGCCAGTGCAGCGGGCCAGTGCAGCGGGCCAGTGCAGTGTGCCAGTGCAGCGGGCCAGTGCAGCGGGCCAGTGCAGCGGGCCAGTGCAGCGGGCCAGTGCAGTGGGCCGGTGCAGTGTGCCAGTGCAGCGGGCCAGTGCAGTGGGCCAGTGCAGCGGGCCAGTGCAGTGTGCCAGTGCAGCGGGCCAGTGCAGTGTGCCAGTGCAGCGGGCCAGTGCAGCGGGCCAGTGCAGTGGGCCGGTGCAGTGGGCCAGTGCAGCGGGCCAGTGCAGCGGGCCGGTGCAGTGGGCCGGTGCAGTGGGCCGGTGCAGTGGGCCGGTGCAGTGGGCCGGTGCAGTGGGCCGGTGCAGTGGGCCGGTGCAGTGGGCCGGTGCAGTGGGCCGGTGCAGTGGGCCAGTGCAGTGGGCCAGTGCAGCGGGCCAGTGCAGTGGGCCAGTGCAGTGGGCCAGTGCAGTGGGCCAGTGCAGCGGGCCAGTGCAGCGGGCCAGTGCAGCGGGCCAGTGCAGTGGGCCGGTGCAGTGGGCCAGTGCAGCGGGCCAGTGCAGCGGGCCGGTGCAGTGGGCCGGTGCAGTGGGCCGGTGCAGTGGGCCGGTGCAGTGGGCCGGTGCAGTGGGCCGGTGCAGTGGGCCGGTGCAGTGGGCCGGTGCAGTGGGCCGGTGCAGTGGGCCGGTGCAGTGGGCCAGTGCAGTGGGCCAGTGCAGCGGGCCAGTGCAGTGGGCCAGTGCAGTGGGCCGGTGCAGTGGGCCGGTGCAGTGGGCCGGTGCAGTGGGCCGGTGCAGTGGGCCAGTGCAGCGGGCCAGTGCAGTGGGCCAGTGCAGTGGGCCGGTGCAGTGGGCCGGTGCAGTGGGCCGGTGCAGTGGGCCGGTGCAGTGGGCCGGTGCAGTGGGCCGGTGCAGTGGGCCGGTGCAGTGGGCCAGTGCAGCGGGCCAGTGCAGTGGGCCAGTGCAGTGGGCCAGTGCAGTGGGCCAGTGCAGCGGGCCAGTGCAGTGGGCCAGTGCAGCGGGCCAGTGCAGCGGGCCAGTGCAGTGTGCCAGTGCAGTGTGCCAGTGCAGTGTGCCAGTGCAGTGTGCCAGTGCAGCGGGCCAGTGCGGCGAGTGCAGGCGCGGCGTGGTTGCAGGTGATCCACATGTGGCACAACTCGTCCACGCGGGAGCAGCTGGGACTGCGGCCTGACGGCTGCTTCTACCGCGGCCGAGTCAAGGGCGACCCTCAGTCCTCCGTGTCCGTCAGCCTCTGCCACGGCATGGTGAGTGCCCTACCCCTCTACCTCTGTCCCCGTCTACAGTCGTCACGTCTCCCATGTGGTCACTAGACCAGCGGTTCCCATTTTTGACGTGATATCGTCTTATAAATCGATGAACGCCGGCCGCACGCACGAAAAACTGTCACGTTCCTCCTGAGCCGAGCGTGCAAGAACCGGCCAACCACCGTGCGAGATAATCTTCAATAATATCAAACAGGTTAAGGCGAGCTTTTTAAAAGTAGCAATTTAAAAAAAAATTGATATGACGTTATCACGTAGAATTATCGTCCGTAAACCGACTTTTACAGACAACCCCCCCTTTTTTTTGTCAATCCCCAAGGATCCCGGGTGTAGATGAAGTGTCGGGATTGTAAGTGGGTCCGCGAGGGCGGGGTCCCGGGACACACGGACACACGATGCACTGCGGCTGTGTCTTGTGACGGGGCCTCGAAGGAGCAGGTGTAGGCGACACGGGTCACAGCCCTTTGTCCGCGCAGACAATGCGGCCGAGCGCAGCCTCCCCGCTCATTACTTCTGCGCCACATCCCCCCCTCACTCCCCCTCACTCCCCCCTACCCCCGAGGAACCCCTCCGTGGGTGGCCCCACTCCTCTTGTTTCCGGCCCCGCCCCGGGCCACGGACAATTACTACAAATTAAAAAAATATAGCGGGCCATATTGTTCCTTGTGTGGTCTTCTCAGTATCCCCCTCTCCTCAAATTATATTGTTTCTTTTTTTTATGAGAGAAATTAAGTGTTATCTTTACGTAATCATTTACCGCGAAAATGTTTTTTCACTAAGACAGTCCGTAATCCTCCGTTAAACTTATTTCTCTTATGGCCGGAAGAAAATACATTTTTTTTTTAATTATACTGCTTTAGGCGCGTTAATGGAAAACATTAAGAGGGTGAATTTTTTGACGTTGCGCGCGCCAACAGAAAGAAGGTCAGTTGCTAGCGACAGCCCCCACGGCCATGACCGAGGTCTTGTAGTGCGCCGCTCTGGCCGCCAGGTGCGCTGACTGACGCGGCGGTATGCGCGGTCTCTCGTCGCCGTGCTCCGTGCTCCATGCTCCATGCTCCATCTCTCCTTGGTTTGTTGCGCTAGGCCCCTTTTAGTTCCTTGTGTACATCATCTTATTTCTGGCCGATGAAAAAAAAAGAAAGGATCGAAAGCAAACATTATCGATTCAGCAGAGAGGAATTCGTAGCAGGCCCAAGAAAGACCAGCACATTTAGGAAATACCAACGGAATTACTGTACAACAAGTAAGTGTTAGAGGAACAAATTTGACCTTTGCATATAAACATCTGATAATGCTATTGTTTTTAATTTCTTTTAAACGCCAGTAAAAGGTAAAAGTTACACTTTTGTTTGTTCGTTTCAAGCCATAACCCCCCCCCCCCCCCCCCCCCCCGGGTCACTCAAAGGCACCCAGTTTGCAAAACTATTTTTCATTAAAAATAATGAAGTGCAGTTAGCATGCTTTTGTTTTATCTTTAACTAGCACACGTTGAAAAATGATGAATATAACAAACAATTTACTATACACGAAATATTTATTCCAATTTCAATTTATTTTAAATATTGTGAACATGAAAATTATTTCTGATGTATATAATATATATAATTGTTTTTAATGAAGAACCTGTTGAATAACTACTTTGCTTGTGAATCGTCTCATTCAGTAATCTTTAATGAATTATAATGGCGTACTCACGTAATCCAAACTGATTTTCAGCGATAAATTTAATATTCACTTAATTTTCGAAGTTATTATTCAAATTATAATAGTAAAATAATTAAAATCTCACAAATTAAAAAAAAATAAAAGCTCTTTTTTAACTTCTAACGCCATATTTTGGTGAAAAATTCAAATGCACTTCTTAAAAGTCACCTGCGTTTATCTGTTTTCGTCAACCTTTATTTTCTCTTTTTATATAACTGGTATCCACCAATCCACTATAATGGTTATTCAATACATGTATTACATTAGAAGTTTTAAATTCTTGAAAACGGTTTTTATGCTCTTGTTTTTTTCATAATAGCAGACTTCAAATTTACTAAAAACAGTAAATATGAACCGTATGTCAAAAAATTGTCAACATGTTCAACTAATAGCTTGTGTAATACGTAAAATATTTCACTTCGTCGAATGCACCTGTCCACGTGAATGCGAACACTATTTCTATCACTCATATTCACAATAAATGTTTTTAATGATACGGAGCAATATTCAATACAATATTTAAAAGCACGTGTATAATTTTTATTCGTACATATCTTTTTTTCTTCATCTCGTCAAAATTTCGTTGAATATTGCGCGCGCATCGTAAAAATAATTTTCATAATTTTTTTTATATTTTTAAATGACTCGCCTAAAGAAGTGTAACTTCATGGAGATAGATATAACTAGGGACTGGAAAAATTCGCGGGTTCAATGACCGCCAGGATAGACTCCACGATCCTGTGCACACTCGGGCAAACGTCGCCTGTTCATTGGCTGCTGACTCGTGAGGCGTCTCAATCTCAACTGGGAGACTCCTGATTCGATACTGCTTTGACTGAGGGTCTATGATTAGCCCACAGTCCTCCGGGTTAACAGCGAACCAATGGCAAGAAGTTGCATAAAAAATACAATTATTTGCATTCTAGCATATCGCGAAATGAATCCGCGAATATTTCCAGTCTCTAGATATAACTAGAGACCGGAAAAATTCGCGGATTCATTTCGTGATAGGCTGAAATTCAAACATGTGTACATTTCTGCTGGTTCTGCTATTGGCTCGCAGTTTAACTGGAGCTCTCTGGGCGAATGAGAGACCATCGTCCAAAGAACCGTCGAATCACAAGCTACCCAGTGGAGACGCCTCGCAAGTTAGCACCCAATGAACACGCGTGTTT